>NC_139642.1:6677515-6720515 GCF_964638095.1 Poromitra crassiceps
GCTGATGCAGACAGCAGCAAATGTTGACACTTGGATAACAGCCAGATGAGTTGATTTTCACTGGCTGATAAAACATACCGTCACTTAATTACTTTTCAATGTTTTAGTACTGTTATGGTTGTCACTATTCTCCACATCTATGTACATCTATGGGGATTTTCAATTCTTTTATCATGTGTATGTGTATCCATGTGGAGCTTTGTATAATCCCTGCCTTATGTATTCTTGTTGTCTGGGCATATCTGTGTTATTGTTGTGTGTGGTTGTGATCTTACTGTATGTATATGGGTATGTGCATTGTATATGCAGGCGCATACTGGCCCCTATCGTTGCATCGGCGCAGTTTCTAGGCCGAGCGGCAGGCGCAGATCAAAGCAGTGGGCGTGGAAAGGCGCACTTGATATCGTCGTGCTGGCGCTAGATGCAGCCCAAAGCATTACAACCACGCCTTTTAGGCGTAAAATTATGCACCGTCATGCTCATTGGATAAGTGCAATAAACGAATCGCACGCTTGCCTTTTTAGCTCCAATTCCAGTGATCCCGCAAAACCAGACGAAAGCCAAACGCTCTGCCCCCCCCCCCCCCCTCCCTTCATCCAGCCTGTCTGTCTGCATTATAGGCTATTATTCCATATTATTATGCTTCTCAAACCAATCTAACTGCAGTTTCAATACTGCAAGCATGTAAATACGCTACACTATAGCAAGATCAAAGTGAAAATAATGTTCTATGCATCAGCTAGAAAAATATAGCCTATTAGATTGGTGAAAGTTTGTCCAGAAAGATATCATTTTCTCTCGCCTGCTGCAGGAAGGATGATGCACATAAATATACCCTACATTATGTCAAGTCATTGCATAAATGTGTTTTTATTGTAAAACTAAATGTGAAATAGGGCCAAGTTATTGGAGGGACATCACAGTATAGCAGATGCCATTAGAAGCGCGTTCCGAAGCGCGTTCCGCTGTTACTTCTCTAAATCACGTTAACTCGACAAGGGGTATATATAGGCCCAAGAGGACATATATGTTTCACATAGGGTGGTGTTTTCATTTCGAGGTTTTATTTGGTCCAATATTGAAATGTTGACAATGGCAGGCTGTGTTACCATTACACATTAATTTAGAACTACCTTTTATATCTATTTTGGCTCATTTGGTGGCTATTTAGTAGCGAAATGAAGAAACACAATGCATGCTGGGAACTCAGAGAGAGAGAGAGAGAAGGGTGACAGAGAAGAAGCAGTGAAGGCACAGAATAGGCCTGCTTTACAAAAGCGCAAAGCGCTAAATGTAGGCCAGGTCCCAAGATATCACTAGGCTGGTATTTAGCGCCGACACGCCCACTTTGGGACTGCGCCACGCCCATTCGGCCTAAAGCGCATTTGGCAGCCTAAAGCCTATTGCTATCTTGCCGAAACAGGCGCAAGGCACGTTTTTTTGCGGTTAAGGCCCGTAATAGCGCCGATGGCCTGTGGGAGAATAGAGCCCATACTGTGTGTGTGTGTGTGTGTGTGTGTGTGTGTGTGTGTGTGTGTGTGTGTGTGTGTGTGTGTGTGTGTGTGTGTGTGTGCATGTGCGCGTGTGTGTGTGTGTGTGTGTGTGTGTGCATGTGCGTGTGCATGCGTGCGTGCGTGATGCAGGGCCGCGGGAAGTAGGGGTGCTGCAGGTGCTGCAGCACCTCTAGATTTTTTTCCCCCAATTTTTTTTTTTTTTTTTTTTTTTTTTACAAATGTAATTAAAAATATTTTGCAGTGCACTATGTTCCTTAAGAATGTTTCAGGAAATGAGAATGTAGTCTATTTAAATAGAATTATCAACAATAACAATCAAGGAAGTTACATGCTTGTAGGCTAGAGAAGAAGAAGAAGCGCGCATGCACGCACATGTTGTGTTGAGCCAACCAACAACCAATACGAATTGTTTAATCTGGCAATAAAGAAATGTGAACTTGACATGCTATTTTAATAGCCTACTCAAAAATGCACCTCCCACTATACAGCAAAGAGAGGAGTCAATGTTTCTTGATATATGCCATTCAGATCAGAATAATTAGTCTAGTCATAAGTTTGCTGATAATATTTCTATCATGTTAAGTCTGTGTCATGTTAACTGGTGTATTCAGAGCAAATAGGGAGATATAGATAGAGCATTATCATCATGCTATATATCTCCCTCTTTGCTCTGAATGAGTGAGAAAAGGAGAAAATACTGAATAATTACATCACAACAGTATCCTAATGTTAATTTAAAATGAGATATTCCTCTAAATATGGCAAAAAAATGTAAAAAAAAAACGCTCTAATTTTTTTTGGCGGGGCCCTTGTGGGCCCTGCCGAGAGTCCCTTCCTCCCAGCACCCCCTGCTGTGGACTTTCAAATGGCTTTTTCAAATGGCTTTTTGGAAATCCGCCTAGGTATCTCCCTACAAAAACCACTGCCAAATACTCATGTTTTCACATGTTTTCATCTCCTTTGAGTTGGGATGTGGTAAGGCCTGTGGCTATGTCTCCATTGGGTTTCTAGCCATAAATACAACAACCACAGGTAACTGTTTACACTCTAAAAGTGTTTTTTATTCTAGGCGAGAATCAACCACTGTGTTTGAGCTGGTGTTACTCAGGGTCAGTAACACATAGAGTCATTCTGACACTCAAAGTCTTACCTTTCAGAAATGGTCAGGCAGTTGTCTGTAACCCTAGCGGTTCAGCCACAGTAAGCATTTTAGTTTGGGTATGTCGTTTTCACCATTTTCTTCAGAAATAGGTGGCTTTTTAAGAGCGCTCCCCCAACAGACAACAGCATAAAAGAACACACTTGCTAAAATGCTTTGGTAAAAGACATGAAGGAGTGACCTGCTAACATTAAAAGACCGGAGCTTCCTAAGAAAGAACAGCCTGGACTAGAGCCTTTTAAAGATGTCACTGGAGTTCTCTCTCCAGTCCAACGTATTATCCAGAAAGACACCGAGGTACTTATACGAGGGGACTACCTCAATGGCCTCGCCCTTGATAAAAACAGGGGTTACTGCAGCCTTTTTCCTTCTAAAATCAATAATAAGCTATTTGGTCTTGCTTATGTTTAAAATAAGGTGGTTGTCGTCACACCATTTCACAAATCTATCTACCTCCTGTTGGTAGGCTAGGTGGTTATCACAAGTGTAGAATCATCCGAAAATGTTTGGAGGTGGCAGCCGGATTCTGGACTAAGCCTGCAGTCGGAGGTGTATAGTGAGAAGAAGAACAGCGAAAAGACGGTGCCTTGGGGCGCACCAGTGTTAGTAGTAATGGTCTTAGATACAGTACATCACCACCAAGTCTCCCAAACTGGGGTCTAGATGTCAGGTAGTCTATAACCCAAGCAATAGTGCAGTTGTTTATGTTAAAATCAATCAGTTTATTGGTTAAGATATGCGGCTGGATTGTGTTAAAAGCACTAGAAAAGTAAAAAAACATGATTCTGACAGATGCACCAGCTGACTCTACATCACTATGGACTCTATGAAGCATCCACTCCAACACTTTTCCTATATGCAAATTGGAGTGGATCCTGGTAGGCAGAAACCTGCTGACTAAAATGCCCAAGTACAACTCTCTCGAAGCATTTCATCAGTAAGAGCCATGGGCCTGAGGTCTTTAAGTAGCATTTGGCTTTTTGGGCACAGGCACAATGTATGAGGTTTTCCAACTAACTGGGATCTTGGACTAGGAAAGAGATACGGAGAAAATATGCTGGAGCACACCACTGAGTTGTTCAGCACACACCTTTAGTGCGCGTGGCGAGACCCCATCTGGGCCAGCTGCCTTATTGGCCTTGAGCCTCCTAAGTTGTGAGCAGACGTCCTCAGAGGTGACTGTTATTGGGGGGCTGGGGTTACCAGTAGACCCCCCCATAAAGAGAGTAGAGCGGACTCCTTCAAGCTCAGCAGAGAAATCATGATCATCAAACCTTGTGAAGAAGAGGTTAGCCTCATCAGCAGTGAAGGCTCCCTCCTGTAGCCTAGCAGTGGAGGGACCATAGCCTGTGATTTGCTTCATGTCCTTCCACAGACCCCTGGTGTCGCTCTGCTGTAGTTTGCCCTCAACTTTATCTTTGTAGTTCCGCTTACCCTGTCTGATAACACGTTTTAGTTCTTTATGTGCTGTCTGTCACCATTTCTAAAGGCCAATTTCTTCTTGTTAATAGGAATCTTGATTTCTCTAGTTACCCACAGCTTATTATTTGGGAACATTTTAATGGTTTTACATGGGATGATCAAATCAACACAAAAGTTAATATACTCAGAAACACAGTCAGCAACATTGTCCACATGATCGTCCTCGTCATAAAAAACAGACCAATCTGTGCATTCGAAACAGCCCCTCAGCCCCTCGAATGCCTCATCTGACCATACGTGCACAGATTTGGTGGATGCAAGCTGTCTGTGGACCAGTGGGGTGTAAGCGGATGACAATGACACCAGATTGTGGTCAGAGCAGCCCAGAGGGGGTAAAGCAGTGGACAAGAAACTGTTCTTAATGTTAGCGTAGAAGATATCGATTGTTTTATCCTTCCTCGTGTGACAGGTGACAAATTGTCTCAATGAGGGCACGGAGGAGGAGAGCCTGCAGTGATTGAAGTCCTCATTTATGATGGTGAGTGCGTCTGGCGACTTCCGTTGCAGATCGTGAGTGACCCTACTGATTGTGTCGGTAGCATGTTTGGCGTTGGCCGATGGTGGAATATATACTACGACGACAATGTTGGAAAATTCACAGAGTAGGTAGTAGGGTCTGCAACTCACCGCCAGCAGTTTAATGTCCTTGTCACTCACTCTCTCCTTCTCAGTAATGTGCCCTGGATGACACCATTGATTGTTTACATAGAGGCACACACCTCCACCTGACTTTTTTGTCCGTCCTCTTCAGATCCCTGTCCAATCTGCGCATAGTACATCCATCTGGTTCTGTATGCGCGGTAGGGATCCGGTCCGTCAACCAAGTCTCCGTGAAGCATAACAGGCTGCTTTGGCGGAAAAGACGGTCGTGTTTCGTCAATCCCGCTAGTTCATCAACTTTATTATTCAGTGATTGCACGTTGCCCATCATCACTGATGGTAGAACCGGTTTGAAGCGTCGCTGTCTATTCCTGACACGTATGCCTCCCCTCCGGCCTCTTTTCCTTGGCCTCGGCAGGTAGATCCAGAGAGAGACGCTCCACTACCGCTGGCCGGAGATCGAGGAACACATCCGAGGTGTATGAGTACCTTGCCGGGGAAGTGGTACACTTGGCCAAAAAAATCCCCACAACAGCCATAATACAAGACCGATCGCTATATCTTTTATACCAGACATCTTATAGTAGTTTAGCGGGTGCAATCCACTTAGAAAAACTTACTTGAGACCAATAAAAACACATGAAAACAGTTAAAAGTCAGCAAACAAACAGACTGGTGGCGAGTCGCCGAACTGTCTGTTGATGTAACGATTTGTGACATCATCAGTGATGTCATAAATCAGTGAATTGTGATGTCATCAGTGATGTCACTTGAGCAATTGTGATGTCATCATCAGTGATGTCATAAATCCTTCCTGGCTGAGGCTACTGTATATAAGTAAGTGGTGGCAGAAGAGGAAAGAGAAGAAGATGGATGGATCCAGAAGTGAGCGGTAATGCAACATTAAGGATGCCAACTGCCATAAAACACCAAAAAGAAGAAAAGCAGAGGTATGTGGAATGATAAAGAGGATGGGGAGATAGAAGGGTGTGGGATTACCTGGTTATGATCAATGAGGGGGAGACAGCAGCCAATCTCCAAGCCAAGTCTTTTGCAAAGATCCATAGCTCAGAAAATGTGTCAGAAGTAGGGAGGAGGAAAAGGGAGATAACAATGATTCCTTGCTGCCGATAGAGAAACAGTCGCCTCTCTGCTTGCTCCTGCTTCTCTGCCAGCTTTTTGCTTTTTAACTACGAAACTTTCTTTTTTCTTTTATCCCCCTGATTTTACTACTACGCCACTTTCTAGTAACGATCTTTCATTTTGAATCGTTAACCTATTTTTATGGAATCACCACTAACAGCACTTTCGGAGCTCACCCAGGCTAAGTATAGCCTAGCATAGCCTAGCACTCCAGAGACTGTCGGACAATATGCCTCATATAAGCTGCTGTGATCATCTTCAAAGGATTGCCGTACTGGAAACAACGATATTTCATCTCTCAAATAACTCACTGCCATCGAGTCAAATTGCACGGAATGTCACGAGCAACGTGAGTACATTATCATTAGCTCTCAGGGATGCTGACTCACTGCTACCGAGTCAAACTGCTATGGCTACCAACCTAGAGCTAGCTGATGCGGCTAGCCTGCCAGCTCCGGAGAAAGCCCGTGCTAACATCGCTAACCAAACTGCGAGCCTGAAGCATAAACAAAGACATATCCCAAAGAGATTAGTGATTTCCGAATCCACAACTACTCCACAAAACCCAGAAATCAGCTCAGCAACAGGCTGGCCCTCCCTAAATTCCAGCCTGCGGTGCTCGGCTCGGCAAGCTAATGGCCTGACACGGGCTCTCCGCACGAGAGATGAGGGTCGTCAACTGCTTAACCACAAACACCAAAACAAGCGGTCATGGACTACTGTCACGAGAGGAGGAACAGCCCCCCCTCCTCCGCTAATGGAATTGCAACTTGAGAATCGTTTTGGCCTGCTTCGATCACCTCCAGCTGACATAGCTGCCCAGCTCCATGAGAAGGAAAATCAGGCTAGCGCTAGCACAAGGCCTCAGGGAAGAAACACTGTCTCAAAGCCCAAGGACACTCAAGCCATAACAACCCTGATAGTAGGCGATTACACCGTGAAAAACATCAGGAGTTGGAGAAACTCCAAAACATAGTGCTTCCCTCAAGACGCAATCTCTGACATAACAGGAAAAATCACAGAGCTACTTACATCTCACAAAGCTGTGACTAGGGTGATCCTGCACATTGGAAAAAATGTTATTTATAAGCAAGAATCAGAGAAACTTAAATCTGATTTTACCAATCTGCTGAATATGCTAGCCTCTCTAAACATTGAGGCTTTTATCAGTGGTCCTTTACCATCTCAGGGCACGAACCGCTTCAGCAGACTACTAGGCCTAAGCTCATGGCTTTCCACCGCCTGCCCACTACATAAAGTAAACTTTATTGAGAATTTTAATTTGTTCTGGCAGCGTGAGCACCTCTTCACTACGGACGGGCGCTATCTCAATAGTGCTGGCGAGGCTTTACTGAGTTCTAATCTACTATACACGGTGGACTATTACAAGGTCAAGATCCCTCTAAAGCCTCCCCAAGACAGACAGCCTGACGCAGCGGCCACAGAGCTCTCCTCCAGCCCTGCTCCACCTGCAGCCACTGACCATGCTCAGATTGACGCAGCTTCCGGCCCAGCTGCCGACCCTGCCCAACTGACCAATGACGCCACACCTCCGGCAGTCGCCACACCTCCGGCTCTACAGGTCGCCGCCCCACCTCCTGCCGCCGCCCCGGCCCAACTGACCAAAGACGCCCCACCTCCTGCCGCCGCCCCGGCCCAACTGACCAACGCCACACATCCAGCAGCCGCTGTCCTGGCTCTACAGGTCGACGCCGCGGCTCAACTGGTCAACGCTCCACCAAACGACGACGACTTCATCTTCTCCCCTCCCCTCCTCTCTTCCACCCCCCCTTTCTCCTCCACCCCCCCTTCCCCACTCTTTCCCCCTCCCCTCCACTCTCCCACCTCCCTCTTCTCGCCCCCCACCGCAGCTCAACGGCCTGATGACCCGGCGGAGAGCGACGCCCCCCCAGGTGTTTACCCGGCGGGGAGCGACGCCCCCCCAGCTGTTTCCTTGGAGACCTCATTTTCCCCCCCCCTCCACTCCTCCACCTCCCTCTCATCGCCCTCCTCCCTTTCCCCCTCCCTCCACCTACTGCCATTCTCAGCTGGCATGAACAAGCTAATTGAGGAGGTTAATGTTAGTCTAGCTAGCCCGCTCCGCACCTCCAACAAACTGTTTGAGCGGGCTGACGCTGGACTAGCTAGCCTGCAGTGCACCCCTCCGCCTGGCCTAAAAGAACTGGCTAATCAGCCCTCTCCATCTGTCATGAACACACTGGCCGAACAGACTCCTGGCCTAAAAGAACTGGCTAATCAGCCCTCTCCATCTGTCATGAACACACTGGCTGAACAGACTCACGCCAGAATAGCCAGCGCCCCCTGCTCCTCCCCACCCTCAACATCTCCCCCTCCTCGCCCCCCCCCCATCCCAAAGACCCCCTCGCTCCAGCACCCCCTGCTCCTCCCCACCCCAAAGACCCCCTCGCTCCTCCCCACCCCCAAGACCTCCTTGTTCCGACCCCCCACCCTCAAAACCACCTCCCCCTCCCACCCGCTCACCCTTCCCTCAATCTCCCTGCCCGCCCCAAAGGGGAAAACTGAAGAAAAAAGCATTTTCTGCCCCAAAAACAAGGTCACAGAGGATCATGAAACGATCAGATGTCTAACTATCCCCACCCTGATTAGCTACAGAACAAACAAAGATTATCTCTCAGCACGTCCTGTTCCAGGACCAAGCCTAGTATCTGTTCTCCAGGGACACTCTGAAAAGCATTTACAAATTCAACCTAGCAGTGCAGCTATCAAGGCTGCACTGCTAAATATTAGGTCACTTGTAAGCAAGTCGCTTCTAATAAACGATCTGATTACGAGTCATAAACTGGACCTCATGTTCCTCACAGAGACCTGGCTTGATCTAAACAACAGGGAATATGTTCTTAATGAGTCAGCCCCACCTAACTTTAACTACATTGACGCCCCCAGAGTCGGTAAGAAAGGGGGAGGAGTAGCTATTATTTTCTCTGATGCTTTTCAATGCAAGCAGGTATCGTTTGGCGACTTTTCATCATTTGAATATCTGGCCGCTGTTCTGAAGTGCTCTCCCTCTATTTTACTACTGATTATATACAGACCACCTAAGTACTCTAGTAGTTTTTTTTGGTGAATTTTCAGAACTCCTTTCTATAATCTCCATAGAACATGACTGTTTAACTATTGCAGGATATTTTAATATTCATATTGACAACCCCAATGATAATAATGCCAAAGAATTGAATAACCTCCTTGACACTTTTGACCTGTTACAACATGTCTCTGGGCCCACTCACAATCGAGGCCATACCCTAGATTTATTTATCACCAAGGGCTTTGAGTCATCGTTTCTTTCAGCTAGTGATGTTGCTCTGTCCGACCATCTCTGTATTTTTCTTGAACTCAAGATCACCCCTATCGCTCTTACTCGGTCAAAAACCATCAAAAAGCGTTACATCAACGAGAGCACTAGCACACGGTTCATGGAGGCTCTCTCGCTGGCCCCTTCCCTCTCCTCAGCCTCTGTCAATGATCTCCTAGATAACTTCAATTCTAAAACCCTAAAGGCTATTGATGCTGTAGCTCCCATTAGATCTAAACTAATCTCCGGTAAGAAAAAAGCACCATGGAGAAACGCTCCCTCTGTAAATAACAAAAAAAGAGATTGTAGGAAAGCCGAGCGCAAATGGCGGAAAACTAAACTTCACATCGATTATGACATCTATAAAAATAGTCTTCACTCCTACAACCAGGAACTAAAAAATTCCAGAAAATTCTTCTTCTCCGACATTATCAGCAAAAACACCAATGACGCTCGCACTCTTTTTGCCACTGTTGACAGGCTGACAAACCCCCCCCCACAAATTGCCCCTGATCTTCTATCCAATGTCAAATGCAATGAATTTGCGACCTTCTTTAGGGATAAAATTATAAATATCAGACTAACTATTTCCACATCAAGAACAAATGTGGCTCCGCCGCACCCACAGAATAGGTGCTTAATTAACATGACTCAGTTCAATGTCATTGACCACAAGAAACTAGAAGAAACGATACGAGGCCTTAAATCCTCATCGTGTTGCCTAGACACCCTGCCAACAAGCTTTCTAAAAAATGTCTACAGTTGCCTGGCGACCGACATACTGAAGATAATTAATACCTCTCTTCTTACAGGCATTTTCCCAAAATCTCTAAAAACTGCAGTTGTTAAGCCCTTGCTAAAGAAGCGTAGCCTCGACCCCTCTATAATCAGCAATTACAGACCAATATCAAATCTTCCCTTTATTAGCAAAATACTCGAAAAAACTGTCTACCAACAACTCAATACCTTTCTATCCTCCAATGACCTCCTAGATCCTTTCCAATCAGGCTTCCGACCCCATCATAGCACCGAAACTGCGCTTATCAGAGTTATAAATGACATCCGAATGAACACTGATTCAGGTAAAATCTCAATCTTAGTGTTACTAGACCTCAGCGCTGCCTTTGATACGGTTGACCACGAAATTCTATTGGACAGACTGGAAAACTGGGTCGGGCTTTCCGGCACGGTCCTAGAGTGGTTCAGATCTTATCTGCAAGACAGGAACTACTTTGTCTCCATTGGCAACTACACATCTGACCAAACCAAAATGACATGTGGGGTACCCCAAGGATCAATTTTAGGTCCTGTCCTGTTTAACCTTTATATGCTCTCTCTGGGCCTAATTATGCAAAAAAACAAAATAGCTTATCATAGCTATGCAGATGACACCCAACTCTACATAGCCCTCTCATCGGATGACTATGCCCCCATAGAGTCACTGTGTCAGTGCCTTGCGCAAATTAATGATTGGATGTGCCAGAATTTTCTCCAACTTAATAAAGACAAAACAGAGATAATTGTCTTCGGCAAAAAAGAAGATAGGCTCAAAGTTACTGCTCACCTCGAATCCCTATCTCTGAAGCCAAAGGACCAGGTAAAAAATCTTGGCATTATTATTGACTCTGATCTACATTTCAACTCCCACATCAAGCTTATAAGAAAATCTGCCTTCTATCATCTAAAAAATATAGCAAGGATTAGAGGCTATATGTCCAAACAAGATCTTGAAAAACTAATTCATGCTTTCATTTCTAGCAGGCTAGACTACTGCAACAGTCTTTTCAATGGTCTTCCCAAAAAAGCTGTTAAACAACTTCAGCTCATTCAGAATGCGGCTGCTAGAGTTCTAACAAGAACCAAGAAAGCTGAACACATTACACCAGTTCTCAAATCCCTGCATTGGCTGCCAGTAAATCTTAGAATAGACTTTAAAATTCTGCTAATAGTTTACAAATCTCTCAACGGGTCAGGCCCACACTACATCTCTGAAATGCTTCTACACTATGAACCATCCAGATCCCTGAGATCTTCAGGCACTGGTCTACTAATTGTCCCAAGGACCAAATCTAAACATGGTGAAGCCGCGTTCTCCCACTATGCCTCTCATAACTGGAACAAACTCCCTGAACACATTAGATCTGCCCCTACTCTGCCTATTTTTAAATCCAAGCTAAAGACCTTTATGTTTACTCTTGCTTTTAACTGCTACTAAACTACTGCCTCTCTCGGCCTGTAATTTTAAAAAGATTTTTCCTGTACATTTCCAACAAATGGACTGTACATGTAATAATAATACTGAAGAGTGCCTTGTAACTTATTTAAAACAGAAATAATGTTTCATGTTTGTTAATTTGAGTATATATTTTAACTAAAACTGTCGGCTGTGTTTTTTATGTGTTTTTTATATGTGCATTGCTTTGCTGCTTGTTTTTTCGATTATTTTTTTGTAAAGCACCTTGAATTGCCTTTGTGTATGAAAGGTGCTATATAAATAAAATTTGACTTGACTTGACTTGACAGGTGTGCTAGAGATGAGAGCATTAAAAAGAGCAAGACCAACCTGCCCAGGGAAATATCTAATTTGTTATGTTATGCTTAGGCATCTTGGGGAGGGTGCATTGTCAAAGTTGCTGCTTTTTGATAACAGAGTGTGGAGCAGTAGTAATTCCAATAAGGAAACCAGGTGTAAACCGTGTAAACGATTTAAAATACATGCTACAGCATGCGCTGAGATGCGTCATCAGTGATGTTTAGCTGGGGTCGTAAGGTGTTTCGGGTCTATCGAACATCATACACCCTTGCTCAGTAGACCCAGCCAAGGCCGATCAAGACCCCGACCCGCGTCCCAGAAGCAGGCGCTCACGGATCAGCCTTCCTACTCTGTCTGCAACGTTCCCCTCGGAAGGGTTGATCATGCCCAATCCGCTGCAATAGAGTTAGTGCTACACCGCAGTATTGTAAGACCCTTCGGTGCATGGAGGGTGTAGGCCCTGTGTGGGTGACTCCAGGCCGGGCTCCTCCGACGTCTCACCAGACCCTCCCGGGGAAAAGGCAATCCTACCATGGGCAGAGAGGACGCCTCAAGAAGGCCTGTGCGCTGCACGTCATTCACCTGCGACGAGCACCTCGCTCTAGCCTGAAGGACCACAGGCCGTGCCGAAACCAACTAGTTACAGAACAATAGCGCTAACATCAAATTTATGTAAGATAATGGAAAGGATGGTAACAGAAAGATTGCTATATGAGCTTGAGAAGAGGGATGTTGGCAAATTGCTAGAGTGGATTTAGAAAATGAAGGAATACCATGGATTCAGTGGTTAGGCTAGAGACTGAAATAAAGGCAAATAAAGAGTCAGTTTATGTGTACATGTTTGATCTAGATATTGACTTCCACATAACCCAGACAAAGAAGGGGACAAGAAAGAGAGCATCAGAGAAAGCAAGAAAGGTTTGCTTGGTCATGCAGCATTGAGGGTGAAGATCCAAAAAGTTTCCCCCATAGTAATTTATTAGTGATGTCGGCACCCCTTGTGCGTGGCTTCACCTTTTCAATCCCTATGAATTTGAGGGAGGACACCGAACCATGATTTGCTTGAGAATAGTCACGTGAAATAGCATAATCCATATTTTTGTTGCATAATGTCTGTTTGATGTTCTCCTATTCTGATTTTCAGTGCTTGCTTGGTCTCTTATGTCCGTCTGTCATTCTTTATCCTGTTCATCTTGTTTGTAGTGTTTATCCTGATCCTGACCCTGAATAAACGCTGTTGGCCTGCTTCAGCCTCCAGCCTGTTGCTGTCTGCGCGTGGGTCCACTAACCTGCCACCTAACATCCTCAACCGCAAAGTTAAGGCCCGGCGCATAGAGAGAGAGAGAGACAGAGAGAGAGAGAGCACCATAAGCTGCATTTAAAGTACAACAAGCTGTATTTGGTGAGTAAATTAGTTTTCCCTAAGAAGAATTGGGTGTTTGGGGAACTTTCTATAGGGACCCAGGGTTTCTTAAACTGCCAGTACATATCTCCAGAATGTAAGGTCCAATCCCATTCGGACCACTTTAGTTCAAATCATTCAAAAACCCAGAGGAAGCAAGTTTCATGACTGAAGTGTTTATTTGGGTTGGCAAAATGGGAAACCCCTGGTCCCCATTGAATGTTTCTCACAAAGCCCAATACAGTATTAGATATTTTTGCCGGAGTCACTCTGTTGGTCCACCAAAAAATGTCTGTCCACAAAATCACACAGATATTATGCACGCACACACATAAACACGCGTGTGCGCGGGCTGAGTATGTTCACTAATGCGCCAATAATGTTGCAATGTCAAGTGTGACCAATCCATTGACTTTATGACATCCTCAGTGATGTCACTTGGACTGAGCAAGCTAGTTGAGCAATTGTGTGTCGATGATGTCACAATGTCATGACTGATGACATCTTCACTGATGACGTCTCTCACTGATGACATCACAATTTATCTAGTGACATCACTGATGACATCATCATTGACATCATCACCAAGGACATCACACAATTGCTCCACCGCATTTTTTCTTTCACGGGGACATATAAATGTATGACATTCTGACTTACAATGTTACAATTTCACTTAGCAGACGCTTTTATCCAAAGCGACGTACATCTGAGCTTTATACAACACAAGCAATGATCTAGTCAGAAGACAATAACATTAGTAAGTGCCATGAGGCCAAGCTTGAGTCCGAATGGACCTATAGGTGCTGTAGCTAATAGGGATCCAAATAAAACAAACTTAAACACCCTCCCAGGCCTTGGGGCCAGACCATCTTGCAGAACCAAATTAAATGTGAGTTAAATGTGGTTAGATGCATAATGCTCCAGGGAATCCAGTAGACATGGAATGTTGATTCTAGGACTCATGGTTAATAAGTTATGAACCACAAAACATGGAATTGGCTATTATAGCGCCACCATCTGGTGGATTAATGTAATTGTTTTTCTCTTAGCAGTGGCTGACATGTTGAACGTATGTGGAAGGTTTGAGTGATGTGGGCCTTATGATTTCTGAGATCCACACACTTTTAAGTGAGGACAAGAACAAAAACAAACGCATAAAAGTTTTCGGTGAGGGAGCAGCGCCTAGGGCTTATTTTAGTGGCCCCCTTTTGGCCCAAGCAGATATGGTTTGCGGACCTGATCTCCTTGGCGCAAGGTCCGCCCTGGGCGTTGCCAGTGCGGGCAGATCTTCTATCCCAGGCGGAAGGGGAGGTACTCCACCCCTCCCCCAGCACCATTGGCGCCACAATGGTGGAATGAGCTCCCCCCTTCGGTCAGAACGGTGCCAACGCTGCCAATCTTTCGGCGGAGACTAAAAACTCACCTTTTCATGCTACACCTGGGCCCTTCTTGAACTAACATCTTTTAATAAATAAATAAATCCTTCTCAAACCTACTAATGCTACATGTTACTTATTCCTTCTCAAACTACTTCCTACATGGTGCTACTCTAATCTATCAAAATATCTTAGCTGTCATTGATTGTGTTGGATAGTTGTTTTCTGTACTGTTGACAAAATGTGATATTGTAAGTAGCTTTGGACAAAAGCATCTGCTAAATGACATAATGTAATGTAATGTAATGCCTAGCCAGGTGGGACCAGAGACTGCCCCCAAGAAGAGGAAACTTAAGAAGAGGAAGAGGGTGAATGAGAATGAGAATGAGAATCAGAATCACTTTTATTGCCACAGTATGCAAGTTACATACGAGGAATTTGTCTTAGTGTCTGTATGCAGCGTAGCGGTTACATCAATATACAGAGATAAGAAGTAGGAAGATAACTAAAGACAATCGCAAAGTTGCAAGTGCAATGAAATCAAATCAAATCGAGTAAATATATACAATATGTACATGAGTGGTGAAGTGTTCTGTGGATGATAAATATGAATTTACGTTGGATTTACGTGAGATTTACAGACTGAGTTAAATAGACGTTAAATAGGCAGTGGATTTACATTAATTTACAGTCGGAGTTAAATAAGAGTTATTTATTATTCATTGAATGTACATGAAATTGACAGGCTAAGTTAAATAGGCATTAATGTGCAGGGAATATACATGAATTTACAGTCCCAGTTAGACAGGCATTAAATTAGATACAGTATGAGTATGAGAGCAGAGGGGAAAATGGTTTAACTTTGTACAGCAATGAGTGCACAATAACTATTTCACCTTCTTTTGGGTTTCTCTCTTTATATTTTCTTCGTCCTTTCTACAGATGCAGGGGACTGCAGCCCAGGCAAGAAGGGTGATAGCAGAGTTGCCCAATGAGGATGAGGAGGACGCGCGGCAGAGTTCTACTCCCCCTCAACAACCCCCCCAATCCAGCGTCATTATGCTCTTTGAGGGAAGAGGCCATGCTTCACAAATGAAGGCCATAAAGTTTCCTCCAAGCATTGGTAAGATAGAACACACTCTGTATTTGTATGTGCTTGTAGGGAAAGTTTGGATGTTTGGGAAAAGTTCTACAGCCACTCAGGTTTTCCCATTTTCTATTGCAAATAAATACTTGAAACTTGGTTTTTTGGTACACTCCGAGTCCATTTTAAGTTCATGTTAATCACATAATTTGTCTTATTTCTTCACAGAACAGTACCTGGTGAAATACAATGAGCAGTATAAGCTGCCAAAAAACGCGACACGCAAGATGTGTGACGCAAATACCAGCAGGCTCAACCAGGTCAGGGCCTTCATGGTCTACATGGCCAACGGCCATGTGAACACATGGGATTGGAACATCCTTGATGACATCATCAAGCTCCGAGGGTAAGTGCACGTATCACACTTGTTACTAATGTGTTATACATAACACAAGCCTGATGTGAACAGTGACTAAATGAAACCTTGTCCTTCCTCAGTTACGGGGAGTTCCTGGAGGACCAAGGCAGAGCCATAAGCACTGCTTACATATATATTTTGACGGCAATTAAGTTCATCCAGCATTTGAAATTAGATAAGCCAGCTAACTGCAGAGTCACTGACGATCGACTAACGCTCTTGGTCGACAAAGGCTTGAACGAGAGCCATCGCCACACCAGGCGGGACTTGAAGACAGACCAAATAGAGAAAAAACGGGAGAAGATGAGACAGCTCATCAAACCTGGGGTGCTGGCCCAGTGCCAGGAGCTGGCAAGGGCGAGGATCCCACAGTTGCTGAGTAAGTCTGTATTCATCCTGTGTGTGTGTGTGTGTGTGTGTGTGTGTGTGTGTGTGTGTGTGTGTGTGTGTGTGTGTGTGTGTGTGTGTGTGTGTGTCCAACGTGCCGACATGTCTTTTTCTGCTCTCTTGTCGGGCTGTGTTCTCCTTACAGATGACATCGAGAAGGCTGGCATCGGTGAGCACAGACCCCGCTGGACCTTCTATGGGTATCTGGCCCTTTACCTCGCCTCCATCTATGGCCACCGCAGCGGCGTATTCCAGAGGATGACTGTACAGGAGGTCCAAGAGGCAGCGAACAATGGCAACAACAAGAATGGCTCTTACATCATTAATGTAAGTATGGCTTTATCAACTAAGGTGTTCTAACTTTATTGCATGTTTTATAATTAAGGTTTAATCTGAAAAGAGGGGCTCCTGTCTGTTGCAGGTCAAACAACACAAAACAAACCGCTTCTATGGCCCAGCACAGATGAGACTTGACACAACCGAGTACGATTGGATGCGCCGATGGATCGAACTCAGAAAGCGCTGGCCCAGCAAGACTGACTTCTTCTTTAATACAAGAGGAAAGGAAGAATGCGTGCATCTGCTGGACTATGTGAGGGAGGCGTGGACGGACATGGGGTTCGAGCAGCGCCGGAAGCCCAGTTTTGTTGACCTGCGGATGGCAGTGTCTACACTTGTGAGTTGCATTCAGTCGGTCTGTGTGTGCATTCAATCTAATCTGTTCATATGAGTGTCCCAAATGTAGGTTTTCCTCCCTTTGCAGTCGTCTTTTATGAGAGCAGTGCATGTTGATATACTGTACCCAGTTTATTCATAAAAAACAACCCCCTGCGCATTGCGCAGTAGGCTATCAAAGCCTTATGCGCACGGTGTATTTGATGTCGTTCTGCTCAGCATGGCCATGTTAAACAGACTAGATTGTTTAGTATGAAAATTGAATCTCAACCTGTGTCTACAAAACTTGGTCTTCTTGGTCATTATTATGAGTTTTGGCACACGAATGAGAGAACAACCAACATGATAGAGGAGGGGCTCTCTGCTCAATCACCTGTCGAGTTGTAAGATTCACAATCGAGAAGAGCCCGACAAGTCAACAGCAGTCTTTGAACCCCCCACACACACACACACACACACACACACACACACACACACACACACACACACACACACACACACACACACACACTGACACTACAGGATCATTTGGGCAGATTATCGGTCCCGACGAGGCTCAAATCGGGAGCATGCCCGAGATAGTCGGGAGGGGGTAATCTTGGCCACAATCGGGCAAATTCTCGTCAGGTCTGGGGGAGGCATTAGTCATAACAACAGAAAGAACAAACTCAGACATTGGGGGGGGTTGTAACGACGCATTATGTAATAACTGCACATTATGTAATAAATCGCCTGAACGCAATATGTAATAGCGTTTGACGCATTTTGTAATGAATGTATTACATATTGTGCAGATTATTACATAATGCTGGGGTTGCACTTTTTTCTAATATTAATAAGTGACGCATTATGTAACAAAATTAGAAAATGCGCTGACTTTGTCATGGGGGGGGAGTAGGCTAATAAATATACTACGTGTCAAAACCAGTCAAGCAACTAGATATGTATAGTTGTTCAGCTGATGACGAACTGAATCTTGTGAAAACAGTCCGGTGAACCATCGGGCATATACAGTAAAACCCGACACTTGCATTTCAGTTCTGGCCTTTGATCTACAAGTGATAGAAGCGTGGTTTACATAGCCGCATTTACTGCCTCAATCCATAGATTACAGGGCCATTTAAACATAAGAAATCCATTAAGAATTGAGGATTGCAGAGACGTTTATGAATTTTCTGATATTACGCATGGGTTTTTTGGCTGCCCAATTCTGTTCTTCAGGCTCTCCTCCGCACCGCGCCCCACTCCTCCCCATATTTATATTTTCAAAACATATGAACCATGATCTGGGGGTGCCCAAATATATATGATACGATACGATATACTTTATTGTCAGTTCACACTGAAATTTGTCTTGCAAGACAGCGGCAGTCCCATGCACAAACACATGACAAAGAGAACAAAACCAAAAATACAAAGATACATACACACATACAGCACACAGAGAGCATTGGTCACTGCTCCACTGACCCTCGGCCATGTTCTTGATTAAGCCTCAGGATCGACTGATGTATAAAGGACTTTCTTAGTCTGACCTTCATGAAAGTTGGGATTAAGTATCTCCTGCCAGAGGGCAGGAGTTCATATTATTCATGTAGCACATGATTAGTGTTTGAGGCAATATGTCTAGCTAACCTCAAAATATATATGTATATATATATATATATATATATATATATATATATATATATATATATATATATATATATATATATATATATATATATATGTGAGGTCTCCAGACCAAATTTCAAGCAGAAGGCCATTCGTGCATAATCTAATCCGATCACCCCCTGACGTCAGTCAAGTTCTAGTATGACGTGGTCAGTCAAAATCTTAGTATGACGTCTGTAATGACGTCAGATATGACGTCAGTTAATTCTCATATATATAGCAAGGGTTCTACGTCACCTCTCTCTCTCTCTGGCCGATCATAGCAGCAGCTAGCTTCACGGCAGTCCATCTTCCCTGAAGCCGTCCTCCGAAGCGTTGTTTTGCACCATATCTGCAGACCGAATCAGCACCCCCAAGTCCTCTTTAACCGTGGATAATCCCCGCGGATCTTTCAACGCTCCCCACTCCACTCCTGGTATGTCGGATCCCGAGCCAGAACAGTCCATGGGCAGCGACGACAGCTCAAACAACGATACCCTGTTCCGGATCGGCCACGGAGCGTATTTGCCTTCCGAGACGGCCGGGCCAACGTAGCCACGATGAGAAGGCCCGGCGCGCGCTCCCGTGGCACGGGGCGCTCCACTGCGACGGCCCGTGGGAGGAGAGCAGAAGCGCGCGAGCGAGCCGGAGGGAGAGGCCGCGGACGAAGACCAGAAGAGGAAGGTGCCCCGAGAGCTGGGAGTCGTCGGGGTAATGCAGGCCGCGGGGCCGCCGTGAGACGCCATGTTCTACGTTGTCTTGCACGTCGTCAATCTTTTCCTTGCTATCTCTCCATTCATGGAGTAAATCGGCTCAAGCAAAGCGGCCATTTCCCTCGAGCCAGGAGTCCGTCTCAAGTCAACAACAGACTTCAGACTGACAATCAGTGACTAACATGCTTGTTCAGCAAGCAGCAATGCATGCAGTCCCACTATTCTTCATCGGACGGGTGTCCAGGCGTCCAGCGGCGTCCAAGCATTCAGGCTTCCGCACCGCGATCATCGCGTCCCCAGGCTTCTCCAGGCAAGCAGGCAGCACCAGGCAGTCCCCATTTTTGGGGGGGAAAGAGAGGAAAGAGAGAGAGCAGGGTCAGTCAGAAGGCCAAGTTGCGCCAAGTTGGGAGCCAAGAAGGCCAAGTTAAACGGTGAGGTGCCAAGGCGGCCAAGTAGGCCAAGCCGGGAAGCGCCAAGTTAGGTAATCGGCGAGGTGCCAAGGCGGGGCCAAGTAGGCCAAGCTGGGAAGCGCCAAGTTAGGTAAAGGTGAGGTGCCAAGGCGGGGCCAAGTAGGCCAAGCTGGGAAGCGCCAGGTTAGGTAATCGGTGAGGTGCCAAGGCGGGGCCAAGTAGGCCAAGCTGGGAAGCGCCAAGTTAGGTAATCGGTGAGGTGCCAAGGCGGGGCCAAGTAGGCCAAGCTGGGAAGCGCCAGGTTAAATCGTGAGGTGCCAAGGCGGCCAAGTAGGCCAAGCTGGGAAGCGCCAAGTTAAACGTTAATGTACCAAGATCGAAGGCCCGACCGAGTTGGGAAGCGCCAGCCGCAAATAGCCGTAAGTCGCTAAAGGTCGAAGGCCAGAAAAGTACAATCAACTACTAATGTACCAAGATCGAAGGCCCGACCGAGTTGGGAAGCGCCAGCCGCAAATAGCTGGAAGTCGCAAAAAAAGGTTGAAGACCAGAAAAGTACAATCAACTACTAATGTATCAAGATCGAAGGCCCGACGGAGTTGGGAGCGCCAGCCGCAAATAGCTGTAAGTCGCAAAAAGGTTGAAGGCCAGAAAAGTACAATCAACTACTAACGTACCAACAGGGCCGGCGCCAGGATGAAATGACTGAGGGGGCTGTTATAACTGGCGAGGGGGCTGATTTTTTTTTTTTTTTTTTTTTTTTTTAATATGATATTTTTATATCGTAAAACATAGGTTATATACCCGCTATGCCTATTTCTGGACTTTTTAACCATAATAACCTCTGAAAAGCGCAATAACACAAGAAAGACTACTATTCAAAATCAAATAAAACATTTATTTCACAGCAGCAGATTAAGGCATTAATAGAGGTTCAAGGGTTCATAGGTTCAAATTGAATAAATAGCTACATCTCTGACACCTTGTGACAACCAAAGCACAGCAAATAGCGCTTCCCTGCCAATTCTGAAACAACAGAGCTATGTTTACAGGGGGTAGCCTACATCAACTTAAACTGATCAAATTTGATGAAGACTGCAGAAACAGCAGCCTAAACATGTCAGGTACAAACATTGCCTAACTGGCCTTTATAGATTAACTGTTCTTTAATTTTTTTTTTTTTTTTTTTTTCCCAAGTGAGGGGGCCGAAAATTGAACTGAGGGGGCTAAGCCCCCTGAGGCCCCCTCGTGGCGCCGGTCCTGCGTACCAAGATCGAAGGCCCGACCGAGTTGGGAGCGCCAGCCGCAAATAGCTGTAAGTCGCTAAAAAGGTTGAAGGCCAGAAAAGTACAATCAACTACTAACGTACCAAGATCGAAGGCCCGACCGAGTTGGGAGCGCCAGCCGCAAATAGCTGTAAGTCACTAAAAAGGTCGAAGGCCAGAAAAGTACAATCAACTACCCCCGCAGATCTCAATTAACCTCCGGTAATCAGATCTCCTTTTGGGGGATCTCCTAGCCTATGCAGATGCCCTCCTCTTGCCTCAAGAGCAGCGCCACTGGCTAATGGAGTCATGCGCCAAAGTATTTGCCATGCATGCCGATTGCTAAATAAAGTTTGTTAAATCCTACCAACTGGCCTCTCATGATTGAAGTGAGGTCTCCAGACCAAATTTCAAGCAGAAGGCCATTCGTGCATAATCTAATCCGATCACCCCCTGACATCTGTCAAGTTCTAGTATGACGTGGTCAGTCATAGTCTTAGTATGACGTCTGTAATGACGTCAGATATGACATCAGTTAATTCTCATATATATAGCAAGGGTTCTACGTCACCTCTCTCTCTCTGGCCGATCATACAGTAGCAGCAGCTAGCTTCACGGCAGTCCATCTTCCCTGAAGCCGTCCTCCGAAGCGTTGTTTTGCCCCACCCACCTCCCCAGTCCGCCACCAACGAGTCGTGACTCCTGATCCCCCACGGGGGGGGGGGGGGGGGGGGATCTCCTAGCCTATGCAGATGCCCTCCTCTTGCCTCAAGAGCAGCACCACTGGCTAATGGAGTCATGCGCCAAAGTATTTGCCATGCATGCCGATTTAAAGTTTGTTAAATCCTACCAACTGGCCTCTCATGATTGATATATATATATATATATATATATATATATACGTATAATATATATACTACATCTGCAGTGTAGCGCTCTGTTGTCTGTCTGTCTGTCTGTTTCATTTCTATTTGATATTTAAGTGATATTTGAGTTGACGTGGAAGGGTGCACATGGCCATGAGCAGTGACCAGTGCTCTCTGTGTGCTGTATGTGTGTATGTATCTTTGTATTTTTGGTTTTGTCCTCATCATACGAGATATGTTTGCGAGAGCAGAAAGTAGTAGGGCAGCAGGAGGGGAAAGCCATCCTTGTTTTGGATCTGTTGCTAGGCAGAGCGAAACGGTTTACGGCAGCTGTAAACAGTTGCTAGACAGAGCGAAACGGTTTACGGCCGTAGCAACAGACCCAAAACAGCTGCCCTCATTACTTTCTGCTCTAGCGAACATCTCTCGTTATATTCTAACAGTTTGTTTGAAAGTAATTTAATAATTTTGTGGTTATGGCCGAAGTGGCTGCCGCAAACCGTTTCATTTCACTTTCTGATGACACCGGCCCGCAGACAGACTAATCATAAAGACAACACTCACCAATTCACTCTGCTTTCAAGCGAGACTACTCTGCCTTGGTCTCGTCTAATATTAGAGGTAAGATGTGAGGCATCGATATTAAATTTAGACTGTTTAATAATGATCAAAAATCTTGCTCGTAGCTGCTTTAAAAGAAAAAAAGAAAAAACATTAAAAAGAAAAAACATTGTTCATGCTGGTATGTTGTATGATTCAGGTGTGATGGTATTTCACCTTACAGTGTTTGGCGTTATTGATACCAGTAACATGCATACACATAGTTACTCGTGGTATGACCTACACCTGCTAATGCTAGTGGCATTATTGTTCCCATTGTGCCTTATTGTTATGTATGGGTACACGTTCATTAAGTGGGGAGGATATGTCATATATTGGGGGTTTATTGCCCTCTGTTGGTATAATGAGTCATGACATGTCAGAGCCACTAGGAGAGTCACGTGACAGTGACTGTGTTGATTAAACCAGCTACCGTGCAACTGAGAAGTCTGTCTACGTCTGAATTCATGTTGTAACTAGTTGTATAAGTTGACGCAATATGAAGACACAACAGTAATGACTGCCAAAAGAATCATATCTCCGATATTATCTTCTCTTTCTATTTTTTCTGATTCTTCCTACATGCACAGGGGGCTCCAGGACCTAGCCAGGTGGGACCAGAGCCTGGCCCCAAGAAGAGGACACCTAAGAAGAGGAAGAGGGTGAATGAGAGCAGAGGGGGAAATGGTTTAACATTGTACAGCAATGAGTGCACATTAAATAACTATTTCACATTCTTCTGGGTTTCTCTCTTTATATTTTCTTCATCCTTTCTACAGACGCAGGGGACGGCAGCCCAGGCAAGACAGGTGGTAGCCAATGAGGACGAGGGGCAGAGTTCTATCTCCCTCACAAACCCCACCTCCCGACTCATTATGCTATTTGAGGGAAGAGGCCGTGCTTCACAAATGAAGGGCATAAAGTTTCCTCCAAGAATTGGTAAGATAGAACACACTCTGGGCCCTATCTTCCCAAAAGCGCTAATTTAGCGTTTGCGCTCGTTTAACGCCGTGCGCAATGCAAATTGGGAGCGGACACAAGTGCATGCCTGTGATAATTGTACTGGGCATTGGCTGCCCCATGCCAAAGCAGGCGTTTCAGCGCTAAAATGTGGGATAGATGGCATTACCCTATCGTCAGCAGCGCGCAATTACTTTGCGCTAAGAGCTTTGAAAAGGACCTCTTATGCGCAAATACCTCGCTGCGCTGGGTTGCGCACCATAATCTCTGTGCAGCGCAGCGCAGTGGAAAGTGGAATTCCTTTTGGATATGTCATTAGTAAATTATGCTGCTAAAATTGGGTATTAGCAGATAATTCAGTGAGGCAATCAACTATAACTCACTGAGAAACTTTTATCACATCGCAAAGAGGGAAATGAACAGCCATTGCGAGATGGGAATCTGATTGGTTTTGATTGACGTAATGCCCAGCATTGCCTGGCCACGCCTGTTTGCGCAGACATTTTGGGGCGCAGATGATTTTGGCACGGCTCTAATTTGCGTATGCGACTCGTGCCGTGAACCTTTCCGCATCCCGACCGAGAATTGCATCCCCAACATATTTCGGGGCTGTTTTAACTTAGAAATCAGGGAGGTCACGTCTACCCAGACAATTATATGACTTTTAAACAGTTACATTTCTGTATAAATCATTACAATATACTCCCGTGAGGTGGAGATGCTGCCGGTGCTGGGGTGCAAAACTCGGCATAACACCTGGTGGACGGCGCAAGGCGGACTGCTATCTTCCCTGCCTTAAGGCACGCGCAAACAGGTGCGCAACCGCTATTAGGGGATAGCGCCTGTCGGAAGATAGGGCCCTCTGTATTTGTATGTGTGTGTAAGGAAAGTTTGGATGTTTGGGAAAAGTTCTATGGCCACCCAGGTTTTCCCATTTTCCATTGCAAATAAATACTTGAAACTTGGTTCCTGGGTTTTTTGGTACACTCCGAGTCCATTTTAAGTTCATGTTAATCACATAATTTGTCTTATTTCTTCACAGAACAGTACCTGGTGAAATACAATGAGCAGTATAAGCTGCCAAAAAAGGCAACACGCAAGATGTGTGACGCAAATGCCAGCAGCCTCAACCAGGTCAGGGCCTTCATGGTCTACATGGCCAACGGCCATGTGAACACATGGAATTGGAACATCCTTGATGACATCATCAAGCTACGAGGGTAAGTGCACGTATCACACTTGTTACTAATGTGTTATACATAACACAAGCCTGATGTGAACAGTGACTAAATGAAACCTTGTCCTTCCTCAGTTACGGGGAGTTCCTGCAGGAGCAAGGCAGAGCCATAAGCACTGCTTGCGTATATATTTTGATGGCGATTAAGTTCATCCAGCATTTGAAATTAGATAAGCCAGCTAACTGCAGAGTCACTGACGATCGACTAACGTTCTTGGTCAACAAAGGCTTGAAAGAGAGCCTTCGCCACACCAGCCGGGACTTGAAGACAGACCAAATAGAGAAAAAGCGGGAGAAGATAAGACAGCTCATCAAACCTGAGGTGCTGACTCAGTGCCGGAAGCTGGCAAAGGCGAAGATCCCAGGGTTGCTGGGTAAGTCTGTATTCATCCTGTGTGTGTGTGTGTGTGTGTGTGTGTGTGTGTGTGTGTGTGTGTGTGTGTGTGTGTGTGTCCAACGTGCCGACATGTCTTTTTCTGCCCTCTTGTCGGGCTGTGTTCTCCTTACAGATGACATCGAGAAGGCTGGCATCGGTGACCACAGACCCCGCTGGACCTTCTATGGGTATCTGGCCCTTTATTTCGCCTCCATCTATGGCCACCGCAGCGGCGTATTCCAGAGGATGACTGTACAGGAGGTCCAAGAGGCAGCGAACAATGGCAACAACAAGAACTACGTCATCAATGTGAGTATGGATTTGTCAACTAAGGTGTTCTAACTTTATTGCATGTTTTATAATTAAGGTTTAATCTGAAAAGAGCGGCTCCTGTCTGTTGCAGGTCAAACAACACAAAACAAACCGCTTCTATGGCCCAGCACAGATGAGTCTTCACAAAGATGAGTACGATTGGATGCGCCGATGGATCGAACTCAGAAAGCGCTGGCCCAGCAAGACTGACTTCTTCTTTAATACAAGAGGAAAGGAAGAATGCGTGCATCTGCTGGACTATGTGAGGGAGGCGTGGACGGACATGGGGGTCGAGCAGCGCCGGAAGCCCAGTTTTGTTGACCTGCGGATGGCAGTGTCTACACTTGTGAGTTGCATTCAGTCGGTCTGTGTGTGCATTCAATCTAATCTGTTCATATGAGTGTCCCAAATGTAGGTTTTCCTCCCTTTGCAGTCGTCTTTTATGAGAGCAGTGCATATACCCAGTTTATTCATAAAAACAACCCCCTGTTGTTGAGTTGAAGATGGCCCTTTGATAACAGTAGAAACCTGTTTGTGTTCCTGTGCTTCTTCCAGAACTTCAAAAACAACACGGACCCAAAGATCCAGCAGGATGTTTCAGACTGCATGGGCCACACTTTGAACACACAGAACAAGAATTATGTCCTTCACCCGGATGATGACCATGCCATTCGTATGCGGCGCATCTTTGATACAATGCCAGAATCCAGGGTCCCCACCAGTCCCTCCAATGTGTCTGTTGACGCCCTCTCTACCTCCACTGCCCCAGCTGACGCTCCCTCCACCAGCGACCCTCGTTCCCCTGCCCGAGCCGACGGCCACTCTACTGGTGACGATGCTCCATCCCCTGCCCCAGCCGACGACCACTTCACCACGTCCAAACCTGGACGAAAGAGGGCCGCTAAGTCCTCGACCTCCTGCCGCCCTGCCAAGACCAGGAGGAGGAGGAGTCAAAGTCCGTCCTCCTCCACCACCGAGGAGGAGGGACAGGTCGGCAACCAGCCAGGGTCGTCAGGGACGGGCTGCTCCCGGTCCTGTCCTACTAGAGAGGACCACCCCTTCCTTGTGCTCCTGGAGCACGGCTTCAACCGGTTGGAGGCCGGCCTCAGGGGGATCAGGGAGGGGATGGACGCCGCCTCCAGGGAGGCCAGGCAGGAGAGTGCCTCCCTCAGGCAGATGATAGATGGGCAATTGGGGCAGCTCATCCAGGCGGTCCAAGCCGGTTTGCGAGCGCACCCGCTGCTACTCCCACTCCGGCGGCAACCCCCCCTCATCCAGGTCCAGCTGCTCTGTCGGCTGCGATCCCCCTACCTCAGGGGTAGCCAAACTACGGCCCGCGGGCCAACTGCGGCCTGTTTTTAAGTGGCCCGCCATGAATTTAGAAAATGTTGATGTCAGTATTTTCCTGTGCGTGGATGATTAAGTTACCGTGAGGGATAGACTATAAGAAGTGGGGTGGGGTCAGAGGTGGGAGGTAGGCAAGCAGGTTTCTTAAGTTAGGTGGTCTCTGATAGACAATCCGGGGTGGTGTGTTGAGGGACTTGAGAGCTGGATCAGATTCTATAATATACCAGTGCTTTTGAATAATAGATTGAAATTCCCTGCCACCGGGTGAATACTGGATTATACAATTAACTCTAAACTCGGATGTTCAGGATCTGGTGTGGCTGAGACACTCTGCTTGTGATAAATTTTCAAATCGGTGATGTGCATGTGTGACCCATTGATGTTTATACTGTCTCTGTTGGAAACGAGTTTCTATGTCAGCAGCCTGGGCTTGAAAGTCATCATCGGAACTACAGATGCGGCGAATGCGGTTGAACTGAGAGATGGGCAGACTCTTTGAGTGAAATGGGATAGAAGGAATGTCCATGGAGAATGGAGTTTCTGTCCGTACTTGTACGGTATAGGTTGGAGCCCAGATTGTTTGCATCCCTGTATGTATACAAGAATAGCCTATCTAAAAAGTTCATCTTCTGCCTGTCATATTCCATTGTGAATTTCAGATGGCGACTGTTAAGCCCCAAACGCACAGGGAGCATTCTGATGCGCGCCAAACTGCCTTGACGCCTGTACTCTGAACCTGTTTCAATTTTCGAGCGTCAAATGAGGTTCCAGCAACGACCAAAGCCTCTGAGCTCCCCCCCTCCCTCTCTGCCCACTTCCATCCCTGTCTCTGTCTCGATAAGTAGTGCTCCTCAAACTCTCACGGCAGTTTAAATACAGCAGGCATTAATACGCTACACTTTTTTCTCTCCCCCTCTGCACGGCAGACCGACGGGGTTCCTCTGCCTTTCCGAAGCCCTGCCACTCCGAACGTTAACTTCCATTATTCGGACTGGCGGTCGTTCACCTTAGAAGCCGCAATGCCGACCTTAGGTTTAGGCGTGGGGGTGGGAGAGGTTAGGTTTTGGGTTAGGGTCTGGGGGAGGTTAGGTTTAGGCATGGGGGGAGGTTAGGTTTGGTGTGGGGGCTGGGAGAGGTTAGTGAAAAATGGGGAATATAGAGCCCCTTTCTGAGTGCCAATATTTCGGAGTGGCAGAACGTTGGAGTGGCAGCACGTCGGAGTGGCAGCATGTAACCCAGACCGACAGACAGGTAGGATGATCCTCTATCCCAAGCTTGTCCAGAATGATGTGCTGAACAAAAGGCTATATTTCCCGCTGCAAAGTCGATCTCTGAGAAGAATACTAGAGGAATAAATGCATTCGAAACATATTGATCCAGAGGAGAGAATTGTAGCCTATTTTGTAGCGTCAAATGACACGCATCAAGATTTGCTCCCTGTGCATGTGGGCCTTTAGTGTCAATAAAGTCATGGAACTCCTTCAGTTGTGATTCAGATCCTTTCCAAACAACGACAATGTCATCAGTGTACCTCTTCCAGTTGCCGATGCGGGGTAGATGCAGGTTACGGTGATCATTAAAAATGATGGCATGCTCAAAGAGTCCAGAGAAGTTAAAGTCTACACATGCACATCTCTTTTCAAGGTGCTGAGTCAAAAAAGTTATGAGATTCAGGAAGACTCGTGACACTGTTGGTAGCTCCCAATATATTTCTGATTTATTTTACATTAAAAATTACAACGTTTTGATCCCTCACAGGCTCTTCGTCAAGTCAGGTCAGGTTTGCATTGCACAGGCTCTTCTTCAGGTCAGGTTTGCATTTTGTGAGTGTAAATGGTAATTGCCTGCTGGGTATGTACACAAATAAATTGGGAGTTGTTTCAATATAGCATTATAAATAAAAAGATAGCAGTGACTCAGCCTACGTAGAGTCAGGGATGGCCAAGCCACTTTCTGATAGAGAACACAGTGGTGAGTTAGATTTTTACAGTTTGCAATAAACCTTAAAGCACTGTGTTCAGCAGACTTACTTTTATCCATGACCTTCACTTCCTTCCAGAATTCATATACATTATTCTGCTGCAGCTTTTTGGCCATGGAGTTAGCCCTCATGGCCTGCTTATTTATTTTGATAAAGTGTACAGCAAATTTAAATCTAGCATTAGCTTGTTTCTTATATTCACCCTCTGGGCCAAACCTGGCCTTTCCAGATAAAACCCAGTTCTTAAAAGCTTATTTGGCCTCTAGATGGAGACACATATTCATTCCATCCTGGGCTGAAGTTATTTTGTTTATGCCTTTTTTGTTGGAATGATTTACTGCCATCGTTGAGGCAATCCACAATTTTGTCATACATTTTGCATAGGTCATTATTGTGATTTTGGTTCTTACAGTTAATGTTGCCGCATAAAACAGCATCATGTGGTATATCAATATTGCTTAGGCTCTTATCAGTCAGAGTTATAGTGCCAGAGGTCATCTTCTGTACACTTTGACCAATCTAATCGCACCTTGTTCATGGTTTTCATAACTAAATGCTCTCTAGGCTCATAATTTAATAACATAGAGACTGGTATATGGTCTATGGCCAAACCATACAGGATCTCAACACACTCCAGACAATCATGAGCATCAGCTGTACATATCCAGTGATCCAGCCAAGATGTTGTATCCCATGCTTCACTGGTATATGTATAGCTTTCTACTGGCAGCAACGCTTTACTGGAAAGAACCAGCTTGCTATCTTGACAGAATTGGATTAAGTGTTGACCAAATAGGGAGTTGTTATCTGAAATGTCAGCATTCATATCACCCACAACAAATATACATGTATATGCATTTTCTTTAATAAAATAACTTGTGAAATCATATCATCATCATATCTACATGTACTTTACAGCAGAAACCCCACATTTCTTTCGTCAGTGTTACGACCACCTTTGAAAAGGCTCGCTTGGAGACCAATAACATATAAAAGAAGGAGTCAAGAAACAAGTTTGCCAAAATAAAAAGTTTTTTTTATTTTTCAACTCAAAAGTTAACTCTAGAAAAAACAACAAAGGGGTCAGGTGGGACGGCCAAACAGAACAAAAGAGCGGGCACACACTGGCCGACACACGGCCGGCGGACCAGGCACCACCCTAAAAACAAAACATAACAAACTAAACTATAGAAACAAAGCTGTGAAAACTAAACTACCGTACCCACCTTTCCCAAAGTAAAGAAAGGATAAATCAAACAAAGCAAATCAAAGTAACAAAACAAACCAGATACATGGCTGCTGCCACCAGCATGTAGGTGTGTTGAGATGAGAGAGGGGAGAGAGAATGACTGAAGCTGCCACTACTTATGAATGTGAGATCTATGATTAACAGATGAGGATCAGTTGAGTCCAGGCATAAGCAATGCCACTGGAATGGAGAGGAGGATCAGCTGAGCCAGGCATGAGCAGCAGAGTGGGATCAGCTTAGCAACCAGAGGCAGGACAACTAAGTGGAGCAGAGAGAGAATAATGTTAGGAGTAAGAAACATACAATAAGGGGGGAGCGCATAACACCCACTAAGTTACGGAATCATGGTTTCTGAAAACGCCACCACAGAAAACATAATTCAGATAAACAAATTACTGGCGCGACAATGCATCAGCCAAAACATTATCCTTGCCACGGATATGCTGAATTTTCAAATTGTAGCCTTGTAGCTCGAGACTCCAATTCATTAACCGCCTGTTTTTATTTTGCATCCGGTGCAAAAACCCAGAGGATTATGGTCGGTGTACAAGATTAGAGGAACGCTCGAGGCAAAATGGTCCAAAGCCAAAATCAAGGCCAGAGCTTCTTTTTCGATGGTGGAATACAATTTCTGATATGGTTTGAACTTTTTAGAAAAGTAACAAATGGGATGTTCCACATCCACACCATCAGACCCTACCAACGCCACTATCACTGGCGTCCACAGCCAATTTGAACAGCCTGTCAAAATCCGGCGCTGCAACACGGGTGCCCTCAAGAGCACACTTTTAGTCTGGTTGAAAGCTGTTTGACAACCCTCAGTCCTTAAAACTGACCTTTGGATTCAACATATTGGTCAGAGGTGCAGCCACTGAAGAAAAGTTGTTACAGAATCCTCTATAATACCCCACCATTGCCAAATAACAACGGAATTCAGTCCTAGAGTTGGGAGCTGGAAATGCAAAAATAGCCTCCACTTTAGAATGAATAGTATGCACGCAACCCCGACCGACCACTTTCCCAAGATACGTGACTGTGGCTTGGCCAAATTCACACTTGCAGAGGTTAATCGTCAGGTTTGCATCAGCAAGACGCTTGAATACCTCTCTCAAATGATCAATATGCTCTGTCCATGACCGAGAGCACACAACCAGATCATCAAGATAGGCTTCACAAAAAGACAAACCAGACAAAACTACATTAACCCAGCACTGGAAAGTAGCCGGTGCGTTGTGCATACCGAAGGCCATTACAGTGTACTGCAGGAAATCATCAGGTGTAACTAATGCAGAGATTTCCTTTGCCCGTTCAGTTAAAGGAACTTGCCAATAGCCTTTCAAAAGGTCCAGTTTGGAGACAAAAGTAGCACAACCGACATGATCGACGCAATCCTCCATCCGTGGGAGAGGATAACTGTCAGCAATGGTTACATCATTAACCTTTCGAAAATCAGTGCAAAAACGATCCTCACCATTGACTTTTACAACAGACAAGGAGAGCTCCATGGACTACAGCTGGGCTCAACTATGTCATGCTGCAGCATATAATCCACCTGTTTCTTAAAATGGTGCCGCTTCTCTGGATTAACACGATATGGATGCTGTTTAATAGACTTTGTACCACCCACATCAATGTTGTGTTTCAAAAGGCACGTCTGTGTCGGCAGGTCAGAAAACAAGGACCTATTTGCCTCAACTAACTGAATCAAATCTACATGCTGAGACTCAGTCAGGTGAGACAAATAGAAGTCAAGGGACTGCAACGCCTCTGAGTTTGACAATTTACCGTGTGTTACAGCCACTGACAACCCGCCCTCATCCACTTCAGCAGTGGACAGCACCACTGTGGTCAAGACGGATTTTGATGTTTCAGCACTGGACAGTTCCTCAGGCTGAGGATTCACAGTCTCTCTGTCACAGTACTGCTTCAACATGTTTACATGGCACAAACGACTTCTATGCTTGCGATCAGGAGTGGCAATAAGGTAATCCCTTTCACCCATTTTCCTTTCAACTTGATAAGGGCCACTATAACGAGCTTGCAGGCTAGACCCAGGAATTGGCAATAACACCAAAACGTTATCCCCGGCGAAAAACTCCCTGCTTTTTGCTATTCTGTCAAACCACCCTTTCATTTTCATTTGTGCCGTGTTAAGATTCTCCATAGCCAACTCGCATGCCCGTCGCAACCTGAAGCGAAAGCTGCTGACAAAATCCGACACATTTTGTTTAGTGTCCTCCTGCAACCATTTCTCCTTCAGAAGCTTTAAAGGACCGCGGACCGAATGGGCAAAAAGTAAGTCAGCACAATAAACCCAAGTGACTCCTGCACGACCTCCCGCACTGCAAACATCATCAGATGAACATGATCATCCCAGTCTTTTTCAAATTCCAGACAATAAGTGCGCAGCATGGATTTTAATGTCTGGTGAAAACGCTCAAGTGTGCCTTGAGTTTCGGGATGATAAGCGCTGGAATGACAGTGTTTTATGTCCAGCTGTTTCAAGACTTGAGCAAACACACGGGACATAAAGTTTGAACCTTGATCGGTTTGAAACACTTTTGGGAGACCAAACAATGAAAAAAACTTGGTCAGAGCCTTCACAACAACAGGAGCTGTAATCTCATGCAGCGGGATCACTTCTGTTTCTCGAGTTGATGAACACATGATCGACAACAAAAACATATTGCCAGTAGGGATGGGTACCGAACTCGGTACTTTTACAGGCACCGACCGAAATGGGGCGGTACCGAGTACCAGTTCACATGAAAACCAACGGTACCACATTTCGGTACTTGAACGCATCTGAGTAATAGAAAGAGAGTGGGTAAAATAGAAATTCCGACGGAACCTTAAGGCAACACGCGAGAGCGCGTTACGTCAGTACGTCACACACCTGAAAGCAAACATCAACAAACGAAAGCGGTCCAAAAATGTGGCTACACTTTACCAAGATAGACTCAGACAACACTGGTTGCAACATTTGTGATGTGAATTGCAAAGCTGGCCAGGGAAACACCTCAAACTTGAGGAAGCATGGTCAAACACAAGATATATTTAGCTAAATGCTGAAGACTGTAACGTCTTAGATAGGCTGAGGGTGAATGAAGCAGACACTGCACCGCAGCTAACGTTAACAGCACCTCCTCAGCTGTAACGTTAGCTGAAGTCTTGGAGGACGATGATGACGGAACTTGAGAGAGGCATCGACTTCTACAACATCAGGTAATGTTATTTAATTAGCTAGCGTTAGTTGGATAAGTTGTTTCACTGCCGTTGTGGTTGTTAGATAACGGGGCTTTTCACTGTCTTCACGACGACTGTAAAACAGAGATCGCTAACGTTACTCTTGCTGCAGTAATTGTCAAGGGTTCAACAGAACGTATTTCCTCAGCCTATATATTAGCTATCAACATGAAATAAAAAGCATTTGAGAGCTTAAACCCGTAGCTTTTTATTTGGAAGGGTTACATTTGCCATAATCTTTATTAACATTTCTTAAAATGCATTAGGCTCTTTTTATTTTTTGGGGTTAAAGATAAAAAATTGTTTTAATGAACATTAGGGCAAATATAATACGAAAGGCCAGAGGGTTAAGCTCTCAAATGCTTTTTATTTTATGTTTCTATGTGCTTCAGAGCCTGAGATATGAAGGCTTTAGTGAATACCGACTCTCTCTGAGAAGTTTGCACTTTTTTATGCCTCCGCCGGCGATAGCCAGGCGGAGGCATTATGGATCTGGGTTGTCCGTCCGTACGTCCGTCCATATGTCCGTCCGTCCGTCCATCTTGTTGTGTTCATAGAATGCTTTACCATGCACTGACTTAGTTACAACTCCGTACCACAGGGTGGCGTGCTTCTGTAAGATGTGAATGTGTCCAGCCGAAGGAAAGGACAAGGTAGATAGAGAAGAAGAGTGTGTGTACAGGATGTAGAAGCAGTGACATGCAATGCAAGACTAGCTGTTGCTAGCTGAGTAATAAACAGTTGAAGAGTACGTCGTCTCCTGGTTTCTCTACCGACACCAACATAACAATTGGCGACGAGGATGAGCGTTTCAGTGCCGAGCCCACCGGCCTTTCTTCCTCATGTTGGTGAGCCGCCTTTGCCGTTTGAAACTTGGCGAAAGATTTTCGACAACTACATGCTGGTGATAAACGCCAGCGGAGAAGCATGGCCGGATACAAGACGACGTGCCGTTTTACTACACTGCTTGGGTCCGGAGGGACAACGGCTATTCTACACTCTGCCGGACCAAGGGACGACATTTGCTCATGCCATGGCTGCGCTTGAGAAGCACTTCGTCCCAAAGGTTAATGTGTTAGCGTGCAGACACACATTCCGGCAGCGATATCAAAGGACTGATGAGACCGCGACGCAGTATGTGGCAGCGTTGAGGGCGTTAGCTACACCATGTGGTTTTGGACTGATGGAGAGTGAGTTGATACGAGATCAGCTAATTGCTACTGCTAATCTCAATGCTGTGAGGGAGAAGTTACTACTGGAGGAAGCTCTCACTCTAGACAAAGCCTTGACAATCGCATGCCAAGTGGAGGCAGCAGTTAAAAATGCCACGCTGTTTTCTTCTGCCAGTGCGCCCCTGACGGCACCAGTGCGGGCCGTCGGTGCATCAAACGCACGTTTTCGGGGAAGAAGAGGAGCGCTGCGAGGAGCTAGAGGACAGGTTCCAGATCGTGGCAAACAAGGAAATGGTGATCAGCAACAACGCAAATGCTTCAGATGTGGATCCAACAAGCACTTGGCAAATGATAAGAGCTGTCCAGCTGCAAAAGTGAAATGCAATAACTGTGGAAAAACGGGACATTTTGCCAAAGTTTGCAAATCAACGGTGAGTGAGGTGAGAGAAGTTGTAGTCCCAGAGTTGGCTGTGCTCTGTGTTAATGACATTAAGCTTGCGGCTGCAGCTTTTGATAAGATAACATGTAATGTTAACATTGAAGCACCACAAGGAAATTCTCAGGTCCTTGAGCTAATTGTAGATACAGGAGCATGTGTATCTATTCTACCAGAGTCAGTCTACAAGCAACATTTTGCAAGCTGCTCACTCACAGAGCCCAAAGTGAAACTAGTCACTTATGCAAGAGGTGACTTGCCGGTGGTTGGCTGTTTACCTGTAACCGCTTCCTTTGAAGTCCAATCAAATAAAGCGCCAGGCTGCTTCTACATAGTCAAAGCTGGATCACCTCTACTGGGCCTGGACCTGATTAAAGCACTCAGGATCAACATCATTGATGGCAAGGCAAGCTACAACAAGGAGGACATTACAAATGCAACTGCTACCAGCACCCGAAAAGCTACAGTGTACAACATAAGCTCTATCCAAGTGAATCGCCTGGGATGTGTGAAAGGCTTCATCCACAAAGTGCAAGTCTGCAAAACAGTGCAACCTGTACGCCAAAAGTTGAGACGTCTGCCACTGAGCATACGCAAGGAAGTGTCAACAGAGATCAACCGCTTACTTCAAGCAGGCGTAATAGAAAGAGTGGATGCTTCTGAATGGGTGAGTCCCCTTGTAGTGGCACGAAAACGCAGAGGAGGCCTGAGGCTTTGTGTTGATCTCCGTGAGCCAAATAAAAGTGTGATCATGGACTGTTATCCGCTTCCTCATATGGAGGATTTGTTCACAGAGCTAGCTGGTGCTACACACTACAGCCAGATTGATTTGAGCTCAGCGTACCATCAACTGCCTTTACATCCTGAGAGTCGCAGTCTGACAGCCTTCATAACGCATGAGGGGCTCTTTCGATTCACACGAGTCCCTTTCGGCTTGGCTTCAGCGCCATCTGCTTTCCAGAAAATGATGGAGACAATTCTGAAAGATCTTCCTGGAGTACAGAACTACTTGGACGACATCATAGTATATGGAGACTCCCAGGACATGCATGACAGATACCTACAAACAGTCCTCCAACGCCTTAAAGATGCCGGCCTCGAGATCAACTTCGACAAAAGCTCGTTTGGGCAAACGAGCATCCCATTCCTGGGACACATTATCTCAAAGGAGGGCCTGCGCCCTACTCCAGACCACCTGACAGCCATCTCTGAAGCTCCAGCACCATTTGACATGGTGGCACTACGCTCCTTCCTGGGCTTAACCTCCTGGTTCAGTAAGTTCCTGTCAAACTACGCTACGGTGGTGGAGCCACTACGACAGCTGCTTCGTCCAAACACAGAGGATGAAGTGGAATGGACTGATGAAGCAGATGAATGCTTCACTAAACTCAAAACCATGCTGCTGGAGAGCCCAGCACTCGCCATCTATGACCCCAGACTGCCAACGTTCATCACTACAGATGCCTCAAACTACGGGTTGGGGGCTGTCCTGACGCAGCTACATGCAGGCAATACTGAACGTATTGTTGCCTTCGCTTCCCGCACCCTGTCAGCTGCGGAGAGGAAGTACTCCACAATAGAGAAGGAGGCCCTGGCATGTGTATGGGCAGTGGAAAGATGGAGAACGTACGTGTGGGGGCACAGATTCACACTCAGAACAGATCACCAAGCTCTCACCACTCTACTCAGCACCAGAGGGATGAACAGAGCTGGCATGCGGATTGCACGTTGGTCAGCCAGGCTGATGTGCTTCCAGTACGACATGGCGTACCATCCAGGCAGTCAAAACGTCATGGCAGACTGCCTTTCACGGGTTCCCCTCAACGACTCCAGTACCGACGCGGAGCCTGAGGAGGACCTAGTCACGGAGATAGCTGAAATATCTCCTCTCCTAACTGCACTGCCACTTGCAGATTTCAGAGCTGAGTGTGAGGACTGCCCTGAACTTGAACAGCTGCGACAGGTCATCCGTGCTCGTTGGCCTAGAGGAAAAAAATCTCTACCGGCTGAGGTTCAGCCTTACTTCCTCGTGCGACATGAGCTTGCTGTTGAGACGCCGCTGATCTTCCGTGGAACACGCCTGGTCGTTCCGAAATCCCTGCGTGAGAGAATAATACACCTGGCTCACGAGGGACACCAGGGCCTGGTTCGCACAAAGCAGCGCCTCAGAGAGCTCTACTGGTGGCCACGCATGGATGCGCTTGTCCACACAGTTTTGTCAGCATGCGCAATCTGCCAGGCATGTGACAAAACAGCCAGATCTTCTCCTGCCCCATTGCAACCAGTTGAGTTTCCTGGGGGCCCCTTCCAACATGTGGCTGTCGACATAGTGGGTCCATTTGACCGTGGAGCCCAGGACTGTAGGTTTGCCATCACCCTCATGGACTACTTCAGTAAATGGCCGGAGGTAGCCTTCACTTACAACGCCACTACAGCCACAGTCATGACGTTTCTCACTTCTATCTTCGCACGGGAGGGCAACCCCTACGCTATTACGACGGACAACGGGCCCCAGTTCACGTCGTCTGCATTTTCTGATTTCCTGAAAGAAAGAGGCATCAAACACATCAGAACGAGTGTGTACCACCCTCAGGCGAACGGGTGTGTTGAACGCTTTAACAGAGTGCTTAAGGACAGTATCCAGACAGCACAAGCAGCTCAACAGCCCTGGAAGCCTGTGGTCACTCAGATGCTTCACAGCTACCGGGCTACAGCCCATGCCACGACCGGTGAATCTCCGTTCCAGCTTCTCAGAGGACGATCAATGCGGACAAAGCTGGATATTCTGCCGCCTCCCGAGGACGGGGGACAGTATGGACATGTCAGAGCCAGAGTTGTCTCACAGCAGGCTAAGAGCAAGCGATACACAGACGCCAAGAGAGGTGCCAGACACCCCAAAGTCACTGTTGGTGCAAAAGTCAGAGTACGCAAGCCTTTTCATGTGGGAAAAGGAGAGACACAGTACGGTGAGCCCTTGTCTGTGCAGCAACAGACGGGTCTGAGCTCCTTCATCCTCAGTGATGGAAGAAGATGGAATGCAGCACGTCTCTCTCTTTGCCCAGAGAGATCTGAGGAAGCACCGCGGGCTGACACAGCAGAGGAAAACGTTGGCCCGCCAGAGACTTCAACAAGAACTGTGCGAGAGAGACAACCACCAGCTTGGACTAAAGACTATGTGCTGAAGTAGATCTGAGTCCAAGATAAGAGGGCTCAGATAAAGGGTGTAGGCGGATCGCTGCCCGAGAAGAATGGACAACAGAAGAGAAGAAAAAAAAAAATGAAACCAAACAATGTGAAAAAAAAGAGAAAACAAAACAAAACATTGTGAACTTGAGTTAATATGACATATTGTGATTTTCATGCTACAGTATTGTCTACAGTGTTTGGTTGTGTTTTGAAGAGGAAATTTGTTTACACAATTATGCACTTTATGTTTAGACCAGCATTCAGTAGGTTGGTAATTTAAATTAACATTTGAAAATCTCAGGAAGAGACACTTTACATTGACTATAGCACTGCTTATTCTATTATCCTCTATAGGAGAGTAATTAGTGAAACACATTATCTATGTGCCTTATTTGGAGTTTTGATACTTGCTCAAATGTAAGCTACCTGGTAAGGTTATGTTCAATAAGGACACTGTTATTGCTGTTGCTGATAACTTGATGTTAACTGAAAGAGGAGTATTATCCTTGGGTAACAGGGGAGATGTTGTGTTCATAGAATGCTTTACCATGCACTGACTTAGTTACAACTCCGTACCACAGGGTGGCGTGCTTCTGTAAGATGTGAATGTGTCCAGCCGAAGGAAAGGACAAGGTAGATAGAGAAGAAGAGTGTGTGTACAGGATGTAGAAGCAGTGACATGCAATGCAAGACTAGCTGTTGCTAGCTGAGTAATAAACAGTTGAAGAGTACGTCGTCTCCTGGTTTCTCTACCGACACCAACATAACACATCTGATGTTCGTTAACGCGATATCTGAGGAACGCCTTGACGGAATTTCATCAAATTTGCCTCAAACATAGACTTAGACTCAAGGATGATCTGATTAGATTTTGGTGGTCAAAGGTCAAGGTCACTGTGACTGCTCGAACGCCATTTTCAAGCTTGTTAACGCGATATCTCACGAATGCCATGACGGAATTTAATCAAACTTGTCTGAAACATCGACTTGGACTCAAGGATTAACTGATTAGATTTTGGTGGTCAAAGGTCAAATGCCAAGGTCACTGTGACCTTTCGAACACCATTTTCAAGCTTGTTAGCGCAACATCTCAGAAATGCCTTGACGGAGTTTCATCAAATTTGCCTCAAACATCGACTTGGACTCAAGGATGAACTGATTACATTTTGGTGGTCAAAGTTCAAGGTCACTGTGACCTCACACACCCAATTTCCAAGCCCTGTAACGCAACATCTCAGGAGCGCTGTTACGTGTCTTTGCTTAAAGGGATAGTTCGGTTTGTTTGAAGTGGGGTCCTATCAGCTAGTCAGATACACTAACTTAATTAGGTACAGTGTTCTTGAAGCAGGGCGCAGCGTCGAACGAGATCCGGCACCCAGAGCAGCAGCATCACCAGCTTTTTCTCTCTAAGTCCTGGGGGTCAACAACTAAACAAAAAAACGTAATTTAGCCACCTAAAACAACGCCCACCTAAACAAATCGATATCCGTGTACATGCACGCTCTATTTTGACAATTTTCAGCGCTTTACTTTTCCGCAAAACAGCAGTTTCATTCGGCACTGCTTTTTCTCCCAACCGTACAACTATCGTATTCCTCCGCTCAAAGCCTGCACTTGTACTAACAAGGTACATGATTGGCTGTATGAGCCACGGAGCAGAGGGAAGCGCTCTATATGTGATTGATGAAAGTGGGAGCATTTAATACATAAACAGAAAAAATGCGATTATCGATTCTGGAATAAAAGATCGATTAAAAAAATCGTGACATTAAAAATCGCGATACTTAGGTGAATCGATTTTTTCTCCCACCCCTAGTTTTTAGCATTAAATCTCAAAGATACACACATGAGGAAGCATATCATTGCACATTCAGTAGTCACCGAATATGAATCAACGTTAGCTACCGTTAGCATTAGCATTTAGCTAGGGTGATACAACATGTTTCAGCCAGAGTGAACTCACCGGAGAATCGCTCAATAGTAAAAAGAAAATGCTGGTGGGGGTCGGAATCGTCCTTAACTCATTGAGTGCCAGCCACTTTTGGAGAACGGACGCTCCCAGTGCCAGAGTTTCAGAGCTTTTTTCAGTGATATCTCGAGGCCCACAGAATATTGTGTGATATTACTATGTAAACACCGAACACGCAAAAAGAACGATGAGACTCTCTTCTATCATCAGCAAAAACAGGTTTATTGATATAATTTTCCGTTCTTTAGTTATCAGCCGGAGAAGATAGCTTGATTTAACCAAAAACAGCCGTTTTTTTCTAGAAGCTGAGATAATGAGCCTTTTGTGAAATTAAACATTTCAAGCACATCACTGACTCTGAAGCTAATTTTCTGATGTAGTCACACCTCAAAAATAATTTCCTTCAATAAAACAGTGAAGGCCAGGGAATTTTGTTTGGCAGAATAATATTTTTTAGCTGCAACCAGCAGCGCTGGCCCCTGCGTGCGCTGCTGGTTGCAGCTTCTTGCTGGTCTTGATTTGCTGCTGGTGGGCATCGGATATTCTGGCTTGCGTTTGCCAATCCTGACCTGCTGTCTGGGTCTGTCTGGGTCAGTGTTGTGTGCTGCTCTGCGTGTACAGGAGATAAAGGAGGCTTTGATCCACGTCCCACCGTCAAAAAACGTATTTGACGTCGATCGACATCCTTGGCACTCTACGTCACTATTTACTTTGACGTTGATCGACGTCCTTGGCACTCAATGAGTTAAGGCAAAAAATCCAAAGGATAATACTTTCTGATCAACTTAAAGAAAGTTAGGTGTTTAGATAGACGTTTCACCACGTTGTTTCTTTCAGCTGCGTGACGTTAGTTTCAGCTTCAGCTTAACCTCGCGTCACCATGCTCTTCTCGGCGAGAAAGAGCCTGGCTTCCGTTCACAATTGATTTGGTCACCCTACCTGGTTCCGGCCTAGAGCCCGCCCTAGACAGGAAGGGCAGCGTTTCTAGCTCGTCAACTTTTACGTTAACTTGACAATTTGACACAAGTATCAGAACGGCAAACAACAAAACAAAAGATGGACGTACCGAACAAACTTTTTGAAGAAGTTCTTGTAGAAACATTGCGGATTCACAATCTCACATATTTTAAGCCAATACAGAAGCTTTGCATCAGACAATTAATCGAGGAAAGAGACGCCAAGCTAACGGCAACAAATACGTTTTTTGGCGCACGTCCTTCCGGTGTTCATTCTGGTTCCGTGGTTTACGCCCCATGACAAAAAGCGGGGTGAAAGGTGCCCAGACTAGTTTCAGCTCGTCTCAGTGCATTCTGGAATGTTCTCTGGAATGTCTGGAATGTAAGAGAAGAAGAATGGGCGTCTTCTAAATAAGCTGCGGCGCACGTAGCACCTCTACTGGTGAGAATGGGAACGCTCAGGTTGTAAGTGTAGTGTAGTGCAAGTTAGTTTAGGTGGTAAAACTAATGTGGGTTACAGACGCAAGGATGAACTGATTCCATTTTGGTTATCAATGGTCAAAGGTCAAGGTCACTGTGACCTCTCGAATGCCATTTTCAAGCTTGTTAACGCGATATCTCAGGAATGTCTTGATGGAATTTCTTCGAATTTGCCTCAAACGTCCACTTGGACTCCAGGATGAACTGATTACATTTTGGTGGTGAAAGTTCAAGGTCACTGTGACCTCACACACCTAATTTCCAAGCTCTGTAACGCAACATCTCAGGAGCGCCTTGACGGAATTTCTTCCAATTTGCCTCAAATGGCGATTTGGACTCAAGAATTAACTAATGGCGGAGGCATAAGTCATAAGTGCGTTCTAGTTTGTATTTTATTTTGTTATGATTTCATGCATGTACATTGTCAATTAGATACTTTTTTTTACAAAGTATTTTGAACATTTTCTAAGTAGCTTTAATTAACCAAATTAGATTTCTCCCAGGGTAACTTTGCTGTATTCAATACTTCCAGAGTGAAGTACTAATTGGTAACTTACAAAGCTATGCTTGCAATGTAGCTCCCCAACACAACACTGGTGACAAGTTGACAACTATCAGTGACAACTGTTGTGTTGCTATCGCCCCTCTCCAGGAGGTGCGTTGGGTGCCATGGCGCTGGCCCCCGTCGTCCTGGGGGCCATAGGCTTCACCTCAGTCGGGATCGCTGCAGGCTCGTGGGCCGCCGGCATGATGTCAAGTGCCGCGATTGCCAACGGAGGAGGAGTGGCAGCAGGGAGTGTGGTTGCTATTTTGCAGTCGGCAGGTAAAAAGCAATAACTAGGAGGCAATCACATCAATGTGTATACAGAGCGATTTAGAGATCTGATTGGCTGTCTAGTGTCTAGTGTCTCACCAATTTCAGTGTGCCAATGTTACACTGTGATTGGTTAAGACGGACGGGCATAGGTCATCAGTAGCTACCTTTGTCCCCTGATTCTGACTCTCGTGTCACTATTTCACATAGCTGTTGTCTTGTTATCAATACGTTTTAGGCTTGTTATTGTGCTCCATAATGCTCTAGTCTAAATTGTAAGGATTTGTGGTTGTGAACTCGATCATTATCTCCTCACATTTTGCTCCATTTGTCAATGTTTGACTCATTTTAAGAAGTCTAATGCAGAAGCAGGATTTGCTGTCTGGCCTGTGGCTGTCTTGTCTCTTGAAAAATAAGGAAGGGCAAGTTAGGGAGGATATGTAAGGGGTAATGCACGACGAGGTGTCCATTATCAGAAATTAATGGACGACGTGGAGGCGTGAACCATCCGAGGCAAAAGCCGAGGACGGTTGCTTCCGCGAAGTTGACAACTATCAGTGACAACTGTTGTGTTGCTATCGCCCCACTCCAGGAGGTGCGTTGGGTGCCATGACGGCAACATATACAGTAAGCTGTGAATTTTGCATTGGGGCCAGTTCTATAGT
>NC_139642.1:6725715-6728215 GCF_964638095.1 Poromitra crassiceps
CCCGCCCAGGGCGCACCAAAGTCGGGTAGAAAAAGTTGGAAAACAGGTCAAAAATCTTCTAAGTGTTGAGCACTGTGACTGCCAGCGCTATAACAGCCTCTCTGGTGTACACGGTGCTGGGGGGAATTGCAAAGTAGTGCCATCGGGTAGGTAGGAAGCGTCTTCCCATGAGCAAGCCGAAAATTTTCTAAGTGTTGACACCAGAGAGGCTAAAAGCGCTGGGAGTCACTGTGCTGTAACAGCCTCTCTGGTGTCAGCACTTAGAAAAAAAACCAAAAAAAAAAAAAAAAAATTTTTTTTTGGTTTTTTTTCTAAGTGCTGACACCAGAGAGGCTAAAAGCGCAGTGACTCACTGCGCTATTCAGCCTCTCTGGTGTCAGCACTTAGAAGATTTTCGGCTGGCACAGGGTAATCCTTCCCCAGGGTACTCCTGGCCTGGCACAGGGTAATCCTGGCCTGGCACAGGGTAATCCTTACCCAGGGTACTCCTGGCCTGGCACAGGGTACTCCTGGCCTGGCACAGGGTATTCCTGGCCTTGCCCAGGGTATTCCAAAAAGTTTCTAAGTGCTGACACCAGAGAGGCTGTAGCCTCTCTGGTGTAACACGGTGCTGGGGGGAATTGCAAAGTAGTGCCTCCGGGAATATAGAAACCTGGTTTTCGGCTACTGGGACCTCCAGGACGGAGGGCCCGGGCAGTGCACAGAACGGATCCGACCGTAGGTGAGACCTCCGCGGGGAGGTTTGCAGGGGTGGTAGGCCCCCTGCACGGAGCTCACGGAGGCTCCAGGCTGCCCTCCGGGGCTCGACTCTGCTGCAGCCCCAGCTCGGGTGCAGGGTGTCGGGCCCGCAGCAGTCTATCGCAGCCCCCTCTGGAGCTCGCACATGGAGCTCCAGGCTGCCTCAGGGGCTCGGCTCTGCTGCATCCCCAGGTTGGATGCATGGTGTCGGGCAGGCAGCAGTCCATCGCTCACCCCCCCTCTGGAGCTCTGAGCTCCAGGCTGCCTCAGGGGCTCGGCTCTGCTGCATCCCCAGGTTGGATGCATGGTGTCGGGCAGGCAGCAGTCCATCGCTCACCCCCCCTCTGGAGCTCTGAGCTCCAGGCTGCCTCAGGGGCTCGACTCTGCTGCATCCCCAGGTTGGATGCATGGTGTCGGGCAGGCAGCAGTGCAACACGGACCCACACATCACACCCACCCTGACCGATTGGCAAACGTGACCCGCCATCGGAGGGCCCCCGCCGGCCAGCTTAGCTGGTGTTCGGGCGGACGGTTCCTCCGGCCTGCGGGTTCGCCTCTAGACGCGGGGGGCAGCAGTCCATCGCTCACCCCCCCTCTGGAGCTCTGAGCTCCAGGCTGCCTCAGGGGCTCGACTCTGCTGCATCCCCAGGTTGGATGCATGGTGTCGGGCAGGCAGCAGTCCATCGCTCACCCCCCCTCTGGAGCTCTGAGCTCCAGGCTGCCTCAGGGGCTCGACTCTGCTGCATCCCCAGGTTGGATGCAGGGTGTCGGGCGGGCAGCAGTCCATCGCTCACCCCTCTGGTTCTCGGCTCTGAGGAGCTGCCTGGGTCTCTGGTGGGACGCCCAGGGGCAGACGCTTTGTACTTTCGGGCAGATACTACTTTGCAATTCCCCCCAGCACCCTGTACACCAGACAGGCAGGGAGCGCTGGGAGTCACTGTGCTCTCAGCCTCTCTGGTGTCAACACTCTGTCAGAAGGATTACCCTGTGCCAGCCGAAAATCTTCTAAGTGTTGCAGGAATACCCTGGGCAAGGAATACCCTGGGCAAGTGTTGACACCAGAGAGGCTAAAAGCACAGTGACTGCCAGCGCTTGCGGCTTTAGCCTCTCTGGTCTAACACGGTGCTGGGGGGAATTGCAAAGTAGTGCCTCCGTGAAAGTAGAAACCTGGTTTTCGGCTACTGGGACCTCCAGGACGGAGGGCCGGGCAGTGCACAGAACGGATCCGACCGTAGGTGAGACCTCCGCGGGGAGGTTTGCAGGGGTGGTAGGCCCCCTGCACGGAGCTCACGGAGCTCCAGGCTGCCCCTCCGGGGCTCGACTCTGCTGCAGCCCCAGCTCGGGTGCAGGGTGTCGGGCCCGCAGCAGTCCATCACGCCCGCTCTGGAGCTCGCACATGGAGCTCCAGGCTGCCTCAGGGGCTCGACTCTGCTGCATCCCCAGGTTGGATGCACGGTGTCGGGCAGGCAGCAGTCCATCACGCCCGCTCTGGAGCTCGCACATGGAGCTCCAGGCTGCCTCAGGGGCTCGACTCTGCTGCATCCCCAGGTTGGATGCACGGTGTCGGGCAGGCAGCAGTCCATCACGCCCGCTCTGGAGCTCGCACATGGAGCTCCAGGCTGCCTCAGGGGCTCGACTCTGCTGCATCCCCAGGTTGGATGCACGGTGTCGGGCAGGCAGCAGTCCATCACGCCCGCTCTGGAGCTCGCACATGGAGCTCCAGGCTGCCTCAGGGGCTCGACTCTGCTGCATCCCCAGGTTG
>NC_139642.1:6735715-6798215 GCF_964638095.1 Poromitra crassiceps
TATGCGGCTTTTCAATGGCGAGATATGAGCAATTAACCATTTTGGACCATGCAATCAGGTCTACTTTTGCAAAATATGTTTCCATTTGGTTTACTTACTATCTAAATTGGTCTCAGAAGGGTGGGGGGTGACACCCCTTGGCCTCGCCCACTTCCATTTAAGGTTATTATTGTATTGTGCCAAGGCTTAACATCACCTGCCATGGGGCGGGGCCAAGGAAGGCGTCGCCCGCCCCCTTAGCCTGGTTATAGGCAGATAAAAAAATGCTTTTCGCCAGCCATTTTAAAAAAACGCTTAACTTCATGACACCACATTGTACACACTAGTAGACAGGTGTATCCTGAACACATGTGCAAAAGATGAAGTCGTTTGCACATTGTGAGCCTGTGTTATCTTAAAAAAGCAACGCTATTTCACCGCCATTTTGGTTTTGCTGCACGATATGAGACCACATCCCCCAGACTAGTTGAGAATGTTCCCCTGAACACGTGTGCAAAAGGTTTGGCCATTGTATCCAGCACGGCCTATGTTATGGTTAAAATGGGGTTTTCGGGCCTTCAGGCTCCAGTGAAACAACACTATTTCACCGCCATTTTGAAACGCTGAATGTGAGCGCTCTCATCTTCTAGTATGTTATAGGTGGCGGCCATGCGAGTACATGTGGTTGATTTGGTGCAGATCCCAGTCAGCGTTTCAAAATGGCAGCCGAAAAGCAAATCACTATTAAGCACACTTGGCTGCAAAACCCAGGCTGGGACCCTCACTGCCTGGAGGTCCCTTGGGAGACGCAGGGATCCATAGGACAGCTCACACAAGGCTGTAACCTTCAAATTTGTCAAATTTACCATATTTGAGGGGCGTGGAGACACGCTTGCTGTAAGGTCGAAGGTCAATGTGTCTAGAAACGCTTCCATTGAGGGGGGGTTGACTCCCCCTGGCCCCCATCCATCTGGGGACTCATGACATCATCACCAGTGACATCACTGATGACATCACCACCAGTGGGGACTGATGACATCACTGATGAGGCTAATAGGGACATAGTTGACCAAATTGAACATACTTCACCAAATGGAATATTTGACCAAATTGAACATACTTCACCAAATGGACCGTTGACCAAATGGAACCTGTTCCATTTGGTCAACGGTCCATTTGATGAAGTATGTTCAATTTGGTCAACTATTTCAAATCCAGGCCTGTCCCAAAGACCAAGTCTGTTTCATTCTGAAACGGTAAAAGCGATTGGCAACAAACAGCACAAATATACTCATATGGTGCCCATCTACAACATATTAAAAGGGCGGAGGTCAATATGTCTAGAAACGCTTCCATTGGGGGGGTTGACTCACCCTGGCCCCCATCCGTCTGGGGACTCATGACATCATCACCAGTGACATCACTGATGACATCACCACCAGTGGGGACTGATGACATCACTGATGAGGCTACTAGGGACATAGTTGACCAAATTGAACATACTTCACCAAATGGTATATTTGACCAAATTGAACATACTTCACCAAATGGACCGTTGACCAAATGGAACCCGTTCCATTTGGTCAACGGTCCATTTGGCCAATTTCGTTTGGCCAATTTCCCTTGCTTTTTGGCCAAAATGAAGTCGTTTTTCGGGCTCCTCGCCAAAAATGGAGTCCTTAGAGTACCTACATGGCTATAAAAAATTAAAAAAAAATTAAAAAAAAAAATAATAATAAAAAAAATAAATCAAACCTGAATAACTCCTAGGGGAAGTAACTTCAAGGTCTAATTTTTTTTGTGGGAACTCCTCTCACACTCCTCTTTCAGCCCACAAAAAATGGGAGGTCAAAACGGAACTTTTTTTCTTTACTAAAAAAAGAAAAGAAAAATGTCGTATCTTTATATTCACTAAAATTCAGTAATTGAAGCTACAACCAAAATGACGGTTTGACAATGTACTAGGGGTTCTCAACATACACTGTAGCCAAAATTACGGCTCCAGGTTGAGTGGAACTGTGTCCCTGGCACAAAAAGAGATGTAAATTTTGCTGGATTTCATTATTTCGTGCGTTTTCTGATTTTTTTCAACTCTGCGGGACCACAGCTCCCTGAGCGTAGCTCCGATTAGCCTACCCTTTGCTGAGAGTAGGCATTAGACTGTCTCCTACGTGTCCAGCAACTTTGAAAGGGCTAGCTTCAAAGGCTGAATTTTGGGGAATTGTGGCATCCGACATCCATCAAGCCCCAGGCAGTGGGGGTCCATGCCTGCCTGTTGTATCCCGCCCATGGTGCACCACTGGGCGGGATACAACAGCCAGGCATGGACCTTCACTGCCTGGAGCTCCCTGGGGAGTCCCAAGCTGGGGCCCGCGGCCCTCTGGCTGGACGCTGGGGACCAAGTCGGGGTCCCTGGGCCCAGTGCACCCCTGGGTGGGATACAACAGCCAGGCATGGACCCTCACTGCGTGGAGCTCTCTGGGGAGTCCCAAGCTGGGGCCCGCAGCCCTCTGGCTGGATGCTGGGGACCAAGTCGGGGTCCCTGGGCCCAGTGCACCCCTGGGTGGGATACAACAGCCAGGCATGGACCCTCACTGCGTGGAGCTCTCTGGGGAGTCCCAAGCTGGGGCCCGCTTGCTGTAAGGTCGAAGGTCAATGTGTCTAGAAACGCTTCCATTGAGGGGGGGTTGACTCCCCCTGGCCCCCATCCATCTGGGGACTCATGAAATCATCACCAGTGACATCACTGATGACATCACCACCAGTGGGGACTGATGACATCACTGATGAGGCTACTAGGGACATAGTTGACCAAATTGAACATACTTCACCAAATGGAATATTTGACCAAATTGAACATACTTCACCAAATGGACCGTTGACCAAATGGAACCTGTTCCATTTGGTCAACGGTCCATTTGATGAAGTATGTTCAATTTGGTCAACTATTTCAAATCCAGGCCTGTCCCAAAGACCAAGTCTGTTTCATTCTGAAACGGTAAAAGCGATTGGCAACAAACAGCACAAATATACTCATATGGTGCCCATCTACAACATATTAAAAGGGCGGAGGTCAATATGTCTAGAAACGCTTCCATTGGGGGGGTTGACTCACCCTGGCCCCCATCCGTCTGGGGACTCATGACATCATCACCAGTGACATCACTGATGACATCACCACCAGTGGGGACTGATGACATCACTGATGAGGCTAATAGGGACATAGTTGACCAAATTGAACATACTTCACCAAATGGAATATTTGACCAAATTGAACATACTTCACCAAATGGACCGTTGACCAAATGGAACCTGTTCCATTTGGTCAACGGTCCATTTGATGAAGTATGTTCAATTTGGTCAACTATTTCAAATCCAGGCCTGTCCCAAAGACCAAGTCTGTTTCATTCTGAAACGGTAAAAGCGATTGGCAACAAACAGCACAAATATACTCATATGGTGCCCATCTACAACATATTAAAAGGGCGGAGGTCAATATGTCTAGAAACGCTTCCATTGGGGGGGTTGACTCACCCTGGCCCCCATCCGTCTGGGGACTCATGACATCATCACCAGTGACATCACTGATGACATCACCACCAGTGGGGACTGATGACATCACTGATGAGGCTACTAGGGACATAGTTGACCAAATTGAACATACTTCACCAAATGGTATATTTGACCAAATTGAACATACTTCACCAAATGGACCGTTGACCAAATGGAACCCGTTCCATTTGGTCAACGGTCCATTTGGCCAATTTCGTTTGGCCAATTTCCCTTGCTTTTTGGCCAAAATGAAGTCGTTTTTCGGGCTCCTCGCCAAAAATGGAGTCCTTAGAGTACCTACATGGCTATAAAAAATTAAAAAAAAATTAAAAAAAAAAATAATAATAAAAAAAATAAATCAAACCTGAATAACTCCTAGGGGAAGTAACTTCAAGGTCTAATTTTTTTTGTGGGAACTCCTCTCACACTCCTCTTTCAGCCCACAAAAAATGGGAGGTCAAAACGGAACTTTTTTTCTTTACTAAAAAAAGAAAAGAAAAATGTCGTATCTTTATATTCACTAAAATTCAGTAATTGAAGCTACAACCAAAATGACGGTTTGACAATGTACTAGGGGTTCTCAACATACACTGTAGCCAAAATTACGGCTCCAGGTTGAGTGGAACTGTGTCCCTGGCACAAAAAGAGATGTAAATTTTGCTGGATTTCATTATTTCGTGCGTTTTCTGATTTTTTTCAACTCTGCGGGACCACAGCTCCCTGAGCGTAGCTCCGATTAGCCTACCCTTTGCTGAGAGTAGGCATTAGACTGTCTCCTACGTGTCCAGCAACTTTGAAAGGGCTAGCTTCAAAGGCTGAATTTTGGGGAATTGTGGCATCCGACATCCATCAAGCCCCAGGCAGTGGGGGTCCATGCCTGCCTGTTGTATCCCGCCCATGGTGCACCACTGGGCGGGATACAACAGCCAGGCATGGACCTTCACTGCCTGGAGCTCCCTGGGGAGTCCCAAGCTGGGGCCCGCGGCCCTCTGGCTGGACGCTGGGGACCAAGTCGGGGTCCCTGGGCCCAGTGCACCCCTGGGTGGGATACAACAGCCAGGCATGGACCCTCACTGCGTGGAGCTCTCTGGGGAGTCCCAAGCTGGGGCCCGCAGCCCTCTGGCTGGATGCTGGGGACCAAGTCGGGGTCCCTGGGCCCAGTGCACCCCTGGGTGGGATACAACAGCCAGGCATGGACCCTCACTGCGTGGAGCTCTCTGGGGAGTCCCAAGCTGGGGCCCGCTTGCTGTAAGGTCGAAGGTCAATGTGTCTAGAAACGCTTCCATTGAGGGGGGGTTGACTCCCCCTGGCCCCCATCCATCTGGGGACTCATGAAATCATCACCAGTGACATCACTGATGACATCACCACCAGTGGGGACTGATGACATCACTGATGAGGCTACTAGGGACATAGTTGACCAAATTGAACATACTTCACCAAATGGAATATTTGACCAAATTGAACATACTTCACCAAATGGACCGTTGACCAAATGGAACCTGTTCCATTTGGTCAACGGTCCATTTGATGAAGTATGTTCAATTTGGTCAACTATTTCAAATCCAGGCCTGTCCCAAAGACCAAGTCTGTTTCATTCTGAAACGGTAAAAGCGATTGGCAACAAACAGCACAAATATACTCATATGGTGCCCATCTACAACATATTAAAAGGGCGGAGGTCAATATGTCTAGAAACGCTTCCATTGGGGGGGTTGACTCACCCTGGCCCCCATCCGTCTGGGGACTCATGACATCATCACCAGTGACATCACTGATGACATCACCACCAGTGGGGACTGATGACATCACTGATGAGGCTAATAGGGACATAGTTGACCAAATTGAACATACTTCACCAAATGGAATATTTGACCAAATTGAACATACTTCACCAAATGGACCGTTGACCAAATGGAACCTGTTCCATTTGGTCAACGGTCCATTTGATGAAGTATGTTCAATTTGGTCAACTATTTCAAATCCAGGCCTGTCCCAAAGACCAAGTCTGTTTCATTCTGAAACGGTAAAAGCGATTGGCAACAAACAGCACAAATATACTCATATGGTGCCCATCTACAACATATTAAAAGGGCGGAGGTCAATATGTCTAGAAACGCTTCCATTGGGGGGGTTGACTCACCCTGGCCCCCATCCGTCTGGGGACTCATGACATCATCACCAGTGACATCACTGATGACATCACCACCAGTGGGGACTGATGACATCACTGATGAGGCTACTAGGGACATAGTTGACCAAATTGAACATACTTCACCAAATGGTATATTTGACCAAATTGAACATACTTCACCAAATGGACCGTTGACCAAATGGAACCCGTTCCATTTGGTCAACGGTCCATTTGGCCAATTTCGTTTGGCCAATTTCCCTTGCTTTTTGGCCAAAATGAAGTCGTTTTTCGGGCTCCTCGCCAAAAATGGAGTCCTTAGAGTACCTACATGGCTATAAAAAATTAAAAAAAAATTAAAAAAAAAAATAATAATAAAAAAAATAAATCAAACCTGAATAACTCCTAGGGGAAGTAACTTCAAGGTCTAATTTTTTTTGTGGGAACTCCTCTCACACTCCTCTTTCAGCCCACAAAAAATGGGAGGTCAAAACGGAACTTTTTTTCTTTACTAAAAAAAGAAAAGAAAAATGTCGTATCTTTATATTCACTAAAATTCAGTAATTGAAGCTACAACCAAAATGACGGTTTGACAATGTACTAGGGGTTCTCAACATACACTGTAGCCAAAATTACGGCTCCAGGTTGAGTGGAACTGTGTCCCTGGCACAAAAAGAGATGTAAATTTTGCTGGATTTCATTATTTCGTGCGTTTTCTGATTTTTTTCAACTCTGCGGGACCACAGCTCCCTGAGCGTAGCTCCGATTAGCCTACCCTTTGCTGAGAGTAGGCATTAGACTGTCTCCTACGTGTCCAGCAACTTTGAAAGGGCTAGCTTCAAAGGCTGAATTTTGGGGAATTGTGGCATCCGACATCCATCAAGCCCCAGGCAGTGGGGGTCCATGCCTGCCTGTTGTATCCCGCCCATGGTGCACCACTGGGCGGGATACAACAGCCAGGCATGGACCTTCACTGCCTGGAGCTCCCTGGGGAGTCCCAAGCTGGGGCCCGCGGCCCTCTGGCTGGACGCTGGGGACCAAGTCGGGGTCCCTGGGCCCAGTGCACCCCTGGGTGGGATACAACAGCCAGGCATGGACCCTCACTGCGTGGAGCTCTCTGGGGAGTCCCAAGCTGGGGCCCGCAGCCCTCTGGCTGGATGCTGGGGACCAAGTCGGGGTCCCTGGGCCCAGTGCACCCCTGGGTGGGATACAACAGCCAGGCATGGACCCTCACTGCGTGGAGCTCTCTGGGGAGTCCCAAGCTGGGGCCCGCTTGCTGTAAGGTTGAAGGTCAATGTGTCTAGAAACGCTTCCATTGAGGGGGGGTTGACTCCCCCTGGCCCCCATCCATCTGGGGACTCATGAAATCATCACCAGTGACATCACTGATGACATCACCACCAGTGGGGACTGATGACATCACTGATGAGGCTACTAGGGACATAGTTGACCAAATTGAACATACTTCACCAAATGGAATATTTGACCAAATTGAACATACTTCACCAAATGGACCGTTGACCAAATGGAACCTGTTCCATTTGGTCAACGGTCCATTTGATGAAGTATGTTCAATTTGGTCAACTATTTCAAATCCAGGCCTGTCCCAAAGACCAAGTCTGTTTCATTCTGAAACGGTAAAAGCGATTGGCAACAAACAGCACAAATATACTCATATGGTGCCCATCTACAACATATTAAAAGGGCGGAGGTCAATATGTCTAGAAACGCTTCCATTGGGGGGGTTGACTCACCCTGGCCCCCATCCGTCTGGGGACTCATGACATCATCACCAGTGACATCACTGATGACATCACCACCAGTGGGGACTGATGACATCACTGATGAGGCTAATAGGGACATAGTTGACCAAATTGAACATACTTCACCAAATGGAATATTTGACCAAATTGAACATACTTCACCAAATGGACCGTTGACCAAATGGAACCTGTTCCATTTGGTCAACGGTCCATTTGATGAAGTATGTTCAATTTGGTCAACTATTTCAAATCCAGGCCTGTCCCAAAGACCAAGTCTGTTTCATTCTGAAACGGTAAAAGCGATTGGCAACAAACAGCACAAATATACTCATATGGTGCCCATCTACAACATATTAAAAGGGCGGAGGTCAATATGTCTAGAAACGCTTCCATTGGGGGGGTTGACTCACCCTGGCCCCCATCCGTCTGGGGACTCATGACATCATCACCAGTGACATCACTGATGACATCACCACCAGTGGGGACTGATGACATCACTGATGAGGCTACTAGGGACATAGTTGACCAAATTGAACATACTTCACCAAATGGAATATTTGACCAAATTGAACATACTTCACCAAATGGACCGTTGACCAAATGGAACCTGTTCCATTTGGTCAACGGTCCATTTGATGAAGTATGTTCAATTTGGTCAACTATTTCAAATCCAGGCCTGTCCCAAAGACCAAGTCTGTTTCATTCTGAAACGGTAAAAGCGATTGGCAACAAACAGCACAAATATACTCATATGGTGCCCATCTACAACATATTAAAAGGGCGGAGGTCAATATGTCTAGAAACGCTTCCATTGGGGGGGTTGACTCACCCTGGCCCCCATCCGTCTGGGGACTCATGACATCATCACCAGTGACATCACTGATGACATCACCACCAGTGGGGACTGATGACATCACTGATGAGGCTAATAGGGACATAGTTGACCAAATTGAACATACTTCACCAAATGGAATATTTGACCAAATTGAACATACTTCACCAAATGGACCGTTGACCAAATGGAACCTGTTCCATTTGGTCAACGGTCCATTTGATGAAGTATGTTCAATTTGGTCAACTATTTCAAATCCAGGCCTGTCCCAAAGACCAAGTCTGTTTCATTCTGAAACGGTAAAAGCGATTGGCAACAAACAGCACAAATATACTCATATGGTGCCCATCTACAACATATTAAAAGGGCGGAGGTCAATATGTCTAGAAACGCTTCCATTGGGGGGGTTGACTCACCCTGGCCCCCATCCGTCTGGGGACTCATGACATCATCACCAGTGACATCACTGATGACATCACCACCAGTGGGGACTGATGACATCACTGATGAGGCTACTAGGGACATAGTTGACCAAATTGAACATACTTCACCAAATGGTATATTTGACCAAATTGAACATACTTCACCAAATGGACCGTTGACCAAATGGAACCCGTTCCATTTGGTCAACGGTCCATTTGGCCAATTTCGTTTGGCCAATTTCCCTTGCTTTTTGGCCAAAATGAAGTCGTTTTTCGGGCTCCTCGCCAAAAATGGAGTCCTTAGAGTACCTACATGGCTATAAAAAATTAAAAAAAAATTAAAAAAAAAAATAATAATAAAAAAAATAAATCAAACCTGAATAACTCCTAGGGGAAGTAACTTCAAGGTCTAATTTTTTTTGTGGGAACTCCTCTCACACTCCTCTTTCAGCCCACAAAAAATGGGAGGTCAAAACGGAACTTTTTTTCTTTACTAAAAAAAGAAAAGAAAAATGTCGTATCTTTATATTCACTAAAATTCAGTAATTGAAGCTACAACCAAAATGACGGTTTGACAATGTACTAGGGGTTCTCAACATACACTGTAGCCAAAATTACGGCTCCAGGTTGAGTGGAACTGTGTCCCTGGCACAAAAAGAGATGTAAATTTTGCTGGATTTCATTATTTCGTGCGTTTTCTGATTTTTTTCAACTCTGCGGGACCACAGCTCCCTGAGCGTAGCTCCGATTAGCCTACCCTTTGCTGAGAGTAGGCATTAGACTGTCTCCTACGTGTCCAGCAACTTTGAAAGGGCTAGCTTCAAAGGCTGAATTTTGGGGAATTGTGGCATCCGACATCCATCAAGCCCCAGGCAGTGGGGGTCCATGCCTGCCTGTTGTATCCCGCCCATGGTGCACCACTGGGCGGGATACAACAGCCAGGCATGGACCTTCACTGCCTGGAGCTCCCTGGGGAGTCCCAAGCTGGGGCCCGCGGCCCTCTGGCTGGACGCTGGGGACCAAGTCGGGGTCCCTGGGCCCAGTGCACCCCTGGGTGGGATACAACAGCCAGGCATGGACCCTCACTGCGTGGAGCTCTCTGGGGAGTCCCAAGCTGGGGCCCGCAGCCCTCTGGCTGGATGCTGGGGACCAAGTCGGGGTCCCTGGGCCCAGTGCACCCCTGGGTGGGATACAACAGCCAGGCATGGACCCTCACTGCGTGGAGCTCTCTGGGGAGTCCCAAGCTGGGGCCCGCTTGCTGTAAGGTCGAAGGTCAATGTGTCTAGAAACGCTTCCATTGAGGGGGGGTTGACTCCCCCTGGCCCCCATCCATCTGGGGACTCATGAAATCATCACCAGTGACATCACTGATGACATCACCACCAGTGGGGACTGATGACATCACTGATGAGGCTACTAGGGACATAGTTGACCAAATTGAACATACTTCACCAAATGGAATATTTGACCAAATTGAACATACTTCACCAAATGGACCGTTGACCAAATGGAACCTGTTCCATTTGGTCAACGGTCCATTTGATGAAGTATGTTCAATTTGGTCAACTATTTCAAATCCAGGCCTGTCCCAAAGACCAAGTCTGTTTCATTCTGAAACGGTAAAAGCGATTGGCAACAAACAGCACAAATATACTCATATGGTGCCCATCTACAACATATTAAAAGGGCGGAGGTCAATATGTCTAGAAACGCTTCCATTGGGGGGGTTGACTCACCCTGGCCCCCATCCGTCTGGGGACTCATGACATCATCACCAGTGACATCACTGATGACATCACCACCAGTGGGGACTGATGACATCACTGATGAGGCTAATAGGGACATAGTTGACCAAATTGAACATACTTCACCAAATGGAATATTTGACCAAATTGAACATACTTCACCAAATGGACCGTTGACCAAATGGAACCTGTTCCATTTGGTCAACGGTCCATTTGATGAAGTATGTTCAATTTGGTCAACTATTTCAAATCCAGGCCTGTCCCAAAGACCAAGTCTGTTTCATTCTGAAACGGTAAAAGCGATTGGCAACAAACAGCACAAATATACTCATATGGTGCCCATCTACAACATATTAAAAGGGCGGAGGTCAATATGTCTAGAAACGCTTCCATTGGGGGGGTTGACTCACCCTGGCCCCCATCCGTCTGGGGACTCATGACATCATCACCAGTGACATCACTGATGACATCACCACCAGTGGGGACTGATGACATCACTGATGAGGCTACTAGGGACATAGTTGACCAAATTGAACATACTTCACCAAATGGTATATTTGACCAAATTGAACATACTTCACCAAATGGACCGTTGACCAAATGGAACCCGTTCCATTTGGTCAACGGTCCATTTGGCCAATTTCGTTTGGCCAATTTCCCTTGCTTTTTGGCCAAAATGAAGTCGTTTTTCGGGCTCCTCGCCAAAAATGGAGTCCTTAGAGTACCTACATGGCTATAAAAAATTAAAAAAAAATTAAAAAAAAAAATAATAATAAAAAAAATAAATCAAACCTGAATAACTCCTAGGGGAAGTAACTTCAAGGTCTAATTTTTTTTGTGGGAACTCCTCTCACACTCCTCTTTCAGCCCACAAAAAATGGGAGGTCAAAACGGAACTTTTTTTCTTTACTAAAAAAAGAAAAGAAAAATGTCGTATCTTTATATTCACTAAAATTCAGTAATTGAAGCTACAACCAAAATGACGGTTTGACAATGTACTAGGGGTTCTCAACATACACTGTAGCCAAAATTACGGCTCCAGGTTGAGTGGAACTGTGTCCCTGGCACAAAAAGAGATGTAAATTTTGCTGGATTTCATTATTTCGTGCGTTTTCTGATTTTTTTCAACTCTGCGGGACCACAGCTCCCTGAGCGTAGCTCCGATTAGCCTACCCTTTGCTGAGAGTAGGCATTAGACTGTCTCCTACGTGTCCAGCAACTTTGAAAGGGCTAGCTTCAAAGGCTGAATTTTGGGGAATTGTGGCATCCGACATCCATCAAGCCCCAGGCAGTGGGGGTCCATGCCTGCCTGTTGTATCCCGCCCATGGTGCACCACTGGGCGGGATACAACAGCCAGGCATGGACCTTCACTGCCTGGAGCTCCCTGGGGAGTCCCAAGCTGGGGCCCGCGGCCCTCTGGCTGGACGCTGGGGACCAAGTCGGGGTCCCTGGGCCCAGTGCACCCCTGGGTGGGATACAACAGCCAGGCATGGACCCTCACTGCGTGGAGCTCTCTGGGGAGTCCCAAGCTGGGGCCCGCAGCCCTCTGGCTGGATGCTGGGGACCAAGTCGGGGTCCCTGGGCCCAGTGCACCCCTGGGTGGGATACAACAGCCAGGCATGGACCCTCACTGCGTGGAGCTCTCTGGGGAGTCCCAAGCTGGGGCCCGCTTGCTGTAAGGTCGAAGGTCAATGTGTCTAGAAACGCTTCCATTGAGGGGGGGTTGACTCCCCCTGGCCCCCATCCATCTGGGGACTCATGAAATCATCACCAGTGACATCACTGATGACATCACCACCAGTGGGGACTGATGACATCACTGATGAGGCTACTAGGGACATAGTTGACCAAATTGAACATACTTCACCAAATGGAATATTTGACCAAATTGAACATACTTCACCAAATGGACCGTTGACCAAATGGAACCTGTTCCATTTGGTCAACGGTCCATTTGATGAAGTATGTTCAATTTGGTCAACTATTTCAAATCCAGGCCTGTCCCAAAGACCAAGTCTGTTTCATTCTGAAACGGTAAAAGCGATTGGCAACAAACAGCACAAATATACTCATATGGTGCCCATCTACAACATATTAAAAGGGCGGAGGTCAATATGTCTAGAAACGCTTCCATTGGGGGGGTTGACTCACCCTGGCCCCCATCCGTCTGGGGACTCATGACATCATCACCAGTGACATCACTGATGACATCACCACCAGTGGGGACTGATGACATCACTGATGAGGCTAATAGGGACATAGTTGACCAAATTGAACATACTTCACCAAATGGAATATTTGACCAAATTGAACATACTTCACCAAATGGACCGTTGACCAAATGGAACCTGTTCCATTTGGTCAACGGTCCATTTGATGAAGTATGTTCAATTTGGTCAACTATTTCAAATCCAGGCCTGTCCCAAAGACCAAGTCTGTTTCATTCTGAAACGGTAAAAGCGATTGGCAACAAACAGCACAAATATACTCATATGGTGCCCATCTACAACATATTAAAAGGGCGGAGGTCAATATGTCTAGAAACGCTTCCATTGGGGGGGTTGACTCACCCTGGCCCCCATCCGTCTGGGGACTCATGACATCATCACCAGTGACATCACTGATGACATCACCACCAGTGGGGACTGATGACATCACTGATGAGGCTACTAGGGACATAGTTGACCAAATTGAACATACTTCACCAAATGGTATATTTGACCAAATTGAACATACTTCACCAAATGGACCGTTGACCAAATGGAACCCGTTCCATTTGGTCAACGGTCCATTTGGCCAATTTCGTTTGGCCAATTTCCCTTGCTTTTTGGCCAAAATGAAGTCGTTTTTCGGGCTCCTCGCCAAAAATGGAGTCCTTAGAGTACCTACATGGCTATAAAAAATTAAAAAAAAATTAAAAAAAAAAATAATAATAAAAAAAATAAATCAAACCTGAATAACTCCTAGGGGAAGTAACTTCAAGGTCTAATTTTTTTTGTGGGAACTCCTCTCACACTCCTCTTTCAGCCCACAAAAAATGGGAGGTCAAAACGGAACTTTTTTTCTTTACTAAAAAAAGAAAAGAAAAATGTCGTATCTTTATATTCACTAAAATTCAGTAATTGAAGCTACAACCAAAATGACGGTTTGACAATGTACTAGGGGTTCTCAACATACACTGTAGCCAAAATTACGGCTCCAGGTTGAGTGGAACTGTGTCCCTGGCACAAAAAGAGATGTAAATTTTGCTGGATTTCATTATTTCGTGCGTTTTCTGATTTTTTTCAACTCTGCGGGACCACAGCTCCCTGAGCGTAGCTCCGATTAGCCTACCCTTTGCTGAGAGTAGGCATTAGACTGTCTCCTACGTGTCCAGCAACTTTGAAAGGGCTAGCTTCAAAGGCTGAATTTTGGGGAATTGTGGCATCCGACATCCATCAAGCCCCAGGCAGTGGGGGTCCATGCCTGCCTGTTGTATCCCGCCCATGGTGCACCACTGGGCGGGATACAACAGCCAGGCATGGACCTTCACTGCCTGGAGCTCCCTGGGGAGTCCCAAGCTGGGGCCCGCGGCCCTCTGGCTGGACGCTGGGGACCAAGTCGGGGTCCCTGGGCCCAGTGCACCCCTGGGTGGGATACAACAGCCAGGCATGGACCCTCACTGCGTGGAGCTCTCTGGGGAGTCCCAAGCTGGGGCCCGCAGCCCTCTGGCTGGATGCTGGGGACCAAGTCGGGGTCCCTGGGCCCAGTGCACCCCTGGGTGGGATACAACAGCCAGGCATGGACCCTCACTGCGTGGAGCTCTCTGGGGAGTCCCAAGCTGGGGCCCGCTTGCTGTAAGGTTGAAGGTCAATGTGTCTAGAAACGCTTCCATTGAGGGGGGGTTGACTCCCCCTGGCCCCCATCCATCTGGGGACTCATGAAATCATCACCAGTGACATCACTGATGACATCACCACCAGTGGGGACTGATGACATCACTGATGAGGCTACTAGGGACATAGTTGACCAAATTGAACATACTTCACCAAATGGAATATTTGACCAAATTGAACATACTTCACCAAATGGACCGTTGACCAAATGGAACCTGTTCCATTTGGTCAACGGTCCATTTGATGAAGTATGTTCAATTTGGTCAACTATTTCAAATCCAGGCCTGTCCCAAAGACCAAGTCTGTTTCATTCTGAAACGGTAAAAGCGATTGGCAACAAACAGCACAAATATACTCATATGGTGCCCATCTACAACATATTAAAAGGGCGGAGGTCAATATGTCTAGAAACGCTTCCATTGGGGGGGTTGACTCACCCTGGCCCCCATCCGTCTGGGGACTCATGACATCATCACCAGTGACATCACTGATGACATCACCACCAGTGGGGACTGATGACATCACTGATGAGGCTAATAGGGACATAGTTGACCAAATTGAACATACTTCACCAAATGGAATATTTGACCAAATTGAACATACTTCACCAAATGGACCGTTGACCAAATGGAACCTGTTCCATTTGGTCAACGGTCCATTTGATGAAGTATGTTCAATTTGGTCAACTATTTCAAATCCAGGCCTGTCCCAAAGACCAAGTCTGTTTCATTCTGAAACGGTAAAAGCGATTGGCAACAAACAGCACAAATATACTCATATGGTGCCCATCTACAACATATTAAAAGGGCGGAGGTCAATATGTCTAGAAACGCTTCCATTGGGGGGGTTGACTCACCCTGGCCCCCATCCGTCTGGGGACTCATGACATCATCACCAGTGACATCACTGATGACATCACCACCAGTGGGGACTGATGACATCACTGATGAGGCTACTAGGGACATAGTTGACCAAATTGAACATACTTCACCAAATGGAATATTTGACCAAATTGAACATACTTCACCAAATGGACCGTTGACCAAATGGAACCTGTTCCATTTGGTCAACGGTCCATTTGATGAAGTATGTTCAATTTGGTCAACTATTTCAAATCCAGGCCTGTCCCAAAGACCAAGTCTGTTTCATTCTGAAACGGTAAAAGCGATTGGCAACAAACAGCACAAATATACTCATATGGTGCCCATCTACAACATATTAAAAGGGCGGAGGTCAATATGTCTAGAAACGCTTCCATTGGGGGGGTTGACTCACCCTGGCCCCCATCCGTCTGGGGACTCATGACATCATCACCAGTGACATCACTGATGACATCACCACCAGTGGGGACTGATGACATCACTGATGAGGCTAATAGGGACATAGTTGACCAAATTGAACATACTTCACCAAATGGAATATTTGACCAAATTGAACATACTTCACCAAATGGACCGTTGACCAAATGGAACCTGTTCCATTTGGTCAACGGTCCATTTGATGAAGTATGTTCAATTTGGTCAACTATTTCAAATCCAGGCCTGTCCCAAAGACCAAGTCTGTTTCATTCTGAAACGGTAAAAGCGATTGGCAACAAACAGCACAAATATACTCATATGGTGCCCATCTACAACATATTAAAAGGGCGGAGGTCAATATGTCTAGAAACGCTTCCATTGGGGGGGTTGACTCACCCTGGCCCCCATCCGTCTGGGGACTCATGACATCATCACCAGTGACATCACTGATGACATCACCACCAGTGGGGACTGATGACATCACTGATGAGGCTACTAGGGACATAGTTGACCAAATTGAACATACTTCACCAAATGGTATATTTGACCAAATTGAACATACTTCACCAAATGGACCGTTGACCAAATGGAACCCGTTCCATTTGGTCAACGGTCCATTTGGCCAATTTCGTTTGGCCAATTTCCCTTGCTTTTTGGCCAAAATGAAGTCGTTTTTCGGGCTCCTCGCCAAAAATGGAGTCCTTAGAGTACCTACATGGCTATAAAAAATTAAAAAAAAATTAAAAAAAAAAATAATAATAAAAAAAATAAATCAAACCTGAATAACTCCTAGGGGAAGTAACTTCAAGGTCTAATTTTTTTTGTGGGAACTCCTCTCACACTCCTCTTTCAGCCCACAAAAAATGGGAGGTCAAAACGGAACTTTTTTTCTTTACTAAAAAAAGAAAAGAAAAATGTCGTATCTTTATATTCACTAAAATTCAGTAATTGAAGCTACAACCAAAATGACGGTTTGACAATGTACTAGGGGTTCTCAACATACACTGTAGCCAAAATTACGGCTCCAGGTTGAGTGGAACTGTGTCCCTGGCACAAAAAGAGATGTAAATTTTGCTGGATTTCATTATTTCGTGCGTTTTCTGATTTTTTTCAACTCTGCGGGACCACAGCTCCCTGAGCGTAGCTCCGATTAGCCTACCCTTTGCTGAGAGTAGGCATTAGACTGTCTCCTACGTGTCCAGCAACTTTGAAAGGGCTAGCTTCAAAGGCTGAATTTTGGGGAATTGTGGCATCCGACATCCATCAAGCCCCAGGCAGTGGGGGTCCATGCCTGCCTGTTGTATCCCGCCCATGGTGCACCACTGGGCGGGATACAACAGCCAGGCATGGACCTTCACTGCCTGGAGCTCCCTGGGGAGTCCCAAGCTGGGGCCCGCGGCCCTCTGGCTGGACGCTGGGGACCAAGTCGGGGTCCCTGGGCCCAGTGCACCCCTGGGTGGGATACAACAGCCAGGCATGGACCCTCACTGCGTGGAGCTCTCTGGGGAGTCCCAAGCTGGGGCCCGCAGCCCTCTGGCTGGATGCTGGGGACCAAGTCGGGGTCCCTGGGCCCAGTGCACCCCTGGGTGGGATACAACAGCCAGGCATGGACCCTCACTGCGTGGAGCTCTCTGGGGAGTCCCAAGCTGGGGCCCGCTTGCTGTAAGGTCGAAGGTCAATGTGTCTAGAAACGCTTCCATTGAGGGGGGGTTGACTCCCCCTGGCCCCCATCCATCTGGGGACTCATGAAATCATCACCAGTGACATCACTGATGACATCACCACCAGTGGGGACTGATGACATCACTGATGAGGCTACTAGGGACATAGTTGACCAAATTGAACATACTTCACCAAATGGAATATTTGACCAAATTGAACATACTTCACCAAATGGACCGTTGACCAAATGGAACCTGTTCCATTTGGTCAACGGTCCATTTGATGAAGTATGTTCAATTTGGTCAACTATTTCAAATCCAGGCCTGTCCCAAAGACCAAGTCTGTTTCATTCTGAAACGGTAAAAGCGATTGGCAACAAACAGCACAAATATACTCATATGGTGCCCATCTACAACATATTAAAAGGGCGGAGGTCAATATGTCTAGAAACGCTTCCATTGGGGGGGTTGACTCACCCTGGCCCCCATCCGTCTGGGGACTCATGACATCATCACCAGTGACATCACTGATGACATCACCACCAGTGGGGACTGATGACATCACTGATGAGGCTAATAGGGACATAGTTGACCAAATTGAACATACTTCACCAAATGGAATATTTGACCAAATTGAACATACTTCACCAAATGGACCGTTGACCAAATGGAACCTGTTCCATTTGGTCAACGGTCCATTTGATGAAGTATGTTCAATTTGGTCAACTATTTCAAATCCAGGCCTGTCCCAAAGACCAAGTCTGTTTCATTCTGAAACGGTAAAAGCGATTGGCAACAAACAGCACAAATATACTCATATGGTGCCCATCTACAACATATTAAAAGGGCGGAGGTCAATATGTCTAGAAACGCTTCCATTGGGGGGGTTGACTCACCCTGGCCCCCATCCGTCTGGGGACTCATGACATCATCACCAGTGACATCACTGATGACATCACCACCAGTGGGGACTGATGACATCACTGATGAGGCTACTAGGGACATAGTTGACCAAATTGAACATACTTCACCAAATGGTATATTTGACCAAATTGAACATACTTCACCAAATGGACCGTTGACCAAATGGAACCCGTTCCATTTGGTCAACGGTCCATTTGGCCAATTTCGTTTGGCCAATTTCCCTTGCTTTTTGGCCAAAATGAAGTCGTTTTTCGGGCTCCTCGCCAAAAATGGAGTCCTTAGAGTACCTACATGGCTATAAAAAATTAAAAAAAAATTAAAAAAAAAAATAATAATAAAAAAAAAAAATCAAACCTGAATAACTCCTAGGGGAAGTAACTTCAAGGTCTAATTTTTTTTGTGGGAACTCCTCTCACACTCCTCTTTCAGCCCACAAAAAATGGGAGGTCAAAACGGAACTTTTTTTCTTTACTAAAAAAAGAAAAGAAAAATGTCGTATCTTTATATTCACTAAAATTCAGTAATTGAAGCTACAACCAAAATGACGGTTTGACAATGTACTAGGGGTTCTCAACATACACTGTAGCCAAAATTACGGCTCCAGGTTGAGTGGAACTGTGTCCCTGGCACAAAAAGAGATGTAAATTTTGCTGGATTTCATTATTTCGTGCGTTTTCTGATTTTTTTCAACTCTGCGGGACCACAGCTCCCTGAGCGTAGCTCCGATTAGCCTACCCTTTGCTGAGAGTAGGCATTAGACTGTCTCCTACGTGTCCAGCAACTTTGAAAGGGCTAGCTTCAAAGGCTGAATTTTGGGGAATTGTGGCATCCGACATCCATCAAGCCCCAGGCAGTGGGGGTCCATGCCTGCCTGTTGTATCCCGCCCATGGTGCACCACTGGGCGGGATACAACAGCCAGGCATGGACCTTCACTGCCTGGAGCTCCCTGGGGAGTCCCAAGCTGGGGCCCGCGGCCCTCTGGCTGGACGCTGGGGACCAAGTCGGGGTCCCTGGGCCCAGTGCACCCCTGGGTGGGATACAACAGCCAGGCATGGACCCTCACTGCGTGGAGCTCTCTGGGGAGTCCCAAGCTGGGGCCCGCAGCCCTCTGGCTGGATGCTGGGGACCAAGTCGGGGTCCCTGGGCCCAGTGCACCCCTGGGTGGGATACAACAGCCAGGCATGGACCCTCACTGCGTGGAGCTCTCTGGGGAGTCCCAAGCTGGGGCCCGCTTGCTGTAAGGTCGAAGGTCAATGTGTCTAGAAACGCTTCCATTGAGGGGGGTTGACTCCCCCTGGCCCCCATCCATCTGGGGACTCATGAAATCATCACCAGTGACATCACTGATGACATCACCACCAGTGGGGACTGATGACATCACTGATGAGGCTACTAGGGACATAGTTGACCAAATTGAACATACTTCACCAAATGGAATATTTGACCAAATTGAACATACTTCACCAAATGGACCGTTGACCAAATGGAACGACGGTTTACCAAATGGCAGTGGTTTCCTGGGGATGAGCCCCCCAGACCCCCATCCGTCTGGGGACTCATGACAAATATACTCATATGGTGCCCATCTACAACATATTAAAAGGGCGGAGCGCTACTATGTTCAGAATACCTTTTTTTATGATTATTATTATGACCTAATACAAAAAGTTGTATTTTATTTTTATATGTGTAACCACTCTATTGAGTGTAGAATTTGACGAGAAATCCAACGAGACCACTCCCGCGTCGATCCGGGCACCCCTTCCCCCCTTCCATTCGGTCAACATCGGTCTGTAACCTTCAAATTTGTCAAATTTACCACATTTGAGGGGCCTGCTGTAAGGTCAAAGGTCAATGTGTCTAGAAACGCTTCCATTGGGGGGGTTGACTCACCCTGGCCCCCATCCATCTGGGGACTCATGACATCATCACCTGTGACATTACTGATGACATCACCGCCAGTGGGGACTGATGACATCACTGATGAGGCTACTAGGGACATAGTTGACCAAATTGAACATACTTCACCAAATGGTATATTTGACCAAATTGAACATACTTCACCAAATGGACCGTTGACCAAATGGAACCCGTTCCATTTGGTCAACGGTCCATTTGGCCAATTTCGTTTGGCCAATTTCCCTTGCTTTTTGGCCAAAATGAAGTCGTTTTTCGGGCTCCTCGCCAAAAATGGAGTCCTTAGAGTACCTACATGGCTATAAAAAAAAAAAAAAATTAAAAAAAAAAAAAAAAAAAAAAAAAAATCAAACCTGAATAACTCCTAGGGGAAGTAACTTCAAGGTCTATTTTTTTTGTGGGAACTCCTCTCACACTCCTCTTTCAGCCCACAAAAAATGGGAGGTCAAAACGGAACTTTTTTTCTTTACTAAAAAAAAAAAAAAAATGTTGTATCTTTATATTCACTAAAATTCAGTAATTGAAGCTACAACCAAAATGACGGTTTGACAATGTACTAGGGGTTCTCAACATACACTGTAGCCAAAATTACGGCTCCAGGTTGAGTGGAACTGTGTCCCTGGCACAAAAAGAGATGTAAATTTGGCTGGATTTCGTTATTTCGTGCGTTTTCTGATTTTTTTCAACTCTGCGGGACCACAGCTCCCTGAGCGTAGCTCCGATTAGCCTACCCTTTGCTGAGAGTAGGCTTTAGACTGTCTCCTACGTGTCCAGCAACTTTGAAAGGGCTAGCTTCAATTAGTGATTTTTAGTGAATTGTTGCATCCGACATCCGTCTTTCTTTTTTTTTTCAAATCCAAACAATGTGTCATATCTTTATATTCACTAAAATTCAGTAATTGAAGCTACAACCAAAATGACGGTTTGACAATGTACTAGGGGTTCTCAACATACACATACAAATGTTGTGATATATACAAGCTCCTCCCTTCCTTCTTACCTTTTCCTTCATAATGTTTACCTTCACCGCGACCAAATCCGGACCCGAACTGAATCCTGGCCATCTTCCAACCGGCCAGGCCCTGGTGCCTGATTGCCTTACACCCAGTCATCCCAGTGGTATTTCAACCGCGTCCCAGGACCGACATGTCGGTCCCTATCTCCATCTCCGTGATTCTGACCGATCAGAGCGCGTGAGCCTTCATCCACGATCGAGCACACTTCACGAGGCAAGCCCCAAAGCTTTGCCCCCAGCGAGCCAACAAGCTTCGCTACATTGACCATATTTGAGGGGCATGAAGACGCACTTGCTGTAAGCATAGCTCCACCCCCTTTGCCGCACAGCCAGGCCACCTTTCGAAGCCTACTCCCTGCGAATCCTAGCCTAAACAGACCTACGCCATGCAAGTACGGCCCTGACACAGCTCAAATCCTGTCTCAATAACTCAGAAATCTATGATTTAACCCAAATGTGACACTGGACGCCATGGGACACACAGCAGGACACACGGCAGAAGACCCATTCTTGCTACAGGCTAACTACACGACCCACTGTACAATGTCAAACAGTGTTTATGGCCCTCCGGTCAACGAGTGAATTCTACTGAATTGTTCTATGTGACATGGTATAGGGATTTTCTGGACCACAACTTGTTCCAGTGCCCGCCATTTTGAAAGACTAAGTGCGATCTGCACCAAATCAAGCACATATACTCGCATGGCTGCCACCTATAACATACTAGAAGATGAGAGCGCTCGCACTCAGCCTTTCAAAATGGCGGGGAGTGGAGCAAGTTGCGAGCTAGAATCGTCAGAAATCTCTGGATTTTGACAATATTTCAGCTGTTTTGGACTCTAACTTGGACAGCATAACTCCGATTTGCCTAAAATTTGCAGAGAGTAGGCTCCGCAATGAGCCCTAGGCATGTCCTCACTCTGGTGGAGCCCACCCCAAATGTTTTCCCACTCACCTTTCCTAGATAATGCTGAAACTTCCATCTGAAAGAAATGTAATTGGTTAATTTGGACACTTTAGTTAGCCTGGGTGATCCCAGAGTCTCTGGAGATTGGACTACCATTCTCCAGAGGCTCTGGGATCACACAGGTATTAAGCCGCCACGCCACGTCAAGGCAGTGTCCTTGTGGAGGTTTATTTTTTTTTATTTTTTTTATTTTTTTTCATTTTTTTTGTTCTGCAAGTGCATTTTTTGTTTTTTCACTGTTTTTTTTTTCTTGTTGTTTTTTGTTATTAACCGTACAAATTTGTCCCCCCAGGGATAAAATAAAGCAGTGATTATTACTCACATTACTTACATCACAGAATAAAAGTTTAAATAACTGAAACAGTTATGTGCCTAAAATAAAAATATGTGACTCACAAAAACAATAACAGTGGAATGTAAACTGGCACTTGAAATAAAAAACAGTAAATCACAATTCCAAAAATATGAGGAGGTAGGAGTGGTCAGGTGTCAGGAGGTGGGGGAGTGGATGAGGCGGTGGCAGGTGATGTGGGAGGGGCATCAGGAGGGGGAGGAGGGGGTGGCAGGTGATGTGATAGGGGCGTCAGGAGGGGGAGCTGTGGAGGAGGGTGTGGCAGGTGATGTGATAGGGGTGTCAGGAGGGGGAGCTGTGGAGGAGGGGGTGGCAGGTGATGTGGGAGGGGCATCAGGAGGGGGAGCAGTGGAGGAGGGGGTGGCAGGTGATGTGGGAGGGGCGTCAGGAGGGGGAGGAGGGGGAGGAGGGGGGGGAGAGGGAGGAGGGGGAGAAGTGGGAGGAGGGGGAGGAGAGGGTGGCAGATGATGTGATAGGGGAGGAGTTCTGAAAACAAAAGAAGAGACTCGTCAAAGCCTGGTTCCACTTTACATCAACTCGCACCCCATAGGAACCAAGTGTCATAGCTGATATTTGTTTAACTCACATATGTGCAGACCGCAGTACGGATGTCCAGGAAGCTGGGATTTCCCGGAAGCCCCATCTTGCACCACGCCCTGCGGAAGTGTCGGATGAGACTCTTGCATGAGCCGCTGCTCCCGCTGTTGAGGAAGTATCGGCTAGTTGGAACGCCCCTCTCCCTCAGTTCCAACCAGTCCTGGAACCACCGATATTCCTCTGTTGAGAAGTAGAGCTGGGCAAATCCGTGTGAGCCACCACTCTTGTGCTCTACAACCTGCAACAGACAAAGAGACAAACACATCCAACAGACAAAACCTTAATGATCATTATACATCATCAACAACAAAAGGCATTTTAAAAAAATTCAATTTGATTACTGTTTTACATCCATTTTTAAACTTACATTGATGCAGAAGCCGCTGTCGGGGTTCCCAAGCGCGTGGCGGACCTCCTCCGCGGACATGTTGGTCAGGATCCCCGACCGGCACCCATACAGGCAGCAGATGTATGCGGCGAGGTATCCGTAGAACTGGAAGATGGTGTGCCACCCCTGGCATCTGATGCTTTGTGGGTGTGGCTCCTCCCTGATTTTGGCTGAAATAAGAACACAGCCAAAGAGAGCAGGTTGTGTGGAGAGAAACGAGAATGAGGGGGGACAGATTCTTAGCCATCAAATGAAGTATGAGTCGAGTAGGAGTAAGTAGGTCGGTTAGAAAAATGTATAGGGAACTTTGTTTCTCAAGCTCTAAGGTAGGTATAATAGGTAAGTGAACACACACAGACACACACACAAACACACAAACAGGATCTAGAATGAGAACTCACCCAGTAATGTGGGAATGGCTTCCCTGGCCTTCTGCATACAGGTCCCCAGGGCCTCTTTGCTGATTAAGCGCTCCTCCTTGCGGGCCGGTTGTAAAAAAGACAAACAATGTTGTCTGGCAGTAGAACATTTTACTCACGTCACACATAACAAAAGGCAGACTCCCTTCATTAAAGAAGACCTCTTGCAGCAGCAGAGGCAGTGTCAATGTATAACTGTTTTGTTTCTAAGGTATGAGGTAAGTATATCAGCCTGATAAACACATACTGATATTACCAGGTATTTGTAAGAACAGTTGTTATATTCCATAGTCATTATGTTGTAAAAAAAAGACAAACAATGTTGTCTGGCTATACAACATAAAGACAATATACTCACAGAGGAAGGGGCAGGAGGGGACCCGGCAGAAGTGTTGCCTCTCAATTCTTTCCGCCCCATCTTCGTTGGCTCAAGATGCTTGCGTTTCCTCAGCCTCTTCCTCCCTCTTCCCTCTGCCTCAGGAGAGGAGGGCAGAGAGGCGGCAGCAGAGGCAGAGGGGGGCAGACAGGCAGCAGCCGGATCTGGTGGGGACCCAGCAGAAGTGTTGCCTCTCAATTCTTTACGCCCCATCTTCCTTGGCTCAAGATGCTTGCGTTTCCTCAGCCTCTTCCTCCCTCTTCCCTCTGCCTCAGGGGAGGAGGGCAGAGAGGCAGCAGCAGAGGCAGAGGGGGGCAGGCAGGCAGCAGCCGGATCTGGCGGGAACCCGGCAGAAGTGTTGCCTCTCAATTCTTTACGCCCCATCTTCCTTGGCTCAAGATGCTTGCGTTTCCTCAGCCTCTTCCTTCCTCTTCCCTCTGCCTCAGGGGAGGAGGGCAGAGAGGCAGCAGCAGAGGCAGAGGGGGGCAGGCAGGCAGCAGCCGGATCTGGCGGGAACCCGGCAGGAGTGTTGCCTCTCAATTCTTTACGCCCCATCTTCCTTGGCTCAAGATGCTTGCGTTTCCTTACCCTCTTCCTCCCTCTTCCTTCTGCCTCATCGGAGGAGGGCCGAGAGGCAGAGGGGGGCAGAGAGGCAGGAGCCCCACCATGCTCCTGGAGCACCTTCACACAATTGGTGAGCCGCTTGATGCGGACCTGCAGCCTGCCTTCCTCACGCCTTTTGGCAACGCATCTGGGGTCCTGGCAGGGTGGGCGATCTTCATTTGAGTCTGTCTCGGAGCCGTGTTCCTCCTCCATGTCCAGGGTTGAAACCATGGGGTCGTAGGGGTTGGAGGTTCTCATTTGGGCAAGTTGATCGACGGTGACCTTTCTTTGGGCATTGAAATTAAAATAAATAACTATTTATGTTTACCACATGCCAAAAAAATACACCTGCCCTGTCATGCTAACACTATCATAAAAACAAGCTAACATCATGAGTCTGTATCTATGATGAGATAAGAAAAGAGTAAATGCATATAACATGCTATAACACCACTCCTAAGTTTGTATCTTTGAGAGAAATGCAAACCAAAACATGGTAACTCAGTCCCCACTGATATGTCAAGACTTGAAACTAAAGAAAAAAAAACTATTTCTGCAGCCAACTCTGTATTGTGTGTGTGTGTGTGTGTGTGTGTGTGTGTGTGTGTGTGTGTGTGTGTGTGTGTGTGTGTGTGTGTGCGTGCATGCATGCAGCTATCAACAAAATTGCACTTAGTTACCTGGTACTTACCTGTTACCCATTTAATTTATTGTAAATGTCATCTAGTGGAATTTACTTCACCAATTGGAACGGTTGACAAAATGTCAGTTGACCAGATGGAACAGTGTGTAAACTGTAGCAAGTATCAGAGCAAGTGACTTGCCCACCAAACATACTGATTTATTGATTATTATTTGAAGCATTAATACAATTGATTAATAAATAGCTTACTTTGTGAGATGCTTTTCTTGTATATTCAATCAGTGGCAAAGCAAAAACGGTGTAAAAATCGTTTTTTCTAGTAAAATGAATTGGAATGTTGAGTATATGCACATAAAACATCTGCTTTATCAATGTGAATCAATATCTTGAGCGAAGTTGGTGTTTTCTGAGAGAAATTACGAGCAAGAAAGTGTGTTACCTTTCGACGAAGATGCACTGTCCAACTGAACTTCAATTAAGCCTGGACCCTGTGTAAACACAGCTGGCCACAGGGGGAGGCTCCGTGGGCGGGGATAATTAAGTTTTCTGGAGATAAAACATGAGCAAGAAAGTTTGTTACCTGTCAACTAAGATGCACTGTCCAACTGACGTTCAATTAAGCCTGGACCATTCATCGAGTGGAATTTAGTTGACCAATTGGAGTTGACCAAATGTCAGTTGACCAGATGGAACTGGTCATCGAGAAACTGTAGCAAGTGAGAGCAAGTGACTTGCCCACCAAACATACTGATTTATTGATTATCATTTGATTAAATGTAATTGTTTAATAAAGAGCTTACTTTGTGAGATGCCTTTCTTGTATATTCAATCAGTGGCAAAGCAAAAACGGTGTAAAAATAGTTTTTTCTGGACAAATGAATTAGAAAAATGAGTTGGAATGTTGAGTATATGCACATAAAACATCTGCTTTATCAATGTGAATCAATATCTTGAGCGAAGTTGGTGTTTTCTGGAGAAATAACGAGAAAGAAAGTTTCTTACCTGTCGACGAAGATGCACTGTCCAACTGAACTTTAATTAAGCCTGGCCCTGTGTAAACACAGCTGGCCAGAGGGGGAGGCTCTGTGGGCGGGGCCAATTAAGAAACAGAAATAGTAAAAACTCAACTTATTAGACTCTATAAACACAGTATACTCTATGCATACCGTGCATACCTGGGGGTCTGTTGGCCGACAGAAGGGCTTCAGGCCTGGGTAGAGGCAGTGTGGAGGTAGGGGGAGCTGCCTGGGGGTCTGGTGGCCGACATAGTTGACCAAATAGAACGGGTTCCATTTGGTCGACGTTCCATTAACCAAATGGAAAGTCGACCAAATGGAACGGGTTCCATTTGGTCATTTGTTCCGCCGGGCACCCCGACTTGGTCCCCGGCGTCCAGCCAGAGGGCCGCAGACCCCAGCTTGGGACTCCCCAGAGAGCTCCACGCAGTGAGGGTCCATGCCTGGCTGTTGTATCCCACCCAGGGGTGCACTGGGCCCAGGGACCCCGACTTGGTCCCCAGCGTCCAGCCAGAGGGCCGCGGGCCCCAGCTTAAGACTCCCCAGTGAGCTCCAGGCAGTGAGGGTCCATGCCTGGCTGTTGTATCCCGCCCAGTGGTGCACTGGGCCCGGGGACCCCGACTTGGTCCCCGGCGTACAGCCAGACGGCCGCGGGCCCCAGCTTGGGACTCCCCAGGGAGCTCCAGGCAGTGAAGGTCCATGCCTGGCTGTTGTATCCCGCCCAGTGGTGCACCATGGGCGGGATGGATCCAACTGTTTTCTGTTCCTACGTTTTGAGGTGTGTAGGGGTGTAGCATATGTCAAATTTGGCTCAAATTTGCTGGACACCTAGGAGACAGTCTTTGGGCCACTGGGGGAGATAATTGATAAGCAAGACCTAAACCCACACAGGGTCCTACACTCTAACAGCACATCGCCTGAGCGTGGGTTTGGGCTGAAACACTTGGTGCATTTTTTGCAGTTATTTCAAATAAATATACTTGCGTGTGGAATCTTTGGTCTGGCCTCTGTGAGACTTTCTATTCCTTTGAGGAATAGAAAGTCTCATAGAGGCACGCAAGCCTCCACGCCACGACAAGGCAGATTCCATGTGGAGGTTGTTTTTTTTTTGTTTTTTTTTGTTTTGTTGTTTTTTTTGTTTTTTTTGGTCCTGCAAGTGCAGTTTTTTTTTTACATACATACATTTTTACACAACATAGAACAACATATAACAACAGAACAACATAGAACATTTTCGCCTACTGTCCTCCTCAGTATTGTACTGTAGCAGGGATGCCCCCTGCTACAGTACGATACTGAGGAGGACAGTGGCATAGGGAGGGCCTCAGTGTCAGGGGTCAGCAGGTGGTGGAGGAGTGGAGGAGGGGGGGGCAGGTGATGTGGGTTGGGGTTGAGGAGGTGCAGGAGTGGAGGAGGGGGGGTCAGCCATCCCCCGTGGATTGTGGCTCCTCCAGGCCTTGTATTTGAGGCTGACCCCTTTTGCCTTCTTCCTCTTGGCAATTTTTATCTTGCCTGCCTGCATTGTGTTAGACAAGAAAAACACAGAAGTAATCTTGTGAATTTGTTGTGGGCACTGTTAGGAGACTGATGCATTATCATACATGATTTACTTTACTTTACTTTACTTTATTTCATTTAGCAGACGCTTTTATCCAAAGCGACTTACAGGTTACACAATTACAATTAATAAACATATCAGATAAGAACAAATTAAAAAGAGAAACATATGTAAGAGTCAAATGAAAACATTAAGATAAGTTAAATACAAAAAATGAAGCAGTGAAATGTGAAATGTAACAATAGCATTAACCCTTAAGGAGGACCCAGGTGTAGTCCAAAGAGGTGGGTTTTTAGCCTCCGGCGGAAAATAGGAAGTGTTTCAGCCAACACTACCGAAGGGCTCATTCCACCATTGTGGAGCCAGAGCGGAGAACAGGCGGGAACGGGACAGACGACTACCAGGCGTAAGAAGTGATGGAGGGGCGAGGTGAGCGGTGGAGGTGAAGGAGCGGAGGGAGCGGTGAGGTGTTTGGAAGGTGACGAGGGATTGTAAATAAAGGGGGGCTGATCGGTGGACTGCCCTGAAGGCCAAAACCAAGGTCTTGAATTTGATTCGTGCAAGGACCGGGAGCCAATGAAGTTGACGGAAAAGAGGGGTGACATGGGAGAATTTAGGGAGGTTGAAGATCAGACGGGCAGCAGAGTTTTGGATGAATTGGAGTGGCTGGATGGCAGATGCGGGTAACCCCGCCAGGAGGACATTACAATAGTCCAGGCGGGGGAGGACAAGAGCCTGGACCAAGAGTTGTGTTGCTTCGGTGGTGAGGAACTTACGGATTTTTCTGATGTTGTATAAAGAAAATCTACAGGAGCGGGCGATGGCTGTAATTGAGGGTGAGTTAGATAGCTGGTTGTCGATAAGTACACCAAGGTTTTTAACGAATTGAGAGGGAAGAACTGTGGTATTGTCGATGGTGATGGAGAGGTCAGTGAGGGGGCAGTTTTTTCCGGGGATGTAAAGTAATTCAGTTTTGCTGAGGTTCAGTTTGAGATGATGGTCTGTCATCCAGGAGAGGATGTCTTTGAGGCAAGCGGCAAGACGTGTTTCAATCTGTGTGTCGGAAGGGGGAAAAGAGAGAAAAAGCTGAGTGTCGTCAGCGTAGCAGTGATAAGAGAACCCGTGAGAAGAGATTACGTGACCCAGGGACCTAATATAGAGCAGAAAAAGAAGGGGACCGAGGACTGAACCCTGGGGGACACCCGTGTTCATAGTGCAAGATTTAGAAAGGGAACCCCGCCAAAGAACTTGAAATGTGCGATTGGAGAGATAAGAGGTGAACCAGGAGAGTGCAGCACCAGAAATACCCAGATCAGAGAGAGTGGAGAGAAGGATTTGGTGGTTTACAGTATCAAAGGCAGCAGATAGATCAAGGAGGACAAGAACAGAGGAGAGGGAAGCAGCTTGAGCAGAGTGAAGGGCATGTGTGACGGAGAGGAGGGCGGTCTCAGTGGAGTGGGCTGGTTTAAAGCCAGATTGAAGGGGATCCAGGAGGTTATTTTGAGAGAGATGGAGGGAGAGTTGTTCAGAAACTGTACGTTCAAGGGTTTTGGAAATAAATGAAAGGAGAGATACTGGACGGTAGTTTTGGACGGAGGAGTGGTCAAGGGAGGGTTTTTTGAGGAGAGGTTTGACTATGGCAGTTTTAAGAGGAGGAGGGACGGTGCCGGAGGACAGTGAGGAATTGATAAATGAAGTGAGGAAGGGGGATAGATCAGGGGAAATGGTTTGAAGAAGAGAAGAGGGGATGGGATCTAGGGGACAGGATGTTGCACGATTAGATGAGAGAAGTTTAAGGATAGCATCGGAGGAAAGGGGTGAGAAAGAGGAAAGAGTTGTAGTGGGGGACGGGGAACCAGGGTAGAGATTGGAAGTGCTGTTGTTGGTTGCTGGGGGAGGGAATGAAGAACTGATGTCATGGATTGTTTTGATGAAGAAGGACATGAAGTCATCAGCAGAAAGGGAGGAGGGAGGAGGAGGGGCGGGAGGATTAAGGAGAGAGGAAAAAGTAGAGAAGAGTTTACTGGGGTTGGAGGCAGAGGACTGAATTTGGGAAATGAAAAAGGCAGACTTAGCGGAGGAGACAGTAGTGGTGAAGTTGGATAGAATGAGGTGATAGGCGGAGAGGTCAGAGGGGTTGTGAGACTTGATCCATTTTCTTTCGGCTGCCCGAAGCTCTGTCCGGCGAGCTCGCAGAGCCTCGGACAGCCAAGGTGCAGGGGGACAGGGTCGAGCAGGTTTGGAGGTGAGTGGACAGAGGGAATCAAGAGCAGAGGAGAGAGATGAGAAGAGACTGGTGGCAGCATCGTCAGTGGAAAGAGAAGAGAAATGTTCAGCAGAAGGGAGGAGAGAGAGGACAGCAGAGGAGAGGGCAGAGGGTGAGAGGGTTTTTATATTGCGACGGGAGGTGATGATGTGAGTGGGGGGAGGGGGGAGTATAGGGAGGGGAATGGGAAGGGAGAAGGTTATGAAGTGATGATCGGAGACGGGGAGGGGAGTGACTGTGAGGTTGGAAGAGGTGCAAACACGGGTGAAAACGAGGTCGAGGAGGTTCCCCGCTTTGTGAGTGGGCGGAGAAGGAGAGAGGGAGAGGTCAAAAGAAGAGAGGAAGTTTAGAAAGAGGGGGGAGTGAACAGAGGCAGACGGGAGATTGAAGTCTCCCAGCAGGACGAGGGACGTGCCATCCGGAGGGAAGAGGGAGAGGAGTGAATCCAGCTCATCATAGAGAGCTCCAAGTGGACCGGGGGGACGATAAATGATGATAATGTTGAGTTTAACTGGGAAAGAAACAGAGACAGAGTGAAATTCAAAAGAGGATAGAGGAAGGTGAGGAAGAGGAGAAACCGTGAAAGACCATTTGGGTGAAATTAGGATACCAGTGCCACCACCACGGCCAGAGGCTCTGGGAGTGTGAGAGAAGGAAAAGGCATCAGAGAGGGCTGCGGGGGTTGAAGTGTTTTCAGGGATGATCCATGTTTCTGTAAGGGCGAGGAAGAGGAGTGACTGTGAAGTGGCGAGGGCTGTGATGAAGTCAGTTTTCTTAATAGCAGATTGGCAGTTCCAGAGACCAGCAGTGACAGAGAGAGGTGAAATGGAAGGTTGGGGGAATGAGTAATTGACTGGGTTTCTACTGAGAGAGTTGATGATTTTGGCATTGTAATTTATACGTGAAGAAGAGGGGTGATGAGGTCTATGATTAATGAGGATAGGGATATTGGAATTGCGGTTAACAGATTTGCAGAAAATTGTATTGCTAGAGGCTGTGTGAATAGTGGTAGATAAATGATCTGAAATAGAAGCTTCGGGAAGGATGGAGAAAAGTTCCACTCCCGGTCGATAGGGGGAGCTCAAGGGATGGGGAGATGTAATTGAAGGTGTACTAGTGGGCAAGAGAGGGAGCGAAGAAGAACGGGGGGAGGGCAGGGACAGTAGTGGTCATCTGAGAGAAGCCGACAGGACAGAATGGCGAATGTTAGCCGCAAGCATGTAAGAGCCTATAGAGTTTGGATGCAGACCATCATCAGAGAACAGGGAGGGGCGTTCCCAAAATAAATTGAAGTTATGGATGAAGTTGATGTGAAGGCTATTGCACTTGGATTGAAGCCAGGTGTGCAGACTGAGAATGCGACTGAACCTCGCAGCAGAGCGGCCAAGCGTGGGGATCGGACCGGATATAAAGATGGACTTTCCACAACTGCTCAGTAGGGCAAAAAGACGGATAAAGTCAGACTGCGTGATGATGGATTTTTGGAGTGAAGTGTCGTTTGTACCGACATGAACAATGATTTTCTGAATGGACGGCGGGAGTGAGGCCAGGAGAGCAGGAAGTTTATCGAGGAGAGTGGGGACGGTGGCTCCGGGGAAACAGTGGGTTATGGCATTTACAAAGCGGAATCGTTTAATAATAGAATCACCGACTATCAGAGTGGTGGGGGGGGAAGAGGGGGGGCGGCAAGACTGACTGAGGGGGTTGTTGTGGAGGAGGGGTATTCGAGGGAGGGGCAGGAAGGTGCTCAGCGGCGGACTTTAGCGTTTGACTTAGGGATGAAGATTGGACTGCAGACCAAACCAGAGGAGGATTCGGACATGGGGTGAAATGAATGCGACCAGTGCGTTGTGGAGGGGTGTATAGTTTTGAATGGCTGATCGCAGAGGAGACAGAGGGAGGTGTAGGCAGGGGGGCGAGATGGCCTGGGAGAGGGGGGAATTGACGCATGTCGAGGACAGAGAATTTATTATTAGTGGGCATATGAAGGACACCAGAAGGAGGGGGGCGGGGGAGGAGTTTCCCACCGTGTCTGCCCCTACCTGCCGTAGTCCAGAGGTCCAATTGGACGGGGGCGGGGGTCGAGGAAGCCTGGGCTCTCGGCTTAGCTCCTTGTATGGTAAGATTTCACTTACCATAACAGCTTCAGCGAGCTGCTGGCGCTCCAGCTGGGCGGCCTCGAAGCGTGCCTCACAGGCCAGATGATGCTGGCGCAGAGCCTCGAGTCTGATAGCCATACGATTCATTCTGTGTCAAAATCATCAATAAAGTCATCATCAAACTCCCCCACTCAGGTTTAGTCCATAAAATGCTGAATATGCTTCCTTTCAGTCTAGGCGTCTACACACCCCCCATTTCTCATATATCATATAAGTAAGTTGTTCAAAAGTTTATTTTGCTCAAGTTTGTGCTAGTTTAGCAAACAAGAGCTTGTTAGCTTGGCTGGCTAGCGTTAGCGCTCAGCGTGCTGCTTAACTACAGCTTGTTAGCTTGGCTGGCTAGCGTTAGCGCTCAAAACTTGTCAAGATAATAACACTTGGTGACCTATTACTTACCTGTGACCTGCTAAGCAATCAGTGGCAAAGCTAAACGGTTTTAAAAGTAGTAGTTATGTGTTCTGCATCAGGATTGGCGACTGTGTAGTGTGAATTTTGGTGTATTTCGGAGAAATAACATGACCAAGAAACTTTCTCACCTTTCAGTGGTGTTGCACTCTCCAAATGACCTTTGTAAACACAGCATTGACCAAATGGAACGGGTTCCATTTGGTCGAAGTTCCATTTGGTGAAGTATGTTCAATTTGGTCAACTATGTCCCTAGTAGCCTCATCAGTGATGTCATCAGTCCCCACTGGCGGTGATGTCATCAGTGATGTCACTGGTGATGATGCCGTGAGTCCCCAGACGGATGGGGGCCAGGGGGAGTCAACCCCCCCCAATGGAAGCGTTTCTAGACACATTGACCTTCGACCTTACAGCAAGCATGTCTCCATGCCCCTCAAATATGGTCAATTTGACAAATTTGAAGGTTACAGCCTTGTGTGAGCTGTCCTATGGATCCCTGCGTCTCACAAGGGACCTCCAGGCAGTGAGGGTCCATGCTTGGCTGTTGTATCCCGCCCAGTGGTGCACTGGGCCCGGGGACCCCGACTTGGTCCCCGGCGTACAGCCAGAGGGCCGCGGGCCCCAGCTTGGGACTCCCCAGGGAGCTCCAGACAGTGAAGGTCCATGCCTGGCTGTTGTATCCCGCCCAGTGGTGCACTGGGCCCGGGGACCCCGACTTGGTCCCCGGCGTACAGCCTGAGGGCCGCGGGCCCCAGCTTGGGACTCCCCAGGGAGCTCCAGGCAGTGAAGGTCCATGCCTGGCTGTTGTATCCCGCCCAGTGGTGCACCATGGGCGTGATACAACAGGCAGGCATGGACCCCCACTGCCTGGGGCTTGATGGATGTCGGATGCCACAATTCCCCAAAATTCAGCCTTTGAAGCTAGCCCTTTCAAATTTGCTGGACACCTAGGAGACAGTCTAAAGCCTCCTCACAGCAAATGATACGCTAATCGCACGTACGATCAGCGAGATGTGGCGCCTCACAGCCAAAAAGTATCAGAAATCACACGGAATCAGCTATATTCAGTAACATTTCAAACCCATAGGTGCGAGGGACAAATTTCCGCTCAACGTGGAGCAGTAATTCTCGCTACAGTGTAACTACAGAACCCATAGTACATTGTCAAACAGTTGTTTTCGTGCTAGCTTCAACTACTGAATTTAACTGCATTTTCTTATATCGCACAAGACGACTTTGAGAGAAGCGAAAACAGCTTTTTGGCAACTGAACGACCTGCTGAAGTCGCAACGACCCCATCTTTTGCACAAGTGTTGAGGATACACCTGTACACCAGTGTGTACAATGTGGTGTCATGAAGTTAAGCCATTCCAAAATGGCAGCTATAAAGCATTGTTGTATTGAATCCAGAAGGGCCGAAAACACCTTTTTAAGGTCCTGGCACTCCAATTTCAGTTCGAGCTTGTAGCCCCCCTATAGGAGAGTACACCCTGTGAAAATGGGACCGGGGGTCCCCACCCCCTAGCCAGGGGGAAGGGGCAACGGTTTAAAAACGTTGAAAAAACAATCCGCAGTCATGGGTATCTGCGGCCAGGAGAGAGGCACCCTAGGCTGGGTGAGTGGCTGAGGTTGGCTGCCTGGCGGCCCTCTGGCTGGACGCCGGGGACCAAGTCGGGGTCCCCAGGCCCAGTGCACCCCTGGGCGGGATACAACAGCCAGGCATGGACCCTCACTGCCTGGAGGTCCCTTGGGAGACGCATGGATCCATAGGACAGCTCACACAAGGCTGTAACCTTCAAATTCCTCAAATTGACCATATTTGAGGGGCATGAAGACGCACTTGCTGTAAGCGTAGCTCCACCCCCTTTGCCGCACAGCCAGGCCACCTTTCGAAGCCTACTCCCTGCGAATCCTAGCCTAAACAGACCTACGCAATGCAAGTTAGGCCCTGACACAGCTCAAATCCTGTCTCAATAACTCAGAAATCTATGATTTAACCCAAATGTGACACTGGACGCCATGGGACACACAGCAGGACACGCGGCAGAAGACCCATTCTTGCTACAGGCTAACTACACGACCCACTGTACAATGTCAAACAGTGTTTATGGCCCTCCGGTCAACGAGTGAATTTTACTGAATTGTTCTATGTGACATGGTATAGGGATTTTCTGGACCACAACTTGTTCCAGTGCCCGCCATTTTGAAAGACTAAGTGCGATCTGCACCAAATCAAGCACATATACTCGCATGGCCGCCACCTATAACATACTAGAAGATGAGAGCGCTCGCACTCAGCCTTTCAAAATGGCGGGGAGTGGAGCAAGTTGCGAGCTAGAATCGTCAGAAATCTCTGGATTTTGACAATATTTCAGCTGTTTTGGACTCTAACTTGGACAGCATAACTCCGATTTGCCTAAAATTTGCAGAGAGTAGGCTCCACAATGAGCCCTAGGCATGTCCTCACTCTGGTGGAGCCCACCCCAAATGTTTTCCCACTCACCTTTCATAGATAATGCTTCAACTTCCACCTGAAAAAAATGTAATTGGTTAATTTGGACACTTTAGTTAGCCTGGGTGATCCCAGAGTCTCTGGAGATTGGACTACCATTCTCCAGAGGCTCTGGGATCACACAGGCATTAAGCCGCCACGCCACGTCAAGGCAGTGTCCTTGTGGAGGTTTTTTTTATTTTTTTTTATTTTATTTTTTTTATTTTTTTTGTTCTGCTAGTGCATTTTTTGTTTTTTCACGTTTTTTTGTTTTTTGTTTTTTTTTGTTTTTAACTGTACAAATTTGTCCCCCCAGGGATAAAATAAAGCAGTGAGTTTCTGTCACACTTGTGCCTAAAATAAGAATTTGTGACTCAGTAAAAAAAAAAAATCACATTAGAATAAAAAATGGCACTACAAACGAATAGCGATTGCAAAAATATGGTGATGTGGGAGAGGCGTCAGGAGGGGAAGGAGGGGGAGGAGGGGGTTGCAGGTGATGTGATAGGGGCGTCAGGAGGGGGAGCAGTGGAGGAGGGGGTGGCAGGTGATGTGGGAGGGGCGTCAGGAGGGGAAGGAGGGGGAGGAGGGGGTGGCAGGTAATGTGATAGGGGCATCAGGAGGGGGAGCTGTGGAGGAGGGGGTGGCAGGTGATGTGGGAGGGGCGTCAGGAGAGGGAGGAGGGGAAGGATTGGAGGAGGGGCTGGCAGGTGATGTGGGTCCTTGCTCAGAGGCTGGAAGAGGGCAGGAGGGCGGTTGCCATCCCAGCCTTCACCAGACATGCCAGCACCTGGTCAATGTGGTCTGTGTCATCATTGTCAAATGTTTGACATATTTCAGACCACTTGAGGACAATAGCTGGAGCCTGAGGCGGAGGCGGAGTCAGGGCGGGAGCTGGAGCCAGGGCAGGATCCGGAGCCGGAGCTGGAGCCTGAGCCGGAGCCGGAGTCAGGGCGGGAGCTGGAGCCAGGGCGGGAGCCTGAGCCGGAGCTGGAGCCGGAGCCAGGGCGGGAGCTGGAGCCAGGGCAGGATCCGGAGCCGGAGCTGGAGCCTGAGCCGGAGCCGGAGTCAGGGCGGGAGCTGGAGCCAGGGCGGGAGCCTGAGCCGGAGCTGGAGCCGGAGCCAGGGCAGGATCCGGAGCCGGAGCTGGAGCCTGAGCCGGAGCCGGAGTCAGGGCGGGAGCTGGAGCCAGGGCGGGAGCCTGAGCCGGAGCTGGAGCCTGAGGCGGAGCCGGAGCCGGAGCCAGGGCGGGAGCTGGAGCCAGGGCGGGATCCAGAGCCGGAGCTGGAGCCTGAGCTGGAGCCGGAGTCAGGGCGGGAGCTGGAGCCAGGGCGGGAGCCTGAGCCGGAGCTGGAGCCTGAGGCGGAGCCGGAGCTGGAGCCAGGGCGGGAGTCGGAGCTGGAGCCAGGGCGGGAGTCGGAGCCTCCACCTCCCACAAATCCAAATTTTCAATCATCTTTGAGATGTAGTCATCATCCTCAAACTGACACACAATCACAAGAAATGCAATATTACACACAGTTATCACACTATATGTTAAGTATATCAGCTATGTGTAACAACATTCTTTATATTCAATATTCATTAAGTATGTTGTAAAAAAGACAAACAATGTTGTCTGGCAGTAAAACGTTTTACTCACGTCACCATTAAGAAAATGTGGACTCCCTTCATAAAAGAAAAGCTCCTCTTCCAGCAGCGGAGACAGCTGTGCATTAAAGAATCAAAGTATAACTGTTTTGTTTCTCAGGTATGAGGTAAGTATATCAGCCTGATAAACACATACTGATATTACCAGGTCTGTGTAAGAACAGTTGTTATATTCCATAATCATTATGTTGTAAAAAAAGACAAACAATGTTGTCTGGCTATACAACATATAGACAATATACTCACAGCAAAAGGGGCAGGAGGGGACCCGGCGGAGGTGTTGCCGCTTCTTTCGTTCCGCCCTATCTTTCTTGGCTCGACATTGTTGTCCTTCCTCGCCCTCTTCCTCCCCCTTCCCTCTGCCTCAGGGGAGGAGGGCAGAGTGGCAGCATCAGAGGCAGAGAGGGGCAGGCAGGCAGCAGCCGGATCTGGCGATCCCTCATTGGAGGAGGGGGGCAGAGAGGCAGGAGCCCCACCACGCTTCTTCAGCACGTCCACATAATTGGTGAGCTGCTTGATGCGGAACTGCAGCCCAAGAATTTCACCCCTTTGTGCAAGGCATATGGGGTCCTGGCAGGGTCCGCGATCTTCATGTGAGTCTTGCTCGGAGCTGTGTTCCTCATCCTGGTCCAGGGTTGAAACCATGGGGGGGTTGGGGTCGGAGGCTCTCAGTAGGGCAAGTTCATCAAGGGCGACCTTTGCCTCAGGGGAGGAGGGCAGAGAGGCAGCAGGAGAGGCAGAGTCGTTTCCTCCGGAAGCACTACCCGTGTCGAGGGTTGACACCATGGGGGGGTTGGGGTTGGAGGCGCGCAGGTCAGCGAGTTGGTCCAGCGTGACCTGTCTTTTGGCATCGGCCACATGCCTCGCCAAATCGGGGACCTCTGCCGTGTGATTTGGGTAGTGCTTCCGGAGGAAACCCACCTCCTTACCGCACACTGTGCACCTCCCTTTTTCTAAAAGGGTGTGGCCCGAGGCCAATTTGGTTAAGATTTCTCTCTCCTGGAGGTTTATAACCCTGTGTTTTTCTTTCAGATGTTTTGCAACATACTGATAGAGTTTGTCCTTTGTTGGACAGTCCGGGATCGGGCAGCGGGCCGTTTTTTTTCCTTTACCCATGACTGTAGAAGAAATGAAAATAAATAACAATTTTTTGTTTACCACATGCCAAATAAAACACTATCATGAAAACAAGCTAACATCACCCATGAGTCTGTATCTATGATGAGATAAGAAAAGAGTAAATGCATATAACATGCTATAACACCACTCCTAAGTTTGTATCTTTGAGAGAAATGCAAACCAAAACATGGTAACTCAGTCCCCACTGATATGTCAAGACTTGAAACTAAAGAAAAAATAACTATTTCTACAGCCAACTCTGTATTGTGTGTGTGTGTGTGTGTGTGTGTGTGTGTGTGTGTGTGTGTGTGTGTGTGGCTATAAACACAATTGCAATCTAGTTCACCAAATGGAACTTTGAACAAATCGAACAGTCCTGTGATAAATTGACATTAAAGGAACACTCTGCCCATTTTCAACCAGCTTTGCATCATTAGAACATCAGTAGTATATCAAAACTGTAAACCGTTTTGAAGTCTGTCATTTAATTTGAGAGTTATTGAGTGTTAAAGTTTGGACCAGTGACATCACTGGTCCACACTAACTCAAAATAATAACTCATTAACTCAAATCAACTCTCAATAACTGTCAAACTATTCATCATTCATCTAGTTTGACAGTTATTGAAAGTTGATTTGAGTTAATGAGTTTTTAATTTGAGTTAGTGTCACTGGTCCACACTTTCACACTCAATAACTGTCAAATTAAATCACAGACTTCAAAACGGTTTACAGTTTTCTGATATACTACTGATGTTCTAATGATACAAAGCTGGTTGAAAATAGGCGCAGTGTTCCTTTAATCTATTGTAAAATTCTTCAAGTCGAATCTAGTTTACCAAATGGAAGAAAGCTGATGTAATGGAAGTGTGTGTTCCCTTACATGTTTTAGTCATTTCAATTGGTCAAATGCATAAAGAAAGTAAACAAAAAACATATAATATAATATATATATATATAATAATAAGAAGAAGTGAGAAGTAACAGTGTCTTACCTTTTCAAACCAAGATGCAATGTCCAACTGAAAAATGAACATGTCATAACATGTTATGAAGAAAGCATAGCATTTCTTTGCATAAAGAAAGTAAAAAAACATATAATATAATATATATATATATAATATATATATATAATAATAGTTAGTTAGTTAATAGAGTTACCTAAAGGGCGTGTCAAAGATCAAACCGGCTACATTTTCAGGTGTGTAAAATTATTCAAGTCGAATCTAGTTTACCAAATGGAACAAAGCTGATGTAATGGAAGTGTGTGTTCCCTTACATGTTTTAGTCATTTCAATTGGTCAAATGCATAAAGAAAGTAAACAAAAAACATATAATATAATATATATATATATAATAATAAGAAGAAGTGAGAAGTAACAGTGTCTTACCTTTTCAAACCAAGATGCAATGTCCAACTGAAAAATGAACATGTCATAACATGTTATGAAGAAAGCATAGCATTTCTTTGCATAAAGAAAGTAAAAAAACATATAATATAATATATATATATATAATATATATATATAATAATAGTTAGTTAGTTAATAGAGTTACCTAAAGGGCGTGTCAAAGATCAAACCGGCTACATTTTCAGGTGTGTAAAATTATTCAAGTCGAATCTAGTTTACCAAATGGAACAAAGCTGATGTAATGGAAGTGTGTGTTCCCTTACATGTTTTAGTCATTTCAATTGGTCAAATGCATAAAGAAAGTAAACAAAAAACATATAATATAATATATATATATATAATAATAAGAAGAAGTGAGAAGTAACAGTGTCTTACCTTTTCAAACCAAGATGCAATGTCCAACTGAAAAATGAACATGTCATAACATGTTATGAAGAAAGCATAGCATTTCTTTGCATAAAGAAAGTAAAAAAACATAGAATATAATATATATATATATAATATATATATATAATAATAGTTAGTTAGTTAATAGAGTTACCTAAAGGGCGTGTCAAAGATCAAACCGGCTACATTTTCAGGTGTGTAAAATTATTCAAGTCGAATCTAGTTTACCAAATGGAAGAAAGCTGATGTAATGGAAGTGTGTGTTCCCTTACATGTTTTAGTCATTTCAATTGGTCAAATGCATAAAGAAAGTAAACAAAAAACATATAATATAATATATATATATATAATAATAAGAAGAAGTGAGAAGTAACAAAGTGTCTTACCTTTTCAAACCAAGATGCAATGTCCAACTGAAAAATGAACATGTCATAACATGTTATGAAGAAAGCATAGCATTTCTTTGCATAAAGAAAGTAAAAAAACATATAATATAATATATATATATATAATATATATATATAATAATAGTTAGTTAGTTAATAGAGTTACCTAAAGGGCGTGTCAAAGATCAAACCGGCCGAAAACAGAGTTTATTTATTTTCCTACATTTTTAGGTGTGCCGGGGTGTAGTGTAGTTCAGATTTGCACCAAACCAACCACATGTAGTCGCATGGCCGCCACCTATAACATACTAGAAGATGAGAGCGCTCCCACTCAGCCTTTCAAAATGGCGGGGAGTGGAGCAAGTTGTCGTCCAGAGAATCGCCATACCATGTCACATAGAGAAATTCAGTCAAATTCACTCGTTGAACCCAGGGCCATAAACACTGTTTGACATTGTAGAGTAGGTTGTGTAGTTAGCCTGTAGCAAGAATGGGCCTTCTGCCGTGTGTCCTGCTGTGTGTCCCATAGCGTCCAGTGTCACATTTAGGTTAAATCATAGATTTCTGAGTTATTGAGACAGGATTTGAGCTGTGTCAGGGCCTAACTTGCATGGCGTAGGTCTGTTTAGGCTAGGATTCGCAGGGAGTAGGCTTCGAAAGGTGGCCTGGCTGTGCGGCAAAGTGGGTGGAGCTACGCTTACAGCAAGTGCGTCGCCACTGTCATGCTGTGGTATTGGACCCATGAGCAGAGACGACAAAGTCAATAATCACTTTTAAATCTTTTACTGATTTTCAAGAATTCACAAAGTAAACAAGGAACTGAGAATCTACTTAAACAGGGTCGGACGAACCGACAATAAACTTAAGTCAGAAGCAAGCAAGTTCAGTCCAGGGGCTTGGAGCCCGGTTTCCCAGAAGGTAGGGTTTAGTCCAGAACGGTTCACAGGAGCACTCGGACAGGAACAGGCGGTGACACAGCAGCAGTGAAACAACGATCAGCAACGGGGTCTGAAAGCAGAGAGGGTTATATAGGCGGCCAACCAGGTGCAGACAATCATAGAATTAGTAAGAGCTGATGTCACTGTTTTCTAATAGGCCGCTTTCTCCCGCTGCGCCGCTCAACGCGGGAAGACTGTCCAGCACCATGGACAGCAACGGCTTGGCCTCCGCGCGCCCTGGCCGTTTCAGCACTTCACCTCGTTCCTCTGCTGCAGCCTGGCGCGCCCTCACTGAGACTCATTCTAGAGACAGGCCACACTGTGGCCTGGGTGTTACACTGCCCCCTCCTTAGGAACGGCTTCCAGACGTTCCCCTGAAACCCTGAGCAGGGTGGGTGGAGGGGGACCCGGAGGCGGGACACAAGAACCAGAGACCCGGGTGAAGAAAGGGCGGAGCCGACGACCTCAGGTGGACGACCTGGGGACTGGCCCAACTGGCGGAGCAGGTCTGGCGGACGGCCAGGCGGATTGCCAGGCAGACAGAGAAGGTCAGGGGGACGGCCCGGAAAACCAAACCCCAGAGGAAGACCAGGACTGGAGCCAGGAGGCGAAACACCAGGACCGGAGCCAGGAGACGGAGGACCAGGGCTGGAGTCAGGAGGCGGAAGACCAGGGCTGGAGCTAGGAGACACAAGACCAGAGTACCTGCGAGACATCAGGACCAGTGGCACACCCAGCACAGGAAGTTCCTGCACCACAGGAAGCTTACGGGGTGTAGGAACAGGTGGCTCCCGTAGCACAGGAAGTCTGCGGGGCGCAGGAACCGGTGTCTCCCATGGCACAGGAAGTCTGCGGGGCGCAGGAACCGGTGTCTCCCGTGGCACAGGAAGTCTGCGGGGCGCAGGAACCGGTGTCTCCCGTGGCACAGGAAGTCTGCGGGGCGCAGGAACCGGTGTCTCCCGTGGCACAGGAAGTCTGCGGGGCGCAGGAACCGGTGTCTCCCGTAGCACAGGAAGTCTGCGGGGCGCAGGAACCGGTGTCTCCCGTGGCACAGGAAGTCTGCGGGGCGCAGGAACCGGTGTCTCCCGTGGCACAGGAAGTCTGCGGGGCGCAGGAACCGGTGTCTCCCATGGCACAGGAAGTCTGCGGGGCGCAGGAACCGGTGTCTCCCGTGGCACAGGAAGTCTGCGGGGCGGAGGAACCGGTGTCTCCCGTGGCACAGGAAGTCTGCGGGGCGCAGGAACCGGTGTCTCCCGTGGCACAGGAAGTCTGCGGGGCGCAGGAACCGGTGTCTCCCGTAGCACAGGAAGTCTGCGGGGCGCAGGAACCGGTGTCTCCCGTGGCACAGGAAGTCTGCGGGGCGCAGGAACCGGTGTCTCCCGTGGCACAGGAAGTCTGCGGGGCGCAGGAACCGGTGTCTCCCATGGCACAGGAAGTCTGCGGGGCGCAGGAACCGGTGTCTCCCGTGGCACAGGAAGTCTGCGGGGCGCAGGAACCGGTGTCTCCCGTGGCACAGGAAGTCTGCGGGGCGCAGGAACCGGTGTCTCCCGTGGCACAGGAAGTCTGCGGGGCGCAGGAACCGGTGTCTCCCGTAGCACAGGAAGTCTGCGGGGCGCAGGAACCGGTGTCTCCCGTGGCACAGGAAGTCTGCGGGGCGCAGGAACCGGTGTCTCCCGTGGCACAGGAAGTCTGCGGGGCGCAGGAACCGGTGTCTCCCGTGGCACAGGAAGTCTGCGGGGCGCAGGAACCGGTGTCTCCCGTGGCACAGGAAGTCTGCGGGGCGCAGGAACCGGTGTCTCCCGTAGCACAGGAAGTCTGCGGGGCGCAGGAACCGGTGTCTCCCGTGGCACAGGAAGTCTGCGGGGCGCAGGAACCGGTGTCTCCCGTGGCACAGGAAGTCTGCGGGGCGCAGGAACCGGTGTCTCCCGTAGCACAGGAAGTCTGCGGGGCGCAGGAACCGGTGTCTCCCGTGGCACAGGAAGTCTGCGGGGCGCAGGAACCGGTGTCTCCCGTGGCACAGGAAGTCTGCGGGGCGCAGGAACCGGTGTCTCCCATGGCACAGGAAGTCTGCGGGGCGCAGGAACCGGTGTCTCCCGTGGCACAGGAAGTCTGCGGGGCGCAGGAACCGGTGTCTCCCGTAGCACAGGAAGTCTGCGGGGCGCAGGAACCGGTGTCTCCCGTGGCACAGGAAGTCTGCGGGGCGCAGGAACCGGTGTCTCCCGTGGCACAGGAAGTCTGCGGGGCGCAGGAACCGGTGTCTCCCATGGCACAGGAAGTCTGCGGGGCGCAGGAACCGGTGTCTCCCGTGGCACAGGAAGTCTGCGGGGCGCAGGAACCGGTGTCTCCCGTAGCACAGGAAGTCTGCGGGGCGCAGGAACCGGTGTCTCCCGTGGCACAGGAAGTCTGCGGGGCGCAGGAACCGGTGTCTCCCGTGGCACAGGAAGTCTGCGGGGCGCAGGAACCGGTGTCTCCCATGGCACAGGAAGTCTGCGGGGCGCAGGAACCGGTGTCTCCCGTGGCACAGGAAGTCTGCGGGGCGCAGGAACCGGTGTCTCCCGTGGCACAGGAAGTCTGCGGGGCGCAGGAACCGGTGTCTCCCGTAGCACAGGAAGTCTGCGGGGCGCAGGAACCGGTGTCTCCCGTGGCACAGGAAGTCTGCGGGGCGCAGGAACCGGTGTCTCCCGTGGCACAGGAAGTCTGCGGGGCGCAGGAACCGGTGTCTCCCATGGCACAGGAAGTCTGCGGGGCGCAGGAACCGGTGTCTCCCGTGGCACAGGAAGTCTGCGGGGCGGAGGAACCGGTGTCTCCCGTGGCACAGGAAGTCTGCGGGGCGCAGGAACCGGTGTCTCCCGTGGCACAGGAAGTCTGCGGGGCGCAGGAACCGGTGTCTCCCGTAGCACAGGAAGTCTGCGGGGTGCAGGAACCGGTGTCTCCCGTGGCACAGGAAGTCTGCGGGGCGCAGGAACCGGTGTCTCCCGTGGCACAGGAAGTCTGCGGGGCGCAGGAACCGGTGTCTCCCGTGGCACAGGAACAGGCCGCACCAGAACCATCAGACCATGGGGAACAGAGACTGGAGGCTCCGTAGCACTGGGCAGTGAGTGCTCTATAACCCTGGGCAGTGAAAGCTTGGTAACACTAGGTAGTGAAGGCTCTACAGCACTAGGCAGTGAAGGCCAGGGTGTTACAGCCACACCCCTAGAATATTGTCCTAGCCTGAACGCGCACCAAATTGAAAATATGTTAGGGCCAAATGTTTTCCCACTCACCTTTCATAGATAATGCTTCAACTTCCACCTGAAAAAAATGTAATTGGTTATTTTGGACACTTTAGTTATCCTGGGTGATCCCAGAGTCTCTGGAGATTGGACTACCATTCTCCAGAGCCTCTTGGATCACACAGGCATTAAGCCGCCACGCCACGTCAAGGCAGTGTCCTTGTGGAGGTTTTTTTTTTTTTTTTTTTTTTTTTTTTTTTTTTTTTTTTTTGTTCTGCAAGTGCATTTTTAGTTTTTTTCACTGTTTTTTGTTTTTTCTTGTTGTTTTTTGTTATTAACCGTACAAATTTGTCCCCCCAGGGATAAAATAAAGCAGTGATTATTACTCACATTACTTACATCACAGAATAAAAGTTTAAATAACTGAAACAGTGCCTAACATGTGCCTAAAATATAAATATGTGACTCACAAAAACAATAACAGTGGAATGTAAACTGGCAATTGAAATAAAAAACAGTGAATCACAATTCCAAAATTATGGGGAGGTACGAGTGGTCAGGTGTCAGGAGGTGGGGGAGTGGATGAGGCGGGGGCAGGTGATGTGGGATGGGCGTCAGGAGGAGGAGCAGTGGAGGAGGGGGTGGCAGGTGATGTGGGAGGGGCATCAGGAGGGGGAGGAGGGGGATGAGGGGGTGGCAGGTGATGTGGGAGGGGCGTCAGGAGGGGGAGCTGTGGAGGAGGGGGTGGCAGGTGATGTGGGAGGGGCGTCAGGAGGGGGAGCTGTGGAGGAGGGGGTGGCAGGTGATGTGGGAGGGGCGTCAGGAGGGGGAGCTGTGGAGGAGGGTGTGGCAGGTGATGTGGGAGGGGCGTCAGGAGGGGGAGCTGTGGAGGAGGGGGTGGCAGGTGATGTGGGAGGGGCGTCAGGAGGGGGAGCTGTGGAGGAGGGGGTGGCAGGTGATGTGGGAGGGGCGTCAGGAGGGGGAGCTGTGGAGGAGGGTGTGGCAGGTGATGTAGGAGGGGCGTCAGGAGTTGCAGGAGTGGAGAAGGGGGTGCCAGTCTCAGCAGCTGGAAGAGTGCAGGAGGGCGGGTCGCATACCAGCCGTGACCTAAGCTGTCTCCCCAACGGCTTCAACACCACCGACAGCCGCTTCATGAGAAGACGTTTCTTGGGGGAGCAGTATTTTTCCTGCATCTCGGGGGTTAGGCTTAGGGTCCTCTTGGTTCGGCGTCTTTTAGCTGGGCTGACATGTGCTTGTTTTTGTTTTACCGGTGTCTGTGTATTGCACAAAACAAGACAAAAATAATGTTGTGAACTTGTTGTGGGCACTGTTAGGAGAGACTGATGCATTATCATACATGATTAGACTTACCATTTCAGCTCCAGAGGTTCCAGAGGTCTCTGCGTGGCTGCTCTCTGGGCTGGTTGGGGCAGAGGGCACCCATTGTCGGGGGTTGCGGCGCTGTCGAGACAGGAAGTGGGTAGGGCGGCGCGGGCTGTCGGCAGGATCCTTCTGTTGGGGTTTCTTCTTTGGGGTTGTGCGGGTCTTCAATGGGTAGTATATACCCCAGCTCGGATTCGCGGTCTTGCGAGGGGAGGCGGGGGTCTCGTAGGACAACTCTTTGCCGAGGTCTTGTCTTGTCAGGGAGGGTGAGCCGCGTCGCCTATCTGTTGACCCTTTGTCGCAGACGCGGGCCCTTGGGCGGGTTGGTGGCAACGAGGTGGACGGGGTTGGTGGCGACGAGGTGGACGGGGTTGGTGGTGACGAGGTGGACAGGGTGGATGGCTCCTCAGGCGCCAGGTCGGGGATTGTCTCCTGCCGCTCCTTTGCAGCAGATATATGCTGGAAAATCTCCCGCATCCTCTGTGCCCGCCCAACGGTCTTGTACATGGCATAGAATCGCCGCTGGGACTCAATGTCATGGCTCATGAACTGCGCTACTTCCACTCTGAGGGCGGGGTCAGTTTCTGTGTAGTTCTGAAAACAAAAGAAGAGACTGGTCAAAGCCTGGTTCCACTTTACATCAACTCGCACCCCATAGGAACCAGGTGTCATAGCTGACATATGTTTAACTCACATATGTGGAGACCGCAGTACGGATATCCAGGAAGCTGGGCCTTCCCTGGAGCCCCATCTCGCGCCACACCCTGCGGAAGTGTCGGATGAGACTCTTGCATGAGCCGCTGCCCCCGCTGTTCAGGAAGTATTGGCTAGGAGGGGCGCCCCTCTCCCTCAGTTCCAACCAGTCCTGGAACCACCGATATTCCTCTGTTAAGAAGTAGAGCTGGGCATATCCGTGTGAGCGGACAGTCTTGTTCTCTACAACCTGCCACAGACAAAGAGACAAACACATCCAACAGACAAAACCTTAATGATCATTATACATCATCAACAACAAAAGGCATTTGATACTGTTTTACATTTATTTTTAAACGTACATTGATGCAGAAGCCGCTCTCGGGGTTCCCAAGCGCGTGGCGGACCTCCTCCGTGGACATTTTGGTCAGAATCCCCGACCGGCACCCATAGAGGCAGCAGATGTATGCAGCAAAGTATCCGTAGAACTGGTAGATGGTGTCCCACCCCTTGCCCCTGATGCTGTGTGGGTGTGGCTCCTCCCTGATTTTGGCTGAAATAAGAACACAGCCAAAGAGAGCAGGTTGTGTGGAGAGAAACGAGAATGAGGGGGAACAGATTCTTAGCCATCCAATGAAGTATGAGTCGAGTAGGAGTAAGTAGGTCGGTTAGAAAAATGTATAAGAACTTTGTTTCTCAAGGTATAAGGTAGGTATAATAGGTAAGTGAACACACACAGACACACACACAAACACACAAACAGGATCTAGAATGAGAACTCACCCAGTAACGTGGGAATGGCTTCCCTGGCCTTCTCCATACAGGTCCTTTTTTTGATTGAATACTTTATTGAAACAATGGCACGAGAAATACAGCGTAAGACCAGATTCATTGAAACAAAAGGAATAAAACACAACAAAGCCCGAGGGCTTATTTCCATTGTGGTCCTTGACGTGAAGCAAATGGAGTGAGTGTATGTGTGCATGTATGAGCGCGTGTGTGCGCGAGGGACATTTAACAAACTAAACATTATATGCGTTACACACATAAATAAATACAGGAAAAACCATCTATATGTATATACATACATATAAATACATAATATACAAAAACACGCGTACACACTTCCACCCCTGTACACATGCCTAAATACACACATAAATATACATGTAACAAAAACAATACAACCTTTACACTTCTGCAATAATCATTTCGAATCAATTCTTGCAGAAAGGGTCAACCTTAGGGGCCGCTCTGTAGCCACTGTTTTAAGGTGGACTTATACGTGAGTTTGGACCCTAGATCTTTTATATTTTCGGGGAGACTGTTCCACAGAATCGCTGCTGAGTATAAAAAAGTAAATTTACCTATTAAGGTTTTAAATTTAAAAGGAACAACGTTGTTTGAGCTACCCCTGGTGGAGTGACTGTGCACCTCGCTAACCCTCAGGAAATAGCCAGAGAGGTACACAGGGGCTTTCAGGTTGATGATCCTGTGGACCATACACAGCTTGATATGAGAGACCCTCTCCTCAACTCTCAGCCACCCGAGACTGAGGAAGTGAGAGCGGAGGAGAGAGGCTCTGGGGTGTAGGCCCTGGACAACCCTCACCAGTTTATTTTGGGCCGTCTGAAGTCTGGTTTTAAGTTTGGCTGCAGTGGATGTGAACCATGAGGAGCAGGCGTAGTCGAAATGGCATTGAATTAGAGCATTTGCCAGTATCAACAGCGTAGCACTGTTTATGACTGGGGAGATGCGAGCTAAAAATTTGGTCTTTTGATTGACCTTAGAGATAACTTTTAAGGCCATCTTTTCGCCTGAGAGCTTGTTGTCAAGGATACATCCCAAGTAGGTGATCCCCTCCTTTGAGGGTACGGACACGTCACCCACCATAATTGAAAATCCCGGGGATTTTTTAAGCTTAAAATTGGACGCAAATAAAATTGACTCTGTTTTTCCTAAGTGGAGAGACAATCTGTTGTCCGAGAGCCAAACCCCAACATTTGAAAGTTCCATGCTGAGCTTTTTTTCTACCTCCCCTTTGTCCGCGTCGGAGAACAGGAGGGCGGAGTCATCAGCGAACAGGAACAGAGGGCAGTCACAGGCAGATTTCATGTCATTTATATACACCAAAAATAATAATGGACCTAAAATGCTCCCCTGGGGGACCCCGCAGCTAATGGGGAGGGGGCGGGACAGTGTCCCATTTATGTCTACCACCTGCCGTCTATTTTCCAGGTAAGACCGAACCCAGTCGAGGGACGTGCTGTTGAAGCCCAGAGCCCTAAGTTTACCGAGTAAGATGCCTCAGGGCCTCTTTGCTGATTAGGTGCTCCTCCTTGCGGGCCTTCACCTGGACTTGGTGCAATGACAGCTTCCTCCCAATCAATTTGATGAGCCGCTTTGTCTCAGTGACCAGCATAATAATCTCTCGCTCTTTGAGGCGTGTAGCTGGGGTTTTCATGACCTTCAAATACTCAAGAAAGCCCACAATCTCTCCCAGGTACTTGACCTGGGTGGGGGGGCTCCAGTCTAGCTCTCGCATGACAATGCACATGCTGTGGGAAGATAAGTTTGTGTTAATCAATATTGGGATTATGTTGTAACCAGTTAGTTCATTCTTGATATCATAACTACATTTACCTTCTCAGGCGCGTTCGGTTGTTTAAAAACAGCCAGGACCACCAGTCGCTAGTCTTCCACCCCATCATCATATAGGCCAGCCAGGCCTTTACGTGCCCGTATGCGGTCATCGCGTTCTCAACCATTTTGGGTGTCAAGGTCACGGCGTCTCCTCTCAGGTACTCCCTGTATTCCACCATGAAGTTCTCTGTGAAGACATGATAAATGAGTTATTTACAGCTAACGTTACACATTACACATTAGTAAACATACAGTGTGATGTTTCTCACCGGTTGAGTCTGGGAGCAGCACATTTCTCATCTTGGACCCCTTTCCTCTGCCGCCGAAGATCTCCTTCATCTCCATTGTCAGTTGGATCCCCTGGGACTGCTGCTTGGGCTGCTTATCGGAAATAAATGATTGTTAAGAATGGCTATATAAAAGTGGCATTTGTCCCTTTATAAATTTGCCCGAAATGCGGGGAAATAATGCATTTTGGCCCGAGAAGAGAAGGTCGTAGAGACTTGGGACCACTTTAGAGCACACCTCCTCCAAACCCACTCACTTGTTTGTCCGTAGCTGGAGCCTGAGATGGTCCCGGAGGTGGAGACGGAGCCGGAGCTGCAGCCGCAGCCGCGGCCGGAGCCGCAGCCGCAGCCGCGGCCGGAGCCGCAGCCGCAGCCGCGGCCGGTGCCGCAGCCGGAGCTAGAGCCAGAGCTAGACCCGGAGCCAGGGCGGGAGACGGTGCCTGAGGCGCAGGCAGGACGGGAGCCTCCACCTCCACCTCCCACAAATTCAAAGATGAGATGATCTTGTCCACATAGTCCGTGCCTTCATCATCCTCATACTGACACACAATCACAAGAAATGCAATGTTGCACACAGTTATCACACTATATGGTAAGTATATCAGCTATGTGTAACAACATTCTTTATATTCAATATTCATTAAGTATTTTGTAAAAAAGACAAACAATGTTGTCTGGCAGTAAAACATTTTACTCACGTCACCCATAAGAAAAGGCGGACTCCCTTCATTAAAGACAACCTCCTCTTGAAGCAGCGGAGGCAGCTGTGCATTAAAGAATCAATGTATAACTGTTTTGTTTATCAGGTATGAGGTAAGTATATCAGCCTGATAAACACATACTGATATTACCAGGTACGTGTAAGAACAGTTGTTATATTCCATAGTCATTATGTTGTAAAAAAAAAAAAGACAAACAATGTTGTCTGGCTATACAACATATAGACAATATACTCACAGCGGAAGGGGCAGGAGGGGACCCGGCAGAAGTGTTGCCTCCCATCTGCCTTGGCTCAAGATGCTTGCGTTTTCTCAGCCTCTTCCTCCCTCTTCCCTCTGCCTCAGGGGAGGAGGGCAGAGTGGCAGCATCAGAGGCAGAGGAGGGCAGGCAGGCAGCAGCCGGATCTGGCGATCCCTCATTGGAGGAGGGGGGCAGAGAGGCAGGAGCCCCACCACGCTTCTTCAGCACGTCCACATAATTGGTGAGCTGCTTGATGCGGAACTGCAGCCCAAGAATTTCACCCCTTTGGGCAAGGCATATGGGGTCCTGGCAGGGTACGCGATCTTCATCTGAGTCTTGCTCGGAGCCGTGTTCCTCATCCTGGTCCAGGGTTGAAACCATGGGGGGGTTGGGGTCGGAGGCTCTCAGTAGGGCAAGTTCATCAAGGGCGACCTTTCTTTGGGCATTGGCAAGGTGCCGCTTCAGCTCCACAGCTGGCACGACTGCCCTGTGTGTAAAGTAATGCTTCCGCAGGAAGCTTACCTCCTTGCCACAGACCATGCACATCCCTTTCTTGAGAGTTGTGTGGCCTGAGGCCAATTTTGTCAGGATCTCTCTCTCCTGGACGTTTAGAATCTTATGTTTTTCTTTAAGATGTTTTGCAACATAATTATATCGTTTGTCCTTTGTTGCACAGTCGGGGATCGGGCAGCGGGCGGCTTCTTTTCCTCTACCCATGACTGTAGAAGAAATTAAAATAAATAACTATTTTTTGTTTACCACATGCCAAATAAATACACCTGCCCTGTCACTATCATGAAAACAAGCTAATATCACCCATGAGTCTGTATCTATGATGAGATAAGTAAAGAGTAAATGCATATAACATGCTATAACACCACTCTTAAGTTTGTATCTTTGAGAGAAATGCAAACCAAAACATGATAACTCAGTCCCCACTCAGAGTGTGTGTGTGTGTGTGTGTGTGTGTGCGTGTGTGTGTGTGTGTGTGTGTGTGTGTGTGTGCATGCATGCATGCAGCTATCAACAAAATTGCACTTAGTTACCTGGTACTTACCTGTTACCCATTTAATTTATTGTAAATGTCATCTAGTGGAATTTACTTCACCAATTGGAACGGTTGACAAAATGTCAGTTGACCAGATGGAACAGTGTGTAAACTGTAGCAAGTATCAGAGCAAGTGACTTGCCCACCAAACATACTGATTTATTGATTATTATTTGAAGCATTAATACAATTGATTAATAAATAGCTTACTTTGTGAGATGCTTTTCTTGTATATTCAATCAGTGGCAAAGCAAAAACGGTGTAAAAATCGTTTTTTCTAGTAAAATGAATTGGAATGTTGAGTATATGCACATAAAACATCTGCTTTATCAATGTGAATCAATATCTTGAGTGAAGTTGGTGTTTTCTGAGAGAAATTACGAGCAAGAAAGTGTGTTACCTTTCGACGAAGATGCACTGTCCAACTGAACTTCAATTAAGCCTGGACCCTGTGTAAACACAGCTGGCCAGAGGGGGAGGCTCCGTGGGCGGGGATAATTAAGTTTTCTGGAGATAAAACATGAGCAAGAAAGTTTGTTACCTGTCAACTAAGATGCACTGTCCAACTGACGTTCAATTAAGCCTGGACCATTCATCGAGTGGAATTTAGTTGACCAATTGGAGTTGACCAAATGTCAGTTGACCAGATGGAACTGGTCATCGAGAAACTGTAGCAAGTGAGAGCAAGTGACTTGCCCACCAAACATACTGATTTATTGATTATCATTTGATTAAATGTAATTGTTTAATAAAGAGCTTACTTTGTGAGATGCCTTTCTTGTATATTCAATCAGTGGCAAAGCAAAAACGGTGTAAAAATAGTTTTTTCTGGACAAATGAATTAGAAAAATGAGTTGGAATGTTGAGTATATGCACATAAAACATCTGCTTTATCAATGTGAATCAATATCTTGAGCGAAGTTGGTGTTTTCTGGAGAAATAACGAGAAAGAAAGTTTCTTACCTGTCGACGAAGATGCACTGTCCAACTGAACTTTAATTAAGCCTGGCCCTGTGTAAACACAGCTGGCCAGAGGGGGAGGCTCCGTGGGCGGGGCCAATTAAGAAACAGAAATAGTAAAAACTCAACTTATTAGACTCTATAAACACAGTATACACTATGCATACCGTGCATACCTGGGGGTCTGTTGGCCGACAGAAGGGCTTCAGGCCTGGGTAGAGGCAGTGTGGAGGTAGGGGGAGCTGCCTGGGGGTCTGGTGGCCGACATAGTTGACCAAATGGAACGGGTTCCATTTGGTCGACGTTCCATGAACCAAATGGAAAGGTCGACCAAATGGAACGGGTTCCATTTGGTCGACGTTCCATGAACCAAATGGACCGTCGACCAAATGGAACCCGTTCCATTTGGTCAACGGTCCATCTGGCCAATTTCGTTTGGCCAATTTCCCTTGCTTTTTGGCCAAAATGAAGTCGTTTTTCGGGCTTTTTGCCAAAAATGGAGTCCTTAGAGTACCTACATGGCTATAAATAAAAAAAAAAAATTAAAAAAAAAAAGAAAAAAAAAAGAAAAAATCAAACCTGAATAACTCCTAGGGGAAGTAACTTCAAGGTCTAATTTTTTTTGTGGGAACTCCTCTCACACTCCTCTTTCAGCCCACAAAAAATGGGAGGTCAAAACGGAACTTTTTTTCTTTACTAAAAAAAAAAAAGAAAAATGTCGTATCTTTATATTCACTAAAATTCAGTAATTGAAGCTACAACCAAAATGACGGTTTGACAATGTACTAGGGGTTCTCACCATACACTGTAGCCAAAATTACGGCTCCAGGTTGAGTGGAACTGTGTCCCTGGCACAAAAAGAGATGTAAATTTTGCTGGATTTCGTTATTTCGTGCGTTTTCTGATTTTTTTCAACTCTGCGGGACCACAGCTCCCTGAGCGTAGCTCCGATTAGCCTACCCTTTGCTGAGAGTAGGCTTTAGACTGTCTCCTACGTGTCCAGCAACTTTGAAAGGGCTAGCTTCAAAGGCTGAATTTTGGGGAATTGTGGCATCCGACATCCATCAAGCCCCAGGCAGTGGGGGTCCATGCCTGCCTGTTGTATCCCGCCCATGGTGCACCACTGGGCGGGATACAACAGCCAGGCATGGACCTTCACTGCCTGGAGCTCCCTGGGGAGTCCCAAGCTGGGGCCCGCGGCCCTCTGGCTGGACGCTGGGGACCAAGTCGGGGTCCCTGGGCCCAGTGCACCCCTGGGTGGGATACAACAGCAAGGCATGGACCCTCACTGCGTGGAGCTCTCTGGGGAGTCCCAAGCTGGGGCCCGCAGCCCTCTGGCTGGATGCTGGGGACCAAGTCGGGGTCCCTGGGCCCAGTGCACCCCTGGGTGGGATACAACAGCCAGGCATGGACCCTCACTGCGTGGAGCTCTCTGGGGAGTCCCAAGCTGGGGCCCGCGGCCCTCTGGCTGGACGCCGGGGACCAAGTCGGGGTCCCCAGGCCCAGTGCACCCCTGGGCGGGATACAACAGCCAGGCATGGACCCTCACTGCCTGGAGCTCCCTGGGGAGTCCCAAGCTGGGGCCTGCGGCCCTCTGGCTGGATGCCGGGGACCAAGTCGGGGTCCCCAGGCCAAGTGCACCCCTGGGTGGGATACAACAGCCAGGCATGGACCCTCACTGCCTGGAGCTCCCTGGGGAGTTTCAAGCTGGGGCCCGCAGCCCTCTGGCTGGATGCGGGGGACCAAGTCGGGGTCCCCAGGCCCAGTGCACCCCTGGGCGGGATACAACAGCCAGGCATGGACCCTCACTGCCTGGAGGTCCCTTGGGAGACGCAGGTATCCATAGGACAGCTCACACAAGGCTGTAACCTTCAAATTTGTCAAATTGACCATATTTGTGGGGCGTGGAGACATGCTTGCTGTAAGGTCGAAGGTCAAATGCTATGTCAAATCTAATCAAAGCTTCCTTCTGAACGTGCCAGCGCTCTGATCTTGTATGTTATAGGTGGCGGCCGTGCGAGTACATGTGGTTGATTTGGTGCAATGTTCCTTTGATCGAGCTCTGCTCCGGGGTCCTCTCAGCCCTTATACCCGTCAGAGGACCTGAGAATGTTAGTCCAATGTCAGCAAAACTTTTTCTGAACATGGTAGCGCTCCAATCTTGGAATATGTTGTATATGGCCCCCATATGAGTAGATCTGTCTTGTTTGGTGCCAATCGCTTTTACCGTTTCAAGATGGCGGGCGCTGGAACATACACAGTTGTGCCAAAGATAAATGGCCGCCATTCAACCAAAAATGGAGGAAGGAGGGGTGCGAAGCGGGGCTGGGCTCGAGCCGCGGCTGGGGGAGCAGTCGCCCTGTCGCCCTCCCTCCTCCGCCGCCGGAAGGGCGGTGCTCGTACGTGGTTTCGGCCGCTGCGGGGGTCCTTGCGGCGGGGTGTCCGCCGCCGTGTCGGAAGGCGGGCCGGTGGGGGGGATCGGGTACGGCAGTTGGCGGCGGCGACTCTGGACGCGCGCCGGGCCCTTCTCGCGGATCTCCCCAGCTACGGCGCGCGTCAGGGCCCGTTCGCGCGGGGTCCCGGCACGTCGCCTCGGCTGGCGCCTAGCAGCTGACTTAGAACTGGTGCGGACCAGGGGAAGCCGAAGCTTTTCTCGGCCGGATCAATGTGGTTCTAGAGTCAAAGGCGCCAGCAAGAACACTACGGCCCCTGTGGGTCGTCTCCTGCTTAAGGCAGTTGCGGGCAAGCAACCGTCTTGTCTTGTCGTCTGTCTGTACTGGAGTCAGCGATGCATTCGCTCGCGGGAGTAACTGTAACTCTCATCTCGGCCGGAGTCAGTGGGGCTGCTGCAGGGGGGGTCCTGCCTCACGCTGATCCAGGGCAGTGAGGGTGCCGGCGAGGGAACGCGATGGCGACGTTGCATCCGTAATCGACATCTTCCTTTCCACACGGCTGCGTGAACCTGTGTATGACGCTGACCCCTGTGTGTCTAACTGGCCCAGCCGAGACACTGGAATTGACGGTGGCCTCAGGTACATCGGGAGTATCTGCGGCTCTGTAAATAGTCAGACTGGCGCTCAACGGGCGATCCGGAACCCGTCAGGTAATCCTAACCTGTTGCTATTAGTGGGTCCCGCTGATACGAGTGCCTCCGCCCTGGGCAATGCCTTGGGGACGGCCGCTTCGACGTGCACCGTTGGGTAACTGAGTCTGGATGGTCTTGACCAGACCCACTGCAGGCTTAGGGCCATACGTGTAGCGCCGTCGCTGGCTGGCCCCCTGGTACGGCCTGGGGTCACCCACATGCCCGTACGGGTATAAGCGCGTATGTGCGTGCGTCCTCGGGGCGGTGGACGCTGATGGATGGTAGGCCGGTGGTTCTCTCCCGTTACATGTCGCGGCAATTAGAGTGACCTTATTGTCTATTGACTCAGACATTTGGAGCGATCCGGGACGATTAAGGTGCAGGGATAACCACCTTGTCGACGGGCGACGGTAAACTCCCCGGAATGGCGCACCCGACCGACCATGTTCTATGGTAACGGGGGTGAAATCTGCCACCTGTCAGAGTCCATTTAAGGTTATTATTGTATTGTGCCAAGGGTTAACATCACCCGCCATGGGGCAGGGCCACGGAAGGCGTCGCCCGCCCCCTTAGCCTGGTTATAGGCAGATAAAACAATGCTTTTCGCCAGCCATTTTGGAATCGCTTAACTTCATGACACCACATTGTACACACTAGTGGACAGGTGTATCCTGAACACATGTGCAAAAGATGAAGTTGTTTGCGCATTGTGAGCCCGTGTTATCTTAAAAAAGCAATGCTATTTCACCGCCATTTTGGTTTTGCTGCACGATATGACACCACATCCCCCAGACTAGTTGAGAATGTTCCCCTGAACACGTGTGCAAAAGGTTTGGCCATTGTATCCAGCACGGCCTATGTTATGGTTAAAATGGGGTTTTCGGGCCTTCAGGCTCCAGTGAAACAACACTATTTCACCGCCATTTTGAAACGCTGAATGTGAGCGCTCTCATCTTCTAGTATGTTATAGGTGGCGGCCATGCGAGTACATGTGGTTGATTTGGTGCAGATCCCAGTCAGCGTTTCAAAATGGCAGCCGAAAAGCAAATCACTATTAAGCACACTTGGCTGCAAAACCCAGGCTGGGACCCTCACTGCCTGGAGGTCCCATGGGAGACGCAGGGATCCATAGGACAGCTCACACAAGGCTGTAACCTTCAAATTTGTCAAATTTACCATATTTGAGGGGCGTGGAGACACGCTTGCTGTAAGGTCGAAGGTCAATGTGTCTAGAAACGCTTCCATTGAGGGGGGGTTGACTCCCCCTGGCCCCCATCCATCTGGGGACTCATGACATCATCACCAGTGACATCACTGATGACATCACCACCAGTGGGTACTGATGACATCACTGATGAGGCTACTAGGGACATAGTTGACCAAATTGAACATACTTCACCAAATGGAATATTTGACCAAATTGAACATACTTCACCAAATGGACCGTTGACCAAATGGAACCTGTTCCATTTGGTCAACGGTCCATTTGATGAAGTATGTTCAATTTGGTCAACTATTTCAAATCCAGGCCTGTCCCAAAGACCAAGTCTGTTTCATTCTGAAACGGTAAAAGCGATTGGCAACAAACAGCACAAATATACTCATATGGTGCCCATCTACAACATATTAAAAGGGCGGAGGTCAATGTGTCTAGAAACGCTTCCATTGGGGGGGGTTGACTCACCCTGGCCCCCATCCGTCTGGGGACTCATGACATCATCACCAGTGACATCACTGATGACATCACCACCAGTGGGGACTGATGACATCACTGATGAGGCTAATAGGGACATAGTTGACCAAATTGAACATACTTCACCAAATGGAAGGTTGACCAAATGGAACGACGGTTTACCAAATGGCAGTGGTTTCCTGGGGATGAGCCCCCCAGACCCCCATCCGTCTGGGGACTCACGACAAATATACTCATATGGTGCCCATCTACAACATATTAAAAGGGCGGAGCGCTACTATGTTCAGAATACGTTTTTTTATGATTATTATTATGACCTAATACAAAAAGTTGTATTTTATTTTTATATGTGTAACCACTCTATTGAGTGTAGAATTTGACGAGAAATCCAACGAGACCACTCCCGCGTCGATCCGGGCACCCCTTCCCCCCCTTCCATTCGGTCAACCTCGGTCTGTAACCTTCAAATTTGTCAAATTTACCACATTTGAGGGGCGTGCTGTAAGGTCAAAGGTCAATGTGTCGTTTTTCGGGCTCCTCGCCAAAAATGGAGTCCTTGGAGTACCTACATGGCTATAAAAAAAAAAAAAAAATTAAAAAAAAAAAAAAAAAAAAAAAAAATCAAACCTGAATAACTCCTAGGGGAAGTAACTTCAAGGTCTAATCTTTTTTGTGGGAACTCCTCTCACACTCCTCTTTCAGCCCACAAAAAATGGGAGGTCAAAACGGAACTTTTTTTCTTTACTAAAAAAAAAAAAAAAAGTGGCGTATCTTTATATTCACTAAAATTCAGTAATTGAAGCTACAACCAAAATGACGGTTTGACAATGTACTAGGGGTTCTCAACATACACTGTAGCCAAAATTACGGCTCCAGGTTGAGTGGAACTGTGTCCCTGGCACAAAAAGAGATGTAAATTTTGCTGGATTTCGTTATTTCGTGCGTTTTCTGATTTTTTTCAACTCTGCGGGACCACAGCTCCCTGAGCGTAGCTCCGATTAGCCTACCCTTTGCTGAGAGTAGGCTTTAGACTGTCTCCTACGTGTCCAGCAACTTTGAAAGGGCTAGCTTCAAAGGCTGAATTTTGGGGAATTGTGGCATCCGACATCCATCAAGCCCCAGGCAGTGGGGGTCCATGCCTGCCTGTTGTATCCCGCCCATGGTGCACCACTGGGCGGGATACAACAGCCAGGCATGGACCTTCACTGCCTGGAGCTCCCTGGGGAGTCCCAAGCTGGGGCCCGCGGCCCTCTGGCTGGACGCTGGGGACCAAGTCGGGGTCCCTGGGCCCAGTGCACCCCTGGGTGGGATACAACAGCCAGGCATGGACCCTCACTGCCTGGAGCTCCCTGGGGAGTTTCAAGCTGGGGCCCGCAGCCCTCTGGCTGGACGCGGGGGACCAAGTCGGGGTCCCCAGGCCCAGTGCACCCCTGGGCGGGATACAACAGCCAGGCATGGACCCTCACTGCCTGGAGGTCCCTTGGGAGACACAGGTATCCATAGGACAGCTCACACAAGGCTGTAACCTTCACATTTGTCAAATTGACCATATTTGTGGGGCGTGGAGACATGCTTGCTGTAAGGTCGAAGGTCAAATGCTATGTCAAATCTAATCAAAGCTTCCTTCTGAACGTGCCAGCGCTCTGATCTTCTTGTATGTTATAGGTGGCGGCCGTGCGAGTACATGTGGTTGATTTGGTGCAATGTTCCTTTGATCGAGCTCTGCTCCGGGGTCCTCTCAGCCCTTATACCCGTCAGAGGACCTGAGAATGTTAGTCCAATGTCAGCAAAACTTTTTCTGAACATGGTAGCGCTCCAATCTTGGAATATGTTGTATATGGCCCCCATATGAGTAGATCTGTCTTGTTTGGTGCCAATCGCTTTTACCGTTTCAAGATGGCGGGCGCTGGAACATACACAGTTGTGCCAAAGATAAATGGCCGCCATTCAACCAAAAATGGAGGAAGGAGGGGTGCGAAGCGGGGCTGGGCTCGAGCCGCGGCTGGGGGAGCAGTCGCCCTGTCGCCCTCCCTCCTCCGCCGCCGGAAGGGCGGTGCGCGGCCCCCGTCGCGGGGCTCTCGTACGCGGTTTCGGCCACTGCGGGGGTCCTTGCGGCGGGGTGTCCGCCGCCGTGTCGGAAGGCGGGCCGGTGGGGGGGATCGGGTACGGCAGTTGGCGGCGGCGACTCTGGACGCGCGCCGGGCCCTTCTCGCGGATCTCCCCAGCTACGGCGCGCGTCGGGCCCCGTTCGCGCGGGGTCCCGGCACGTCGCCTCGGCTGGCGCCTAGCAGCTGACTTAGAACTGGTGCGGACCAGGGGAAGCCGAAGCTTTTCTCGGCCGGATCAATGTGGTTCTAGAGTCAAAGGCGCCAGCAAGAACACTACGGCCCCTGTGGGTCGTCTCCTGCTTAAGGCAGTCGCGGGCAAGCAACCGTCTTGTCTTGTCTGTCTGTACTGGAGTCAGCGATGCATTCGCTCGCGGGAGTAACTGTAACTCTCATCTCGGCCGGAGTCAGTGGGGCTCCTGCAGGGGGGGTCCTGCCTCACGCTGATCCAGGGCAGTGAGGGTGCCGGCGAGGGAACGCGATGGCGACGTTGCGTCCGTAATCGACATCTTCCTTTCCACACGGCTGCGTGAACCTGTGTATGACGCTGACCCCTGTGTGTCTAACTGGCCCAGCCGAGACACTGGAATTGACGGTGGCCTCAGGTACATCGGGAGTATCTGCGGCTCTGTAAATAGTCAGACTGGCGCTCAACGGGCGATCCGGAACCCGTCAGGTAATCCTAACCTGTTGCTATTAGTGGGTCCCGCTGATACGAGTGCCTCCGCCCTGGGCAATGCCTTGGGGACGGCCGCTTCGACGTGCACCGTTGGGTAACTGAGTCTGGATGGTCTTGACCAGACCCACTGCAGGCTTAGGGCCATACGTGTAGCGCCGTCGCTGGCTGGCCCCCTGGTACGGCCTGGGGTCACCCACATGCCCGTACGGGTATAAGCGCGTATGTGCGTGCGTCCTCGGGGCGGTGGACGCTGATGGATGGTAGGCCGGTGGTTCTCTCCCGTTACATGTCGCGGCAATTAGAGTGACCTTATTGTCTATTGACTCAGACATTTGGAGCGATCCGGGACGATTAAGGTGCAGGGATAACCACCTTGTCGACGGGCGACGGTAAACTCCCCGGAATGGCGCACCCGACCGACCATGTTCTATGGTAACGGGGGTGAAATCTGCCACCTGTCAGAGTCCATTTAAGGTTATTATTGTATTGTGCCAAGGGTTAACATCACCCGCCATGGGGCAGGGCCACGGAAGGCGTCGCCCGCCCCCTTAGCCTGGTTATAGGCAGATAAAACAATGCTTTTCGCCAGCCATTTTGGAATCGCTTAACTTCATGACACCACATTGTACACACTAGTGGACAGGTGTATCCTGAACACATGTGCAAAAGATGAAGTTGTTTGCGCATTGTGAGCCCGTGTTATCTTAAAAAAGCAATGCTATTTCACCGCCATTTTGGTTTTGCTGCACGATATGACACCACATCCCCCAGACTAGTTGAGAATGTTCCCCTGAACACGTGTGCAAAAGGTTTGGCCATTGTATCCAGCACGGCCTATGTTATGGTTAAAATGGGGTTTTCGGGCCTTCAGGCTCCAGTGAAACAACACTATTTCACCGCCATTTTGAAACGCTGAATGTGAGCGCTCTCATCTTCTAGTATGTTATAGGTGGCGGCCATGCGAGTACATGTGGTTGATTTGGTGCAGATCCCAGTCAGCGTTTCAAAATGGCAGCCGAAAAGCAAATCACTATTAAGCACACTTGGCTGCAAAACCCAGGCTGGGACCCTCACTGCCTGGAGGTCCCATGGGAGACGCAGGGATCCATAGGACAGCTCACACAAGGCTGTAACCTTCAAATTTGTCAAATTTACCATATTTGAGGGGCGTGGAGACACGCTTGCTGTAAGGTCGAAGGTCAATGTGTCTAGAAACGCTTCCATTGAGGGGGGGTTGACTCCCCCTGGCCCCCATCCATCTGGGGACTCATGACATCATCACCAGTGACATCACTGATGACATCACCACCAGTGGGTACTGATGACATCACTGATGAGGCTACTAGGGACATAGTTGACCAAATTGAACATACTTCACCAAATGGAATATTTGACCAAATTGAACATACTTCACCAAATGGACCGTTGACCAAATGGAACCTGTTCCATTTGGTCAACGGTCCATTTGATGAAGTATGTTCAATTTGGTCAACTATTTCAAATCCAGGCCTGTCCCAAAGACCAAGTCTGTTTCATTCTGAAACGGTAAAAGCGATTGGCAACAAACAGCACAAATATACTCATATGGTGCCCATCTACAACATATTAAAAGGGCGGAGGTCAATGTGTCTAGAAACGCTTCCATTGGGGGGGGTTGACTCACCCTGGCCCCCATCTGTCTGGGGACTCATGACATCATCACCAGTGACATCACTGATGACATCACCACCAGTGGGGACTGATGACATCACTGATGAGGCTAATAGGGACATAGTTGACCAAATTGAACATACTTCACCAAATGGAAGGTTGACCAAATGGAACGACGGTTTACCAAATGGCAGTGGTTTCCTGGGGATGAGCCCCCCAGACCCCCATCCGTCTGGGGACTCACGACAAATATACTCATATGGTGCCCATCTACAACATATTAAAAGGGCGGAGCGCTACTATGTTCAGAATACGTTTTTTTATGATTATTATTATGACCTAATACAAAAAGTTGTATTTTATTTTTATATGTGTAACCACTCTATTGAGTGTAGAATTTGACGAGAAATCCAACGAGACCACTCCCGCGTCGATCCGGGCACCCCTTCCCCCCCTTCCATTCGGTCAACCTCGGTCTGTAACCTTCAAATTTGTCAAATTTACCACATTTGAGGGGCGTGCTGTAAGGTCAAAGGTCAATGTGTCGTTTTTCGGGCTCCTCGCCAAAAATGGAGTCCTTGGAGTACCTACATGGCTATAAAAAAAAAAAAAAATTAAAAAAAAAAAAAAAAAAAAAAAAAAAGCAAACCTGAATAACTCCTAGGGGAAGTAACTTCAAGGTCTAATTTTTTTTGTGGGAACTCCTCTTACACTCCTCTTTCAGCCCACAAAAAATGGGAGGTCAAAACGGAACTTTTTTTCTTTACTAAAAAAAAAAAAAAAAGTGGCGTATCTTTATATTCACTAAAATTCAGTAATTGAAGCTACAACCAAAATGACGGTTTGACAATG
>NC_139642.1:6805715-6808215 GCF_964638095.1 Poromitra crassiceps
GGGTGTTGTATCCCGCCCAGGGGTGCACTGGGCCTGGGGACCCCGACTTGGTCCTCGGCGTCCAGCCAGAGGGCCGCGGGCCCCAGCTTTGGACTCCCCAGTGAGCTCCAGGCAGTGAGGGTCCATGCCTGGGTGTTGTATCCCGCCCAGGGGTGCACTGGGCCTGGGGACCCCGACTTGGTGACCGGCGTCCAGCCAGAGGTCCGCGGGCCCCAGCTTTGGACTCCCCAGTGAGCTCCAGGCAGTGAGGGTCCATGCCTGGGTGTTGTGGTGCACTGGGCCTGGGGACCCCGACTTGGTGACCGGCGTCCAGCCAGAGGTCCGCGGGCCCCAGCTTTGGACTCCCCAGTGAGCTCCAGGCAGTGAGGGTCCATGCCTGGGTGTTGTGGTGCACTGGGCCTGGGGACCCCGACTTGGTGACCGGCGTCCAGCCAGAGGGCCGCGGGCCCCAGCTTGGGACTCCCCAGTGAGCTCCAGGCAGTGAGGGTCCATGCCTGGGTGTTGTATCCCGCCCAGGGGTGCACTGGGCCTGGGGACCCCGACTTGGTCCTCGGCGTCCAGCCAGAGGGCCGCGGGCCCCAGCTTTGGACTCCCCAGTGAGCTCCAGGCAGTGAGGGTCCATGCCTGGGTGTTGTATCCCGCCCAGGGGTGCACTGGGCCTGGGGACCCCGACTTGGTCACCGGCGTCCAGCCAGAGGGCCGCGGGCCCCAGCTTGGGAAGCCCCAGGCAGTGGGGGGTCCATGCCTGCCTGTTGTACCCCGCCCAGGGCGCACCAAAGTCGGGTAGAAAAAGTTGGAAAACAGGTCAAAAATCTTCTAAGTGTTGAGCACTGTGACTGCCAGCGCTATAACAGCCTCTCTGGTGTACACGGTGCTGGGGGGAATTGCAAAGTAGTGCCATCGGGTAGGTAGGAAGCGTCTTCCCATGAGCAAGCCGAAAATTTTCTAAGTGTTGACACCAGAGAGGCTAAAAGCGCTGGGAGTCACTGTGCTGTAACAGCCTCTCTGGTGTCAGCACTTAGAAAAAAAACCAAAAAAAAAAAAAAAAAAAATTTTTTTTGGTTTTTTTTCTAAGTGCTGACACCAGAGAGGCTAAAAGCGCAGTGACTCACTGCGCTATTCAGCCTCTCTGGTGTCAGCACTTAGAAGATTTTCGGCTGGCACAGGGTAATCCTTCCCCAGGGTACTCCTGGCCTGGCACAGGGTAATCCTGGCCTGGCACAGGGTAATCCTTACCCAGGGTACTCCTGGCCTGGCACAGGGTACTCCTGGCCTGGCACAGGGTATTCCTGGCCTTGCCCAGGGTATTCCAAAAAGTTTCTAAGTGCTGACACCAGAGAGGCTGTAGCCTCTCTGGTGTAACACGGTGCTGGGGGGAATTGCAAAGTAGTGCCTCCGGGAATATAGAAACCTGGTTTTCGGCTACTGGGACCTCCAGGACGGAGGGCCCGGGCAGTGCACAGAACGGATCCGACCGTAGGTGAGACCTCCGCGGGGAGGTTTGCAGGGGTGGTAGGCCCCCTGCACGGAGCTCACGGAGGCTCCAGGCTGCCCTCCGGGGCTCGACTCTGCTGCAGCCCCAGCTCGGGTGCAGGGTGTCGGGCCCGCAGCAGTCTATCGCAGCCCCCTCTGGAGCTCGCACATGGAGCTCCAGGCTGCCTCAGGGGCTCGGCTCTGCTGCATCCCCAGGTTGGATGCATGGTGTCGGGCAGGCAGCAGTCCATCGCTCACCCCCCCTCTGGAGCTCTGAGCTCCAGGCTGCCTCAGGGGCTCGACTCTGCTGCATCCCCAGGTTGGATGCATGGTGTCGGGCAGGCAGCAGTGCAACACGGACCCACACATCACACCCACCCTGACCGATTGGCAAACGTGACCCGCCATCGGAGGGCCCCCGCCGGCCAGCTTTGCTGGTGTTCGGGCGGACGGTTCCTCCGGCCTGCGGGTTCGCCTCTAGACGCGGGGGGCAGCAGTCCATCGCTCACCCCCCCTCTGGAGCTCTGGGCTCCAGGCTGCCTCAGGGGCTCGGCTCTGCTGCATCCCCAGGTTGGATGCATGGTGTCGGGCAGGCAGCAGTCCATCGCTCACCCCCCCTCTGGAGCTCTGAGCTCCAGGCTGCCTCAGGGGCTCGACTCTGCTGCATCCCCAGGTTGGATGCAGGGTGTCGGGCGGGCAGCAGTCCATCGCTCACCCCTCTGGTTCTCGGCTCTGAGGAGCTGCCTGGGTCTCTGGTGGGACGCCCAGGGGCAGACGCTTTGTACTTTCGGGCAGATACTACTTTGCAATTCCCCCCAGCACCCTGTACACCAGACAGGCAGGGAGCGCTGGGAGTCACTGTGCTCTCAGCCTCTCTGGTGTCAACACTCTGTCAGAAGGATTACCCTGTGCAAGCCGAAAATCTTCTAAGTGTTGAAGGAATACCCTGGGCAAGGAATACCCTGGGCAAGTGTTGACACCAGAGAGGCTAAAAGCACAGTGACTGCCAGCGCTTGCGGCTTTAGCC
>NC_139642.1:6815715-6840715 GCF_964638095.1 Poromitra crassiceps
TAAGTGTAGAATTTGACGAGAAATCCAACGAGACCACTCCCGCGTTGATCCGGGCACCGGAAGTGGTCGAAACGCAATTTCCGGTATGTGGGCGTGGTTTTGACTTCCGGTTTTTTGCCAGCTGAATCCATAATTCAGGAGGAGTTCCCACAATAAATGTCACCCCCTTTCCTCCCTTCCCCTAGGAGTTATACGCAACCCAAATTTCAACATTTTTAAACGATTGCAACTCCCCCCTGCCTAAGGGGAGGGGACCCCCGGTGCCATTTTCACAGGGTGTACTCTCCTATAGGGGGGCTACAAGCTTGAACCAAAATTGGAGCGCCAGGACCTCCAGGGGAGTTAATTGATAGTGAGGGCTTCAAACTGATGGAAGGTCTCAGGGTTGTATAGCCTGACAGGATACCCATGGGATTGTGGAAGTTGGGAAAAAGTTGAGTTAGACACTTATTCATATGTGAAATTGGACAAGGAATCCAATGCAAGTGGTCTCAAGTGTATGCGGCTTTTCAATGGCGAGATATGAGCAATTAACCATTTTGGACCATGCAATCAGGTCTACTTTTGCAAAATATGTTTCCATTTGGTTTACTTACTATCTAAATTGGTCTCAGAAGGGTGGGGGGTGACACCCCTTGGCCTCGCCCACTTCCATTTAAGGTTATTATTGTATTGTGCCAAGGCTTAACATCACCCGCCATGGGGCGGGGCCAAGGAAGGCGTCGCCCGCCCCCTTAGCCTGGTTATAGGCAGATAAAAAAATGCTTTTCGCCAGCCATTTTGGAATCGCTTAACTTCATGACACCACATTGTACACACTAGTAGACAGGTGTATCCTGAACACATGTGCAAAAGATGAAGTCGTTTGCACATTGTGAGCCTGTGTTATCTTAAAAAAGCAACGCTATTTCACCGCCATTTTGGTTTTGCTGCACGATATGACACCACATCCCCCAGACTAGTTGAGAATGTTCCCCTGAACACGTGTGCAAAAGGTTTGGCCATTGTATCCAGCACGGCCTATGTTATGGTTAAAATGGGGTTTTCGGGCCTTCAGGCTCCAGTGAAACAACACTATTTCACCGCCATTTTGAAACGCTGAATGTGAGCGCTCTCATCTTCTAGTATGTTATAGGTGGCGGCCATGCGAGTACATGTGGTTGATTTGGTGCAGATCCCAGTCAGCGTTTCAAAATGGCAGCCGAAAAGCAAATCACTATTAAGCACACTTGGCTGCAAAACCCAGGCTGGGACCCTCACTGCCTGGAGGTCCCTTGGGAGACGCAGGGATCCATAGGACAGCTCACACAAGGCTGTAACCTTCAAATTTGTCAAATTTACCATATTTGAGGGGCGTGGAGACACGCTTGCTGTAAGGTCGAAGGTCAATGTGTCTAGAAACGCTTCCATTGAGGGGGGGTTGACTCCCCCTGGCCCCCATCCATCTGGGGACTCATGACATCATCACCAGTGACATCACTGATGACATCACCACCAGTGGGGACTGATGACATCACTGATGAGGCTACTAGGGACATAGTTGACCAAATTGAACATACTTCACCAAATGGAATATTTGACCAAATTGAACATACTTCACCAAATGGACCGTTGACCAAATGGAACCTGTTCCATTTGGTCAACGGTCCATTTGATGAAGTATGTTCAATTTGGTCAACTATTTCAAATCCAGGCCTGTCCCAAAGACCAAGTCTGTTTCATTCTGAAACGGTAAAAGCGATTGGCAACAAACAGCACAAATATACTCATATGGTGCCCATCTACAACATATTAAAAGGGCGGAGGTCAATGTGTCTAGAAACGCTTCCATTGGGGGGGTTGACTCACCCTGGCCCCCATCCGTCTGGGGACTCATGACATCATCACCAGTGACATCACTGATGACATCACCACCAGTGGGGACTGATGACATCACTGATGAGGCTAATAGGGACATAGTTGACCAAATTGAACATACTTCACCAAATGGAAGGTTGACCAAATGGAACGACGGTTTACCAAATGGCAGTGGTTTCCTGGGGATGAGCCCCCCAGACCCCCATCCGTCTGGGGACTCATGACAAATATACTCATATGGTGCCCATCTACAACATATTAAAAGGGCGGAGCGCTACTATGTTCAGAATAGCTTTTTTTATGATTATTATTATGACCTAATACAAAAAGTTGTATTTTATTTTTATATGTGTAACCACTCTATTGAGTGTAGAATTTGACGAGAAATCCAACGAGACCACTCCCGCGTCGATCCGGGCACCCCTTCCCCCCCTTCCATTCGGTCAACCTCGGTCTGTAACCTTCAAATTTGTCAAATTTACCACATTTGAGGGGCGTGCTGTAAGGTCAAAGGTCAATGTGTCTAGAAACGCTTCCATTGGGGGGGTTGACTCACCCTGGCCCCCATCCATCTGGGGACTCATGACATCATCACCTGTGACATTACTGATGACATCACCGCCAGTGGGGACTGATGACATCACTGATGAGGCTACTAGGGACATAGTTGACCAAATTGAACATACTTCACCAAATGGTATATTTGACCAAATTGAACATACTTCACCAAATGGACCGTTGACCAAATGGAACCCGTTCCATTTGGTCAACGGTCCATTTGGCCAATTTCGTTTGGCCAATTTCCCTTGCTTTTTGGCCAAAATGAAGTCGTTTTTCGGGCTCCTCGCCAAAAATGGAGTCCTTAGAGTACCTACATGGCTATAAAAAATTAAAAAAAAATTAAAAAAAAAAATAATAATAAAAAAAAAAAATCAAACCTGAATAACTCCTAGGGGAAGTAACTTCAAGGTCTAATTTTTTTTGTGGGAACTCCTCTCACACTCCTCTTTCAGCCCACAAAAAATGGGAGGTCAAAACGGAACTTTTTTTCTTTACTAAAAAAAAAAAAGAAAAATGTCGTATCTTTATATTCACTAAAATTCAGTAATTGAAGCTACAACCAAAATGACGGTTTGACAATGTACTAGGGGTTCTCAACATACACTGTAGCCAAAATTACGGCTCCAGGTTGAGTGGAACTGTGTCCCTGGCACAAAAAGAGATGTAAATTTTGCTGGATTTCATTATTTCGTGCGTTTTCTGATTTTTTTCAACTCTGCGGGACCACAGCTCCCTGAGCGTAGCTCCGATTAGCCTACCCTTTGCTGAGAGTAGGCATTAGACTGTCTCCTACGTGTCCAGCAACTTTGAAAGGGCTAGCTTCAAAGGCTGAATTTTGGGGAATTGTGGCATCCGACATCCATCAAGCCCCAGGCAGTGGGGGTCCATGCCTGCCTGTTGTATCCCGCCCATGGTGCACCACTGGGCGGGATACAACAGCCAGGCATGGACCTTCACTGCCTGGAGCTCCCTGGGGAGTCCCAAGCTGGGGCCCGCAGCCCTCTGGCTGGACGCTGGGGACCAAGTCGGGGTCCCTGGGCCCAGTGCACCCCTGGGTGGGATACAACAGCCAGGCATGGACCCTCACTGCGTGGAGCTCTCTGGGGAGTCCCAAGCTGGGGCCCGCAGCCCTCTGGCTGGATGCTGGGGACCAAGTCGGGGTCCCTGGGCCCAGTGCACCCCTGGGTGGGATACAACAGCCAGGCATGGACCCTCACTGCGTGGAGCTCTCTGGGGAGTCCCAAGCTGGGGCCCGCTTGCTGTAAGGTCGAAGGTCAATGTGTCTAGAAACGCTTCCATTGAGGGGGGGTTGACTCCCCCTGGCCCCCATCCATCTGGGGACTCATGAAATCATCACCAGTGACATCACTGATGACATCACCACCAGTGGGGACTGATGACATCACTGATGAGGCTACTAGGGACATAGTTGACCAAATTGAACATACTTCACCAAATGGAATATTTGACCAAATTGAACATACTTCACCAAATGGACCGTTGACCAAATGGAACCTGTTCCATTTGGTCAACGGTCCATTTGATGAAGTATGTTCAATTTGGTCAACTATTTCAAATCCAGGCCTGTCCCAAAGACCAAGTCTGTTTCATTCTGAAACGGTAAAAGCGATTGGCAACAAACAGCACAAATATACTCATATGGTGCCCATCTACAACATATGAAAAGGGCGGAGGTCAATGTGTCTAGAAAGGCTTCCATTGGGGGGGTTGACTCACCCTGGCCCCCATCCGTCTGGGGACTCATGACATCATCACCAGTGACATCACTGATGACATCACCACCAGTGGGGACGATGACATCACTGATGAGGCTACTAGGGACATAGTTGACCAAATTGAACATACTTCACCAAATGGAATATTTGACCAAATTGAACATACTTCACCAAATGGACCGTTGACCAAATGGAACCTGTTCCATTTGGTCAACGGTCCATTTGATGAAGTATGTTCAATTTGGTCAACTATTTCAAATCCAGGCCTGTCCCAAAGACCAAGTCTGTTTCATTCTGAAACGGTAAAAGCGATTGGCAACAAACAGCACAAATATACTCATATGGTGCCCATCTACAACATATGAAAAGGGCGGAGGTCAATGTGTCTAGAAAGGCTTCCATTGGGGGGGTTGACTCACCCTGGCCCCCATCCGTCTGGGGACTCATGACATCATCACCAGTGACATCACTGATGACATCACCACCAGTGGGGACTGATGACATCACTGATGAGGCTACTAGGGACATAGTTGACCAAATTGAACATACTTCACCAAATGGAATATTTGACCAAATTGAACATACTTCACCAAATGGACCGTTGACCAAATGGAACCTGTTCCATTTGGTCAACGGTCCATTTGATGAAGTATGTTCAATTTGGTCAACTATTTCAAATCCAGGCCTGTCCCAAAGACCAAGTCTGTTTCATTCTGAAACGGTAAAAGCGATTGGCAACAAACAGCACAAATATACTCATATGGTGCCCATCTACAACATATTAAAAGGGCGGAGGTCAATGTGTCTAGAAACGCTTCCATTGGGGGGGTTGACTCACCCTGGCCCCCATCCGTCTGGGGACTCATGACATCATCACCAGTGACATCACTGATGACATCACCACCAGTGGGGACTGATGACATCACTGATGAGGCTAATAGGGACATAGTTGACCAAATTGAACATACTTCACCAAATGGAATATTTGACCAAATTGAACATACTTCACCAAATGGACCGTTGACCAAATGGAACGACGGTTTACCAAATGGCAGTGGTTTCCTGGGGATGAGCCCCCCAGACCCCCATCCGTCTGGGGACTCATGACAAATATACTCATATGGTGCCCATCTACAACATATTAAAAGGGCGGAGCGCTACTATGTTCAGAATACCTTTTTTTATGATTATTATTATGACCTAATACAAAAAGTTGTATTTTATTTTTATATGTGTAACCACTCTATTGAGTGTAGAATTTGACGAGAAATCCAACGAGACCACTCCCGCGTCGATCCGGGCACCCCTTCCCCCCCTTCCATTCGGTCAACCTCGGTCTGTAACCTTCAAATTTGTCAAATTTACCACATTTGAGGGGCGTGCTGTAAGGTCAAAGGTCAATGTGTCTAGAAACGCTTCCATTGGGGGGGTTGACTCACCCTGGCCCCCATCCATCTGGGGACTCATGACATCATCACCTGTGACATTACTGATGACATCACCGCCAGTGGGGACTGATGACATCACTGATGAGGCTACTAGGGACATAGTTGACCAAATTGAACATACTTCACCAAATGGTATATTTGACCAAATTGAACATACTTCACCAAATGGACCGTTGACCAAATGGAACCCGTTCCATTTGGTCAACGGTCCATTTGGCCAATTTCGTTTGGCCAATTTCCCTTGCTTTTTGGCCAAAATGAAGTCGTTTTTCGGGCTCCTCGCCAAAAATGGAGTCCTTAGAGTACCTACATGGCTATAAAAAATTAAAAAAAAAATAAAAAAAAAAATAATAATAAAAAAAAAAAATCAAACCTGAATAACTCCTAGGGGAAGTAACTTCAAGGTCTAATTTTTTTTGTGGGAACTCCTCTCACACTCCTCTTTCAGCCCACAAAAAATGGGAGGTCAAAACGGAACTTTTTTTCTTTACTAAAAAAAAAAAAGAAAAATGTCGTATCTTTATATTCACTAAAATTCAGTAATTGAAGCTACAACCAAAATGACGGTTTGACAATGTACTAGGGGTTCTCAACATACACTGTAGCCAAAATTACGGCTCCAGGTTGAGTGGAACTGTGTCCCTGGCACAAAAAGAGATGTAAATTTTGCTGGATTTCATTATTTCGTGCGTTTTCTGATTTTTTTCAACTCTGCGGGACCACAGCTCCCTGAGCGTAGCTCCGATTAGCCTACCCTTTGCTGAGAGTAGGCATTAGACTGTCTCCTACGTGTCCAGCAACTTTGAAAGGGCTAGCTTCAAAGGCTGAATTTTGGGGAATTGTGGCATCCGACATCCATCAAGCCCCAGGCAGTGGGGGTCCATGCCTGCCTGTTGTATCCCGCCCATGGTGCACCACTGGGCGGGATACAACAGCCAGGCATGGACCTTCACTGCCTGGAGCTCCCTGGGGAGTCCCAAGCTGGGGCCCGCAGCCCTCTGGCTGGACGCTGGGGACCAAGTCGGGGTCCCTGGGCCCAGTGCACCCCTGGGTGGGATACAACAGCCAGGCATGGACCCTCACTGCGTGGAGCTCTCTGGGGAGTCCCAAGCTGGGGCCCGCAGCCCTCTGGCTGGATGCTGGGGACCAAGTCGGGGTCCCTGGGCCCAGTGCACCCCTGGGTGGGATACAACAGCCAGGCATGGACCCTCACTGCGTGGAGCTCTCTGGGGAGTCCCAAGCTGGGGCCCGCTTGCTGTAAGGTCGAAGGTCAATGTGTCTAGAAACGCTTCCATTGAGGGGGGGTTGACTCCCCCTGGCCCCCATCCATCTGGGGACTCATGAAATCATCACCAGTGACATCACTGATGACATCACCACCAGTGGGGACTGATGACATCACTGATGAGGCTACTAGGGACATAGTTGACCAAATTGAACATACTTCACCAAATGGAATATTTGACCAAATTGAACATACTTCACCAAATGGACCGTTGACCAAATGGAACCTGTTCCATTTGGTCAACGGTCCATTTGATGAAGTATGTTCAATTTGGTCAACTATTTCAAATCCAGGCCTGTCCCAAAGACCAAGTCTGTTTCATTCTGAAACGGTAAAAGCGATTGGCAACAAACAGCACAAATATACTCATATGGTGCCCATCTACAACATATTAAAAGGGCGGAGGTCAATATGTCTAGAAACGCTTCCATTGGGGGGGTTGACTCACCCTGGCCCCCATCCGTCTGGGGACTCATGACATCATCACCAGTGACATCACTGATGACATCACCACCAGTGGGGACTGATGACATCACTGATGAGGCTAATAGGGACATAGTTGACCAAATTGAACATACTTCACCAAATGGAAGGTTGACCAAATGGAACGACGGTTTACCAAATGGCAGTGGTTTCCTGGGGATGAGCCCCCCAGACCCCCATCCGTCTGGGGACTCATGACAAATATACTCATATGGTGCCCATCTACAACATATTAAAAGGGCGGAGCGCTACTATGTTCAGAATACCTTTTTTTATGATTATTATTATGACCTAATACAAAAAGTTGTATTTTATTTTTATATGTGTAACCACTCTATTGAGTGTAGAATTTGACGAGAAATCCAACGAGACCACTCCCGCGTCGATCCGGGCACCCCTTCCCCCCCTTCCATTCGGTCAACCTCGGTCTGTAACCTTCAAATTTGTCAAATTTACCACATTTGAGGGGCGTGCTGTAAGGTCAAAGGTCAATGTGTCTAGAAACGCTTCCATTGGGGGGGGTTGACTCACCCTGGCCCCCATCCATCTGGGGACTCATGACATCATCACCTGTGACATTACTGATGACATCACCGCCAGTGGGGACTGATGACATCACTGATGAGGCTACTAGGGACATAGTTGACCAAATTGAACATACTTCACCAAATGGTATATTTGACCAAATTGAACATACTTCACCAAATGGACCGTTGACCAAATGGAACCCGTTCCATTTGGTCAACGGTCCATTTGGCCAATTTCGTTTGGCCAATTTCCCTTGCTTTTTGGCCAAAATGAAGTCGTTTTTCGGGCTCCTCGCCAAAAATGGAGTCCTTAGAGTACCTACATGGCTATAAAAAATTAAAAAAAAAATTAAAAAAAAAATAATAAAAAAAAAAAAAAATCAAACCTGAATAACTCCTAGGGGAAGTAACTTCAAGGTCTAATTTTTTTTGTGGGAACTCCTCTCACACTCCTCTTTCAGCCCACAAAAAATGGGAGGTCAAAACGGAACTTTTTTTCTTTACTAAAAAAAAAAAAGAAAAATGTTGTATCTTTATATTCACTAAAATTCAGTAATTGAAGCTACAACCAAAATGACGGTTTGACAATGTACTAGGGGTTCTCAACATACACTGTAGCCAAAATTACGGCTCCAGGTTGAGTGGAACTGTGTCCCTGGCACAAAAAGAGATGTAAATTTTGCTGGATTTCGTTATTTCGTGCGTTTTCTGATTTTTTTCAACTCTGCGGGACCACAGCTCCCTGAGCGTAGCTCCGATTAGCCTACCCTTTGCTGAGAGTAGGCTTTAGACTGTCTCCTACGTGTCCAGCAACTTTGAAAGGGCTAGCTTCAATTAGTGATTTTTAGTGAATTGTTGCATCCGACATCCGTCTTTCTTTTTTTTTTCAAATCCAAACAATGTGTCATATCTTTATATTCACTAAAATTCAGTAATTGAAGCTACAACCAAAATGACGGTTTGACAATGTACTAGGGGTTCTCAACATACACATACAAATGTTGTGATATATACAAGCTCCTCCCTTCCTTCTTACCTTTTCCTTCATAATGTTTACCTTCACCGCGACCAAATCCGGACCCGAACTGAATCCTGGCCATCTTCCAACCGGCCAGGCCCTGGTGCCTGATTGCCTTACACCCAGTCATCCCAGTGGTATTTCAACCGCGTCCCAGGACCGACATGTCGGTCCCTATCTCCATCTCCGTGATTCTGACCGATCAGAGCGCGTGAGCCTTCATCCACGATCCAGCACACTTCACGAGGCAAGCCCCAAAGCTTTGCCCCCAGCGAGCCAACAAGCTTCGCTACAATTTGGTCCTTCGAGCCGGATCGAGGACTTGCGACGCTCAGAGATGGAGCAGGAGTCAGGTGAGCTCGCTCTGGTCACGGCACCTCGTCGACCAGAGGAGCAACCCTTCCCCCACCAGATCGATACTGGATACAGCCAAGTATCCAGCGTTCGGAGTAGTACTAAAGGGCGAGACCCCCTACACTCCGACCAGAAGATCCACCAGGGGCAGGAACTCATCCGCAGCCACCACCGACTCCCTGCTCAGGCGGCCCAGACAAGAGCCGAGTTCGAACATAAGATTGCGCGCCGAAGGGAGACCAACCGGGAAATCACTGAATACTTCAAGGAATCCCAACACGCTGGCAGGTCCCATCAAGGTGGCCACCAGTCAAGCCGGGACAGGTCAGGTCATGGAGGCTCGACCTATGACGACAGAGACGCCCATGTACCCAGCGGGCGCAGGAGTCACCATCATCAGGGCGCAAGCCATCATGACGGAATATCCTCGGCCCAGGCCCTCGCCCACGACCGGGAGACCCCATGCGGGCATGGGCCAGCCCGGTATCAAGGGGCCCGACCCTCTTCCCGAGCAGAGCCCCGGTTGAGGAGCCCCAGTCACTCTCACTATCATAGCGTTAGCAGTTACCGCAGTCACCATAGCCCATCGCGACACTCTAGCGCCAGCTCACGGTCAACCGTACGTTCACACGCCTCCACTAACTCCTCCTCCTCAGCCCAAGCGGCAGCCTATGAGCAGGAGATGACACGACTGGCAGCTGAGGACCTCCGCCGGCAACACGCGGAGGAGGAGGAAGCCGATGCGGAGTACGATCGGCTGAATGAGCAAACCAGAGCGGCGAGGCGGGCCCAAGCAGAGGCCCAAGCAGAGGCCCAAGCAGAGGCCCAACAGGCCCAAGAGGAGGCCCTCCAAGCTAGAGGGCGGATCACTAACCGCCTGGAGAGAGGCCGATGCCTGCGGCAAGCTGAGCGGGCACACATAGGCGCCACGCTTCGGGCCCAACAGCTCGCCGGGGACCCGGCAGTTCCACCTGCGCCTCTCGCCTCCCAAGACCAGAGTCAGACGTGCGTACCGGCCCCAGGGCTAGCAACCCAAAGGGCGCCGCTCACCTCACCGGTGTCCGCACCCCGGCCCTACACCCTACCCCTTCCTCTCACCTCCCGCGACCAGGGTCAGGTCAGCACGGTGGCTCCAGAGCCAATGACCCAAACTACGGAACCCACTGCTCCAGTGCCACTGTCACCAATACTCCCATCTAGCACACGCCCGGCGACAGAGGTCGCTGACCCTGAGCACCATGCCAAGGGTTAACATCACCCGCCATGGGGCGGGGCCAAGGAAGGCGTCGCCCGCCCCCTTAGCCTGGTTATAGGCAGATAAAACAATGCTTTTCGCCAGCCATTTTGGAATCGCTTAACTTCATGACACCACATTGTACACACTAGTGGACAGGTGTATCCTGAACACATGTGCAAAAGATGAAGTCGTTTGCACATTGTGAGCCTGTGTTATCTTAAAAAAGCAACGCTATTTCACCGCCATTTTGGTTTCGCTGCACGATATGACACCACATCCCCCAGACTAGTTGAGAACGTTCCCCTGAACACGTGTGCAAAAGGTTTGGCCATTGTATCCAGCGCAGCCAATGTTATGGTGAAAAATGTGTTTTCGGGCCTTCAGGCTCCAGTGAAACAACACTATTTCGCCGCCATTTTGAAACGCTGAATGTGAGCGCTCTCATCTTCTAGTATGTTATAGGTGGCGGCCATGCGAGTACATGTGGTTGATTTGGTGCAGATCCCAGTCAGCGTTTCAAAATGGCAGCCGAAAAGCAAATCACTATTAAGCACACTTGGCTGCAAAACCCAGGCTGGGACCCTCACTGCCTGGAGGTCCCTTGGGAGACGCAGGGATCCATAGGACAGCTCACACAAGGCTGTAACCTTCAAATTTGTCAAATTTACCATATTTGAGGGGCGTGGAGACACGCTTGCTGTAAGGTCGAAGGTCAATGTGTCTAGAAACGCTTCCATTGAGGGGGGGTTGACTCCCCCTGGCCCCCATCCATCTGGGGACTCATGACATCATCACCAGTGACATCACTGATGACATCACCACCAGTGGGGACTGATGACATCACTGATGAGGCCACTAGGGACATAGTTGACCAAATTGAACATACTTCACCAAATGGAATATTTGACCAAATTGAACATACTTCACCAAATGGACCGTTGACCAAATGGAACGACGGTTTACCAAATGGCAGTGGTTTCCTGGGGATGAGCCCCCCAGACCCCCATCCGTCTGGGGACTCATGACAAATATACTCATATGGTGCCCATCTACAACATATTAAAAGGGCGGAGCGCTACTATGTTCAGAATACCTTTTTTTATGATTATTATTATGACCTAATACAAAAAGTTGTATTTTATTTTTATATGTGTAACCACTCTATTGAGTGTAGAATTTGACGAGAAATCCAACGAGACCACTCCCGCGTCGATCCGGGCACCCCTTCCCCCCCTTCCATTCGGTCAACCTCGGTCTGTAACCTTCAAATTTGTCAAATTTACCACATTTGAGGGGCGTGCTGTAAGGTCAAAGGTCAATGTGTCTAGAAACGCTTCCATTGGGGGGGTTGACTCACCCTGGCCCCCATCCATCTGGGGACTCATGACATCATCACCTGTGACATTACTGATGACATCACCGCCAGTGGGGACTGATGACATCACTGATGAGGCTACTAGGGACATAGTTGACCAAATTGAACATACTTCACCAAATGGTATATTTGACCAAATTGAACATACTTCACCAAATGGACCGTTGACCAAATGGAACCCGTTCCATTTGGTCAACGGTCCATTTGGCCAATTTCGTTTGGCCAATTTCCCTTGCTTTTTGGCCAAAATGAAGTCGTTTTTCGGGCTCCTCGCCAAAAATGGAGTCCTTAGAGTACCTACATGGCTATAAAAAATTAAAAAAAAATTAAAAAAAAAAATAATAAAAAAAAAAAAAAATCAAACCTGAATAACTCCTAGGGGAAGTAACTTCAAGGTCTAATTTTTTTTGTGGGAACTCCTCTCACACTCCTCTTTCAGCCCACAAAAAATGGGAGGTCAAAACGGAACTTTTTTTCTTTACTAAAAAAAAAAAAGAAAAATGTCGTATCTTTATATTCACTAAAATTCAGTAATTGAAGCTACAACCAAAATGACGGTTTGACAATGTACTAGGGGTTCTCAACATACACTGTAGCCAAAATTACGGCTCCAGGTTGAGTGGAACTGTGTCCCTGGCACAAAAAGAGATGTAAATTTTGCTGGATTTCATTATTTCGTGCGTTTTCTGATTTTTTTCAACTCTGCGGGACCACAGCTCCCTGAGCGTAGCTCCGATTAGCCTACCCTTTGCTGAGAGTAGGCATTAGACTGTCTCCTACGTGTCCAGCAACTTTGAAAGGGCTAGCTTCAAAGGCTGAATTTTGGGGAATTGTGGCATCCGACATCCATCAAGCCCCAGGCAGTGGGGGTCCATGCCTGCCTGTTGTATCCCGCCCATGGTGCACCACTGGGCGGGATACAACAGCCAGGCATGGACCTTCACTGCCTGGAGCTCCCTGGGGAGTCCCAAGCTGGGGCCCGCAGCCCTCTGGCTGGACGCTGGGGACCAAGTCGGGGTCCCTGGGCCCAGTGCACCCCTGGGTGGGATACAACAGCCAGGCATGGACCCTCACTGCGTGGAGCTCTCTGGGGAGTCCCAAGCTGGGGCCCGCAGCCCTCTGGCTGGATGCTGGGGACCAAGTCGGGGTCCCTGGGCCCAGTGCACCCCTGGGTGGGATACAACAGCCAGGCATGGACCCTCACTGCGTGGAGCTCTCTGGGGAGTCCCAAGCTGGGGCCCGCTTGCTGTAAGGTCGAAGGTCAATGTGTCTAGAAACGCTTCCATTGAGGGGGGGTTGACTCCCCCTGGCCCCCATCCATCTGGGGACTCATGAAATCATCACCAGTGACATCACTGATGACATCACCACCAGTGGGGACTGATGACATCACTGATGAGGCTACTAGGGACATAGTTGACCAAATTGAACATACTTCACCAAATGGAATATTTGACCAAATTGAACATACTTCACCAAATGGACCGTTGACCAAATGGAACCTGTTCCATTTGGTCAACGGTCCATTTGATGAAGTATGTTCAATTTGGTCAACTATTTCAAATCCAGGCCTGTCCCAAAGACCAAGTCTGTTTCATTCTGAAACGGTAAAAGCGATTGGCAACAAACAGCACAAATATACTCATATGGTGCCCATCTACAACATATTAAAAGGGCGGAGGTCAATATGTCTAGAAACGCTTCCATTGGGGGGGTTGACTCACCCTGGCCCCCATCCGTCTGGGGACTCATGACATCATCACCAGTGACATCACTGATGACATCACCACCAGTGGGGACTGATGACATCACTGATGAGGCTAATAGGGACATAGTTGACCAAATTGAACATACTTCACCAAATGGAAGGTTGACCAAATGGAACGACGGTTTACCAAATGGCAGTGGTTTCCTGGGGATGAGCCCCCCAGACCCCCATCCGTCTGGGGACTCATGACAAATATACTCATATGGTGCCCATCTACAACATATTAAAAGGGCGGAGCGCTACTATGTTCAGAATACCTTTTTTTATGATTATTATTATGACCTAATACAAAAAGTTGTATTTTATTTTTATATGTGTAACCACTCTATTGAGTGTAGAATTTGACGAGAAATCCAACGAGACCACTCCCGCGTCGATCCGGGCACCCCTTCCCCCCCTTCCATTCGGTCAACCTCGGTCTGTAACCTTCAAATTTGTCAAATTTACCACATTTGAGGGGCGTGCTGTAAGGTCAAAGGTCAATGTGTCTAGAAACGCTTCCATTGGGGGGGGTTGACTCACCCTGGCCCCCATCCATCTGGGGACTCATGACATCATCACCTGTGACATTACTGATGACATCACCGCCAGTGGGGACTGATGACATCACTGATGAGGCTACTAGGGACATAGTTGACCAAATTGAACATACTTCACCAAATGGTATATTTGACCAAATTGAACATACTTCACCAAATGGACCGTTGACCAAATGGAACCCGTTCCATTTGGTCAACGGTCCATTTGGCCAATTTCGTTTGGCCAATTTCCCTTGCTTTTTGGCCAAAATGAAGTCGTTTTTCGGGCTCCTCGCCAAAAATGGAGTCCTTAGAGTACCTACATGGCTATAAAAAATTAAAAAAAAAATTAAAAAAAAAAATAATAATAAAAAAAAAAAATCAAACCTGAATAACTCCTAGGGGAAGTAACTTCAAGGTCTAATTTTTTTTGTGGGAACTCCTCTCACACTCCTCTTTCAGCCCACAAAAAATGGGAGGTTTTTTTCTTTACTAAAAAAAAAAAAGAAAAATGTTGTATCTTTATATTCACTAAAATTCAGTAATTGAAGCTACAACCAAAATGACGGTTTGACAATGTACTAGGGGTTCTCAACATACACTGTAGCCAAAATTACGGCTCCAGGTTGAGTGGAACTGTGTCCCTGGCACAAAAAGAGATGTAAATTTTGCTGGATTTCGTTATTTCGTGCGTTTTCTGATTTTTTTCAACTCTGCGGGACCACAGCTCCCTGAGCGTAGCTCCGATTAGCCTACCCTTTGCTGAGAGTAGGCTTTAGACTGTCTCCTACGTGTCCAGCAACTTTGAAAGGGCTAGCTTCAATTAGTGATTTTTAGTGAATTGTTGCATCCGACATCCGTCTTTCTTTTTTTTTTCAAATCCAAACAATGTGTCATATCTTTATATTCACTAAAATTCAGTAATTGAAGCTACAACCAAAATGACGGTTTGACAATGTACTAGGGGTTCTCAACATACACATACAAATGTTGTGATATATACAAGCTCCTCCCTTCCTTCTTACCTTTTCCTTCATAATGTTTACCTTCACCGCGACCAAATCCGGACCCGAACTGAATCCTGGCCATCTTCCAACCGGCCAGGCCCTGGTGCCTGATTGCCTTACACCCAGTCATCCCAGTGGTATTTCAACCGCGTCCCAGGACCGACATGTCGGTCCCTATCTCCATCTCCGTGATTCTGACCGATCAGAGCGCGTGAGCCTTCATCCACGATCCAGCACACTTCACGAGGCAAGCCCCAAAGCTTTGCCCCCAGCGAGCCAACAAGCTTCGCTACAATTTGGTCCTTCGAGCCGGATCGAGGACTTGCGACGCTCAGAGATGGAGCAGGAGTCAGGTGAGCTCGCTCTGGTCACGGCACCTCGTCGACCAGAGGAGCAACCCTTCCCCCACCAGATCGATACTGGATACAGCCAAGTATCCAGCGTTCGGAGTAGTACTAAAGGGCGAGACCCCCTACACTCCGACCAGAAGATCCACCAGGGGCAGGAACTCATCCGCAGCCACCACCGACTCCCTGCTCAGGCGGCCCAGACAAGAGCCGAGTTCGAACATAAGATTGCGCGCCGAAGGGAGACCAACCGGGACATCACTGAATACTTCAAGGAATCCCAACACGCTGGCAGGTCCCATCAAGGTGGCCACCAGTCAAGCCGGGACAGGTCAGGTCATGGAGGCTCGACCTATGACGACAGAGACGCCCATGTACCCAGCGGGCGCAGGAGTCACCATCATCAGGGCGCAAGCCATCATGACGGAATATCCTCGGCCCAGGCCCTCGCCCACGACCGGGAGACCCCATGCGGGCATGGGCCAGCCCGGTATCAAGGGGCCCGACCCTCTTCCCGAGCAGAGCCCCGGTTGAGGAGCCCCAGTCACTCTCACTATCATAGCGTTAGCAGTTACCGCAGTCACCATAGCCCATCGCGACACTCTAGCGCCAGCTCACGGTCAACCGTACGTTCACACGCCTCCACTAACTCCTCCTCCTCAGCCCAAGCGGCAGCCTATGAGCAGGAGATGACACGACTGGCAGCTGAGGACCTCCGCCGGCAACACGCGGAGGAGGAGGAAGCCGATGCGGAGTACGATCGGCTGAATGAGCAAACCAGAGCGGCGAGGCGGGCCCAAGCAGAGGCCCAAGCAGAGGCCCAAGCAGAGGCCCAACAGGCCCAAGAGGAGGCCCTCCAAGCTAGAGGGCGGATCACTAACCGCCTGGAGAGAGGCCGATGCCTGCGGCAAGCTGAGCGGGCACACATAGGCGCCACGCTTCGGGCCCAACAGCTCGCCGGGGACCCGGCAGTTCCACCTGCGCCTCTCGCCTCCCAAGACCAGAGTCAGACGTGCGTACCGGCCCCAGGGCTAGCAACCCAAAGGGCGCCGCTCACCTCACCGGTGTCCGCACCCCGGCCCTACACCCTACCCGTTCCTCTCACCTCCCGCGACCAGGGTCAGGTCAGCACGGTGGCTCCAGAGCCAATGACCCAAACTACGGAACCCACTGCTCCAGTGCCACTGTCACCAATACTCCCATCTAGCACACGCCCGGCGACAGAGGTCGCTGACCCTGAGCACCATGCCAAGGGTTAACATCACCCGCCATGGGGCGGGGCCAAGGAAGGCGTCGCCCGCCCCCTTAGCCTGGTTATAGGCAGATAAAACAATGCTTTTCGCCAGCCATTTTGGAATCGCTTAACTTCATGACACCACATTGTACACACTAGTGGACAGGTGTATCCTGAACACATGTGCAAAAGATGAAGTCGTTTGCACATTGTGAGCCTGTGTTATCTTAAAAAAGCAACGCTATTTCACCGCCATTTTGGTTTCGCTGCACGATATGACACCACATCCCCCAGACTAGTTGAGAACGTTCCCCTGAACACGTGTGCAAAAGGTTTGGCCATTGTATCCAGCGCAGCCAATGTTATGGTGAAAAATGTGTTTTCGGGCCTTCAGGCTCCAGTGAAACAACACTATTTCGCCGCCATTTTGAAACGCTGAATGTGAGCGCTCTCATCTTCTAGTATGTTATAGGTGGCGGCCATGCGAGTACATGTGGTTGATTTGGTGCAGATCCCAGTCAGCGTTTCAAAATGGCAGCCGAAAAGCAAATCACTATTAAGCACACTTGGCTGCAAAACCCAGGCTGGGACCCTCACTGCCTGGAGGTCCCTTGGGAGACGCAGGGATCCATAGGACAGCTCACACAAGGCTGTAACCTTCAAATTTGTCAAATTTACCATATTTGAGGGGCGTGGAGACACGCTTGCTGTAAGGTCGAAGGTCAATGTGTCTAGAAACGCTTCCATTGAGGGGGGGTTGACTCCCCCTGGCCCCCATCCATCTGGGGACTCATGACATCATCACCAGTGACATCACTGATGACATCACCACCAGTGGGGACTGATGACATCACTGATGAGGCCACTAGGGACATAGTTGACCAAATTGAACATACTTCACCAAATGGAATATTTGACCAAATTGAACATACTTCACCAAATGGACCGTTGACCAAATGGAACGACGGTTTACCAAATGGCAGTGGTTTCCTGGGGATGAGCCCCCCAGACCCCCATCCGTCTGGGGACTCATGACAAATATACTCATATGGTGCCCATCTACAACATATTAAAAGGGCGGAGCGCTACTATGTTCAGAATACCTTTTTTTATGATTATTATTATGACCTAATACAAAAAGTTGTATTTTATTTTTATATGTGTAACCACTCTATTGAGTGTAGAATTTGACGAGAAATCCAACGAGACCACTCCCGCGTCGATCCGGGCACCCCTTCCCCCCCTTCCATTCGGTCAACCTCGGTCTGTAACCTTCAAATTTGTCAAATTTACCACATTTGAGGGGCGTGCTGTAAGGTCAAAGGTCAATGTGTCGTTTTTCGGGCTCCTCGCCAAAAATGGAGTCCTTGGAGTACCTACATGGCTATAAAAAAAAAAAAAAAATTAAAAAAAAAAAAAAAAAAAAAAAAAATCAAACCTGAATAACTCCTAGGGGAAGTAACTTCAAGGTCTAATCTTTTTTGTGGGAACTCCTCTCACACTCCTCTTTCAGCCCACAAAAAATGGGAGGTCAAAACGGAACTTTTTTTCTTTACTAAAAAAAAAAAAAAAAGTGGCGTATCTTTATATTCACTAAAATTCAGTAATTGAAGCTACAACCAAAATGACGGTTTGACAATGTACTAGGGGTTCTCAACATACACTGTAGCCAAAATTACGGCTCCAGGTTGAGTGGAACTGTGTCCCTGGCACAAAAAGAGATGTAAATTTTGCTGGATTTCGTTATTTCGTGCGTTTTCTGATTTTTTTCAACTCTGCGGGACCACAGCTCCCTGAGCGTAGCTCCGATTAGCCTACCCTTTGCTGAGAGTAGGCTTTAGACTGTCTCCTACGTGTCCAGCAACTTTGAAAGGGCTAGCTTCAAAGGCTGAATTTTGGGGAATTGTGGCATCCGACATCCATCAAGCCCCAGGCAGTGGGGGTCCATGCCTGCCTGTTGTATCCCGCCCATGGTGCACCACTGGGCGGGATACAACAGCCAGGCATGGACCTTCACTGCCTGGAGCTCCCTGGGGAGTCCCAAGCTGGGGCCCGCGGCCCTCTGGCTGGACGCTGGGGACCAAGTCGGGGTCCCTGGGCCCAGTGCACCCCTGGGTGGGATACAACAGCCAGGCATGGACCCTCACTGCCTGGAGCTCCCTGGGGAGTTTCAAGCTGGGGCCCGCAGCCCTCTGGCTGGACGCGGGGGACCAAGTCGGGGTCCCCAGGCCCAGTGCACCCCTGGGTGGGATACAACAGCCAGGCATGGACCCTCACTGCCTGGAGGTCCCTTGGGAGACGCAGGTATCCATAGGACAGCTCACACAAGGCTGTAACCTTCACATTTGTCAAATTGACCATATTTGTGGGGCGTGGAGACATGCTTGCTGTAAGGTCGAAGGTCAAATGCTATGTCAAATCTAATCAAAGCTTCCTTCTGAACGTGCCAGCGCTCTGATCTTCTTGTATGTTATAGGTGGCGGCCGTGCGAGTACATGTGGTTGATTTGGTGCAATGTTCCTTTGATCGAGCTCTGCTCCGGGGTCCTCTCAGCCCTTATACCCGTCAGAGGACCTGAGAATGTTAGTCCAATGTCAGCAAAACTTTTTCTGAACATGGTAGCGCTCCAACCTTGGAATATGTTGTATATGGCCCCCATATGAGTAGATCTGTCTTGTTTGGTGCCAATCGCTTTTACCGTTTCAAGATGGCGGGCGCTGGAACATACACAGTTGTGCCAAAGATAAATGGCCGCCATTCAACCAAAAATGGAGGAAGGAGGGGTGCGAAGCGGGGCTGGGCTCGAGCCGCGGCTGGGGGAGCAGTCGCCCTGTCGCCCTCCCTCCTCCGCCGCCGGAAGGGCGGTGCGCGGCCCCCGTCGCGGGGCTCTCGTACGCGGTTTCGGCCACTGCGGGGGTCCTTGCGGCGGGGTGTCCGCCGCCGTGTCGGAAGGCGGGCCGGTGGGGGGGATCGGGTACGGCAGTTGGCGGCGGCGACTCTGGACGCGCGCCGGGCCCTTCTCGCGGATCTCCCCAGCTACGGCGCGCGTCGGGCCCCGTTCGCGCGGGGTCCCGGCACGTCGCCTCGGCTGGCGCCTAGCAGCTGACTTAGAACTGGTGCGGACCAGGGGAAGCCGAAGCTTTTCTCGGCCGGATCAATGTGGTTCTAGAGTCAAAGGCGCCAGCAAGAACACTACGGCCCCTGTGGGTCGTCTCCTGCTTAAGGCAGTCGCGGGCAAGCAACCGTCTTGTCTTGTCGTCTGTCTGTACTGGAGTCAGCGATGCATTCGCTCGCGGGAGTAACTGTAACTCTCATCTCGGCCGGAGTCAGTGGGGCTCCTGCAGGGGGGGTCCTGCCTCACGCTGATCCAGGGCAGTGAGGGTGCCGGCGAGGGAACGCGATGGCGACGTTGCGTCCGTAATCGACATCTTCCTTTCCACACGGCTGCGTGAACCTGTGTATGACGCTGACCCCTGTGTGTCTAACTGGCCCAGCCGAGACACTGGAATTGACGGTGGCCTCAGGTACATCGGGAGTATCTGCGGCTCTGTAAATAGTCAGACTGGCGCTCAACGGGCGATCCGGAACCCGTCAGGTAATCCTAACCTGTTGCTATTAGTGGGTCCCGCTGATACGAGTGCCTCCGCCCTGGGCAATGCCTTGGGGACGGCCGCTTCGACGTGCACCGTTGGGTAACTGAGTCTGGATGGTCTTGACCAGACCCACTGCAGGCTTAGGGCCATACGTGTAGCGCCGTCGCTGGCTGGCCCCCTGGTACGGCCTGGGGTCACCCACATGCCCGTACGGGTATAAGCGCGTATGTGCGTGCGTCCTCGGGGCGGTGGACGCTGATGGATGGTAGGCCGGTGGTTCTCTCCCGTTACATGTCGCGGCAATTAGAGTGACCTTATTGTCTATTGACTCAGACATTTGGAGCAATCCGGGACGATTAAGGTGCAGGGATAACCACCTTGTCGACGGGCGACGGTAAACTCCCCGGAATGGCGCACCCGACCGACCATGTTCTATGGTAACGGGGGTGAAATCTGCCACCTGTCAGAGTCCATTTAAGGTTATTATTGTATTGTGCCAAGGGTTAACATCACCCGCCATGGGGCAGGGCCACGGAAGGCGTCGCCCGCCCCCTTAGCCTGGTTATAGGCAGATAAAACAATGCTTTTCGCCAGCCATTTTGGAATCGCTTAACTTCATGACACCACATTGTACACACTAGTGGACAGGTGTATCCTGAACACATGTGCAAAAGATGAAGTTGTTTGCGCATTGTGAGCCCGTGTTATCTTAAAAAAGCAATGCTATTTCACCGCCATTTTGGTTTCGCTGCACGATATGACACCACATCCCCCAGACTAGTTGAGAATGTTCCCCTGAACACGTGTGCAAAAGGTTTGGCCATTGTATCCAGCACGGCCTATGTTATGGTTAAAATGGGGTTTTCGGGCCTTCAGGCTCCAGTGAAACAACACTATTTCACCGCCATTTTGAAACGCTGAATGTGAGCGCTCTCATCTTCTAGTATGTTATAGGTGGCGGCCATGCGAGTACATGTGGTTGATTTGGTGCAGATCCCAGTCAGCGTTTCAAAATGGCAGCCGAAAAGCAAATCACTATTAAGCACACTTGGCTGCAAAACCCAGGCTGGGACCCTCACTGCCTGGAGGTCCCATGGGAGACGCAGGGATCCATAGGACAGCTCACACAAGGCTGTAACCTTCAAATTTGTCAAATTTACCATATTTGAGGGGCGTGGAGACACGCTTGCTGTAAGGTCGAAGGTCAATGTGTCTAGAAACGCTTCCATTGAGGGGGGGTTGACTCCCCCTGGCCCCCATCCATCTGGGGACTCATGACATCATCACCAGTGACATCACTGATGACATCACCACCAGTGGGTACTGATGACATCACTGATGAGGCTACTAGGGACATAGTTGACCAAATTGAACATACTTCACCAAATGGAATATTTGACCAAATTGAACATACTTCACCAAATGGACCGTTGACCAAATGGAACCTGTTCCATTTGGTCAACGGTCCATTTGATGAAGTATGTTCAATTTGGTCAACTATTTCAAATCCAGGCCTGTCCCAAAGACCAAGTCTGTTTCATTCTGAAACGGTAAAAGCGATTGGCAACAAACAGCACAAATATACTCATATGGTGCCCATCTACAACATATTAAAAGGGCGGAGGTCAATGTGTCTAGAAACGCTTCCATTGGGGGGGGTTGACTCACCCTGGCCCCCATCCGTCTGGGGACTCATGACATCATCACCAGTGACATCACTGATGACATCACCACCAGTGGGGACTGATGACATCACTGATGAGGCTAATAGGGACATAGTTGACCAAATTGAACATACTTCACCAAATGGAAGGTTGACCAAATGGAACGACGGTTTACCAAATGGCAGTGGTTTCCTGGGGATGAGCCCCCCAGACCCCCATCCGTCTGGGGACTCACGACAAATATACTCATATGGTGCCCATCTACAACATATTAAAAGGGCGGAGCGCTACTATGTTCAGAATACGTTTTTTTATGATTATTATTATGACCTAATACAAAAAGTTGTATTTTATTTTTATATGTGTAAACACTCTATTGAGTGTAGAATTTGACGAGAAATCCAACGAGACCACTCCCGCGTCGATCCGGGCACCCCTTCCCCCCCTTCCATTCGGTCAACCTCGGTCTGTAACCTTCAAATTTGTCAAATTTACCACATTTGAGGGGCGTGCTGTAAGGTCAAAGGTCAATGTGTCGTTTTTCGGGCTCCTCGCCAAAAATGGAGTCCTTGGAGTACCTACATGGCTATAAAAAAAAAAAAAAATTAAAAAAAAAAAAAAAAAAAAAAAAAAAATCAAACCTGAATAACTCCTAGGGGAAGTAACTTCAAGGTCTAATTTTTTTTGTGGGAACTCCTCTCACACTCCTCTTTCAGCCCACAAAAAATGGGAGGTCAAAACGGAACTTTTTTTCTTTATTAAAAAAAAAAAAAAAAGTGGCGTATCTTTATATTCACTAAAATTCAGTAATTGAAGCTACAACCAAAATGACGGTTTGACAATGTACTAGGGGTTCTCAACATACACTGTAGCCAAAATTACGGCTCCAGGTTGAGTGGAACTGTGTCCCTGGCACAAAAAGAGATGTAAATTTTGCTGGATTTCGTTATTTCGTGCGTTTCTGATTTTTTTCAATTCTGCGGGACCACAGCTCCCTGAGCGTAGCTCCGATTAGCCTACCCTTTGCTGAGAGTAGGCTTTAGACTGTCTCCTACGTGTCCAGCAACTTTGAAAGGGCTAGCTTCAAAGGCTGAATTTTGGGGAATTGTGGCATCCGACATCCATCAAGCCCCAGGCAGTGGGGGTCCATGCCTGCCTGTTGTATCCCGCCCATGGTGCACCACTGGGCGGGATACAACAGCCAGGCATGGACCTTCACTGCCTGGAGCTCCCTGGGGAGTCCCAAGCTGGGGCCCGCGGCCCTCTGGCTGGACGCTGGGGACCAAGTCGGGGTCCCTGGGCCCAGTGCACCCCTGGGTGGGATACAACAGCAAGGCATGGACCCTCACTGCGTGGAGCTCTCTGGGGAGTCCCAAGCTGGGGCCCGCAGCCCTCTGGCTCGATGCTGGGGACCAAGTCGGGGTCCCCGGGCCCAGTGCACCCCTGGGCGGGATACAACAGCCAGGCATGGACCCTCACTGCCTGGAGCCCTCTGGGGAGTCCCAAGCTGGGGCCTGCGGCCCTCTGGCTGGATGCCGGGGACCAAGTCGGAGTCCCCAGGCCAAGTGCACCCCTGGGTGGGATACAACAGCCAGGCATGGACCCTCACTGCCTGGAGCTCCCTGGGGAGTTTCAAGCTGGGGCCCGCAGCCCTCTGGCTGGACGCGGGGGACCAAGTCGGGGTCCCCAGGCCCAGTGCACCCCTGGGCGGGATACAACAGCCAGGCATGGACCCTCACTGCCTGGAGGTCCCTTGGGAGACGCAGGTATCCATAGGACAGCTCACACAAGGCTGTAACCTTCAAATTTGTCAAATTGACCATATTTGTGGGGCGTGGAGACATGCTTGCTGTAAGGTCGAAGGTCAAATGCTATGTCAAATCTAATCAAAGCTTCCTTCTGAACGTGCCAGCGCTCTGATCTTCTTGTATGTTATAGGTGGCGGCCGTGCGAGTACATGTGGTTGATTTGGTGCAATGTTCCTTTGATCGAGCTCTGCTCCGGGGTCCTCTCAGCCCTTATACCCGTCAGAGGACCTGAGAATGTTAGTCCAATGTCAGCAAAACTTTTTCTGAACATGGTAGCGCTCCAATCTTGGAATATGTTGTATATGGCCCCCATATGAGTAGATCTGTCTTGTTTGGTGCCAATCGCTTTTACCGTTTCAAGATGGCGGGCGCTGGAACATACACAGTTGTGCCAAAGAGAAATGGCCGCCATTCAACCAAAAATGGAGGAAATTACTTGAAACTTGAGAAAACACACTATTTCTATTCATATATTTTGAATGTATAGTCAAATTTAACATCCAACCTGTCTTGGTTCCATTTGGCCTACTGTAGTCCATTTGGTCTACAAAATAAAGTAAATGATTTTAGCTCATTGTATGGCTTCAATAAAGTACAGCACAAATATTTTGAAATAGTTTAATGTGTGAATAAGAACCCTTGAAACTTGTGTGCCATTTGTGTGTACCCGTTGCGCATCTTCATGCAGAGAGACAGTCTTGACTCTTGCCCGCGACCAAATTGAACATACTTCACCAAATTGATCGTTGACCAAATGGAACCCGTTCCATTTGGTCAACGGTCTCTTGACAAGAGTCAAGAGACAGTCTTGACTCTTGCCTGGCAGAGAAGAGAGCTCCCATCCCCCGGTCGTTAATTAAGGAAGTTAATGATTAAGGGAGCTTGCTACCAGCAAGAGAGCAGTTGGCAGTCTGTTTGCTGTCTGATATCCAGGGTCCCCTACCATAGGCATTCATTGCTTCTTTGGGGTCTCCCTTTCTACTATGTCTACTGTACTCAACTGTCAATCTCCATGTTGCCTTTTGTTACATGAATAACATACATCAGTTTGGATGCGCCCTCCCCCCCCACACTTCCATTTGGTCTACTCCAGTCCGTTTGGACAACTATGTCTAGAAAGGCTTCCATTGGGGGAGGGGTTGACTCCCACTGGCTCCGCCCACTTCCGTTTGGTCAACTC
>NC_139642.1:6845715-7110715 GCF_964638095.1 Poromitra crassiceps
AGCGCTCATAGATCGGGCGGATGTGTTCATTGGAAGCTGCACTTCGCTCCTGCCGCTTAGGAACTTCTCCGTCCACAGTGACCGGATGCTCCTCCACAAACTTGTCCCAAACGGCTTGGAAGTCCATCTGCACAGTTCCTGACCTCCCAGATGTAGTTGGTTGCTCAGATGTGCCGGACGCTTCCTCACCAGATTCTCCACTAAATGAAAGAAAAACAGTATTAGGTCAATGTCCAGGCTGATATGCAGTTAAGGTCCACTGTGTGGGCACAATGTTTGCATTAAAGCTGATGTGCTTACCTCAACTCAGATCCAGTCATTCCAATACGGGAGATGATTTTCCTTGCCAACAGCATGTTTTTTCCCTTCTTCATGCGATAATGCTTATCAGCAGTGGCACCTGAGTGGGTCAAGTAGTCAGCCATTAGGGACTTCTCAACATCTGAGGATTTCATCACCTCCGTCTCAAATACCCACCTCGCCTGCTGGCTGGTCACAATTGGCTCCACATTGTATCTAAAATGAAAATGAAGAGTAAAACGTTGATGACATCAATCATAGATATTAAGCAGCAGCTCCCGACAAAATCACATAATCAACTTACTTCAATTGGAAGCGGCGAAGGTCATTGGATGGGTTGTGAATTGGCAACCCACTTGTGGACAGGAAAAACCTTTCGTTAGGGTCTTCTTCCACATTGTCGGCGACTTTGCTTTTCCTGAACCTCTTGCACCTCTTCATCTGGTCCCTCACCACATCAAAATATGAGATGAACCACTGTTTGGAGAAAGGAGTGCAGAGATTAGATTCCAGGCATGACATTTTGACATTGCATTGTGAATCATATAAATTCAGTCAACTTACAGCCTCCTCTTCTGCGTCGAGGACAAAGCACGCCACCTCCTGTGCGCCCGTCTTATGCTCTTTGACAGCGATGGAGAGATACCCATCGCCCACATCTGTCCTGTTTTTCCACTCCTCAGTCTGGGTAACATACACATGACATTGGATTAGATGATGACAGTTTCTTTGGCACATGAAAAAGCATGAATGAAAATCATAGTACAAGACTTACAGTCATGTTTGCGACGACACAAGGCCTCTGCAGATGTTTCAGAATCACGATGGCCTCCAAGTAATTCAAGACGGTGAGGCACTCAGTAGTTTCGAGCTGAAGGCTGTAGGTCTGCTCAGATTCAATAATCTTCCCCACAACGTTAAGGAAATCTTTCTTGGCCGCACTCAGCACAGCCAAGCATTCCTGGGGTGTGATGTCCGCGTCCTCACGGAAGGCCATGTCACTGTAAAACATACATTACTCTTTTGGCTCAAGGTTTTAAACAGTGCACTAAATATGAAACAACTGTCATTAAACTTACCGCTTTGCAACGATTTCTTTGCTGACCCCTTTGCCAAGGTTTCTAATCTGGGAAAGTAGGAAGTCCCTGTAGTTTTCTGCATCCACGTGGAGGTCTTTATCACTGTGGATCAAATTTGTGTCAACTATGTTATAGCGCAGGAACCTCCTCACGCATTTTAAGTAGTTCGTTTTTGTCTGGTTCGATAGCTTGGCCTCATCCAGCTTCCTGATGTATTCCTTGGCCTTCACTCGATCACGAACAAACTTGAGGGATGGCTCGACTGGATCCATGTAATAGAGAAACCTTGCAACATTTTCCACCTGAGGGGAGACACAACACAAATGTTATACATTTACACTAAATGACCTTGCAGCTATGTATGTATTAATCAGCAGTTGATGTTAGTGCTCACTTCTTGCTTGTGGTTTTCGACACTGAGATCTTTTCCGAGATAGGCCGCAAATGACATCAACAAGGGATGGTCAAGGGAGTGCCTGTTGTAGAGTCCCATTTTTTGCATTAACGCCCTCTTGTTGACTTTATAAGCTGGGGCACGGTCACTGCAATAAGAAAAAAAAAAAAACGACAATTACATTAAAGATCATCCCAACTCTCACACACATACACATGTGAATACCAGTGGTTTGTTGAAGATAATGAGTTCTTACCATTGAAAGGTCTCCCCACTGCTTTCACTTCCACCCTGGCTGGCATCCTCAGCAGAGTCAGGCTGGTCTGTGCTAGTGTGAGGGGCGGCGTGAGTTTCAGCGGCCTGTGAGCTGGATGGCGCATTGGTTGCTCTCGACGCTGGTACATTGCTAACATAAAGCGTGCGTTTCTCCAACTCCTCAATCAGTCTTTAATGAAACAACAACACAACAGTTAGTGGTGTTCATACATTGAAATAGGAAAATATTGAAAAATGTAAAGATTTTTGCCACATACCTGGGGAGCGGGTCCCTGGAATCAAGTATTCCAGTGAGCTCATCATATGCGAAAACCCGGCCAGAGCGCAGCAATTCATGCACATCGTCTTTTGCCTTTAAAACGGCCACATCAATGGTTTCCTTTCCTGCATCCTTCATGCAGGTACGGCGTAGATGGACTCCAAGGGCTTGCTGTGTCTTGTGGCATACAGGACAGAGCAGGAAGTGACGGTGTGCAGCATTGCAATTACAGACAAGTTTCAAGTTAGGCATTATCCAAAACTCAGTAATGTCACATCTAAGAAGACAGGAAAAACAGAGTGAAAACCACAGAAATGGACAGAGTAACACACACACACACACACACACACACACTCTCACACAAACAGTAGGGTTAGGGTAACTTTGTAAGCCCAGGCCCAGCCCCAGGTCCAGCTGCTGCTATAGCCAGCATCTGCTATAGCCAGGCTGCTATAGATTGCTATAGATGGAGCCAGGTATCTCGAGGCCTACCTGGCTAGCCAGGCTGGCTAGCTAGGTAGGCCTCACCCTTGAGGCCCAATCAACAGCTCAACAGCTCAAATGCTCAACAGCTCAAATGGAAATATCACTCATTCAGGCTCAGATGACATAAAATATCTCACATAAAACATTAAAAACTCAGACCTGAGGCACTAGCCTTAGGCAATAGCCAGGCTGCTATAGATTGCTATAGATGGAGCCAGGTCTCTCGAGGCCTACCTGTCTAGCCAGGCTGGCTAGCCAGGTAGGCCTCGAGGGGCCAGGTAGGCCTCGCCTTCGAGGCCTACCCAATCAACAGCTCACAGCTCAGATGGAAATATCACTCATTCAGGCTCAGATGACATAAAATATCTCACATAAAACATAAAAAACTCAGACCTTAGGCACTAGCCTTAGGCAATAGCCAGGCTGCTATAGATTGCTATAGATGGAGCCAGGTCTCTCGAGGCCTACCTGGCTAGCCAGGCTGGCTAGCCAGGTAGGCCTCGAGGGGCCAGGTAGGTCTCCCAATCAACAGCTCACAGCTCAAATGGAAATATCACTCATTCAGGTTCAGATGACATAAAATATCTTAGGCACTAGCCTTAGGCAATAGCCAGGCTGCTATAGATTGCTATAGATGGAGCCAGGTCTCTCGAGGCCTACCTGGCTAGCCAGGCTGGCTAGCCAGGTAGGCCTCGAGGGGCCAGGTAGGCCTCGCCTTCGAGTTTGAATTCATACAGCCCCAGACAGACATACAGACAAAAAAGTCAGTGAAATAGCTGTGTATTACCTTGCAGAAGCCATTTTCAGCAAAGAAAAATCTTAGGTTCTGTCACTGGAGAGTTTGCTGTCTTTCAGACTAGATGCAAAGAGTGAACATCAAGATTCAACAAAAGCTAGGTGTGCTCTGTCGGCCATTTAAAGTTTCCCGGTTTTCTGGATAGGGTGGCTTGCCTCCCCTGGGTCCTAAAGGCAACCCTATTACATATACAGTATATGCCATGATAGTAGACCCTCCTTGGCTGTTCGAGGGACCTGAGGAAGAGGGAGTAGACCCTCCTTGGCTGTCCCAGGTTCGAGACAGACACTTGAGCATTGACTTGGCCTTTGAATTCCACACAGGCTGTCTTTACTGATTTAGATAAATGTAAACACATATGCAGTCCTACCCAAATTTGTGAAAATTACACATTTTTTAAGTACACCTAGTTTGAGTTGTAGTTCACCTTACTGATTTGGATAAATGTAAACACATACGTATGCTGTTCTATCAAAATTAGTGAAAATAATATGTTTTTTTCTCCAGGATCCAGGCAGTGCCTGGGCAGGGCCTATGGTCGGTAGTGGCAGCCTGGAGGTCTGGGTGGCTGTCTTGGGTGTGTAGGGCCGGGAGAGGGCCGACTGTGGTCAGTAGTGGCAGCCTGGAGGTCACTGTTACAGGCCAGGGGTCAGTGTTAAAGGCCAGGGGTCACTGTCGCTCTACCAGAGGCCCAGACCTGAGGAAGAGGGAGTAGACCCTCCTTGGCTGTCCCAGGTTCGAGGGACCTGAAGCTATCCCAGGAAGAGGTCCCCTGCCTCTACAGGGAAGACAGGGCCTTGAACAGCAATGCTGGCCAGCTCCAGTGCAGTAGCTTTTACAGTCCAAGTGCACCTAGTTTGAGTTGTAGTTCACCTTACTGATTTGATTAAATGTAAACACATATGCTGTTCTACCAAAATTAGTGAAAATAATATGTTTTTTTCTCCAGGATCCAGGCAGTGCCTGGGCAGGGCCTATGGTCGGTAGTGGCAGCCTGGAGGTCTGGGTGGCTGTCCTAAGTGTGTAGGGCCGGGAGAGGGCCGACTGTGGTCAGTAGTGGCAGCCTGGAGGTGGCTCTTAGCCTGGGCAGAGGCAGTGTGGAGGTAGGGGGACTTGCCTGGGTCTCTGGTGACCCAGGCTAGGGTTAGGGTTGGGGTTAGGGTAATAATGATGACATTACAAGTTGGAGAAAAAAACTCATTATTTTCACTAATTTGGGTAGGACAGCATATGTGTTTACATTAACCAAATAAGTAAAGATTGCCTGGGTCTCCGGCAATGACGACAGGGGGGCTCTTAGCCTGGGCAGAGGCAGTATGGCGGTAGGGGGACTTGCCTGGGTATCTTATAGGGGCTTGTTGTAGGCTTATAGGAACCCTCCACTAGAGGAGGGTCCCAGGGGGGGCCTATATGTGTGTGTTTTCCATGCAACAAGCCCCACAGGCTTATAGGAACCCTCCACTAGAGGAGGGTCCCAGGGGGGGCCTATATGTGTGTGTTTTCCATGCAACAAGCCCCACAGGCTTATAGGAACCCTCCACTAGAGGAAGTTCCCAGGGGGGGCCTATATGTGTGTGTTTTCCATGCAACAAGCCCACAGGCTTATAGGAACCCTCCACTAGAGGAGGGTCCCAGGGGGGGGCTATATGTGTGTGTTTTCCATGCAACAAGCCCCACAGGCTTATAGGAACCCTCGACTAGAGGAGGGTCCTAGGGGGGGCCTATATGTGTGTGTTTTCCATGCAACAAGCCCCACAGGCTTCTAGGAACCCTCCACTAGAGGAGGGTCCCAGGGGGGGCCTATATGTGTGTGTTTTCCATGCAACAAGCCCCACAGGCTTATAGGAACCCTCCACTAGAGGAGGGTCCCAGGGGGGGCCTATATGTGTGTTTTACATGCCACAAGCCCCACAGGCTTATAGGAACCCTCCACTAGAGGAGGGTCCCAGGGGGGGCCTATATGTGTGTTTTCCATGCCACAAGCCCCACAGGCTTATATGAACCCTCCACTAGAGGAGGGTCCCAGGGTGGGCCTATATGTGTGTTTTCCATGCCACAAGCCCCACAGGCTTATAGGAACCCTCCACTAGAGGAGGGTCCCAGGGGGGCCTATATGTGTGTTTTCCATGCCACAAGCCCCACAGGCTTATATGAACCCTCCACTAGAGGAGGGTCCCAGGGGGGGCCTATATGTGTGTTTTCCATGCCACAAGCCCCACAGGCTTATAGGAACCCTCCACTAGAGGAGGGTTCCAGCGGGGGCCTATATGTGTGTGTTTTCCATGCCACAAGCCCCACAGGCTTATAGGAACCCTCCACTAGAGGAGGGTCCCAGGGGGGGGGCTACAGTATATGTGTGTGTTTTCCATGCCACAAGCCCCACAGGCTTATAGGAACCCTCCACTAGAGGAGGGTCCCAGGGGGGGCCTATATGTGTGTGTTTTCCATGCCACAAGCCCCACAGGCTTATAGGAACCCTCCACTAGAGGAGGGTCCCAGGGGGGGGCCTATATGTGTGTGTTTTCCATGCCACAAGCCCCACAGGCTTATAGGAACCCTCCACTAGAGGAGGGTCCCAGGGGGGGCCTATATGTGTGTGTTTTCCATGCAACAAGCCCCACAGGCTTATAGGAACCCTCCACTAGAGGAGGGTCCCAGGGGGCGCCTATATGTGTGTGTTTTCCATGCAACAAGCCCCACAGGCTTATAGGAACCCTCCACTAGAGGAGGGTCCCAGTGGGGCCTATATGTGTGTGTTTTCCATGCAACAAGCCCCACAGGCTTATAGTAACCCTCCACTAGAGGAGGGTCCCAGGGGGGGCCTATATGTGTGTGTTTTCCATGCAACAAGCCCCACAGGCTTATAGGAACCCTCCACTAGAGGAGGGTCCCAGGGGGGCCTATATGTGTGTGTTTTCCATGCAACAAGCCCCACATGCTTATAGGAACCCTCCACTAGAGGAGGGTCCCAGGGGGGGCCTATATGTGTGTGTTTTCCATGCAACAAGCCCCACAGGCTTATAGAAACCCTCCACTAGAGGAGGGTCCCAGGGGGGGCCTATATGTGTGTGTTTTCCATGCAACAAGCCCCACAGGCTTATAGGAACCCTCCACTAGAGGAGGTTCCCAGGGGGGGCCTATATGTGTGTGTTTTCCATGCAACAAGCCCCACAGGCTTATAGGAACCCTCCACTAGAGGAGGGTCCCAGGGGGGCCTATATGTGTGTGTTTTCCATGCAACAAGCCCCACAGGCTTATAGGAACCCTCCACTAGAGGAGGGTCCCAGGGGGGGCCTATATGTGTGTGTTTTCCATGCAACAAGCCCCACAGGCTTATAGGAACCCTCCACTAGAGGAGGGTCCCAGGGGGGGCCTATATGTGTGTGTTTTCCATGCAACAAGCCCCACAGGCTTATAGGAACCCTCCACTAGAGGAGGGTCCCAGGGGGGGCCTATATGTGTCTTCGGGAAACAATAGCTTCCCGTTTTCTTTGAAGAGCTACAAAAACACAAGGAATGGAATGTTGCGCACAGTTATCATGCTACATCAAATAGTGCAAAATGATTGCTTAGTATTGCCCATTTGGAAGGTATCTTGTCATAATAGGGAGGTACACCAGGTAATCTACAACTGTTTTGTTTCTCAGGTATAAGTTAATGGTCCCATATTGTGTAGTTTTCTGCTGTTTTAAACATTTGTCAGGGGTCTTTAAAATAAGGTCATGCATACTGTTTGGGATTTGGAGACAAGTTTTTTTTTAGCCATTCTAGCTCTGTGCTCATTAAATATGCAGGTTTGGCCACAGAGGCGCCGCTGATTGGCCGATGAGGTGCCCCGCTCTGATTGGCCGCCTGATCTGTCAATCTGGGTAGAGCACTGTACAGTGCAGTGCAGATGAAATTTCACCAAATGGCAGCAGTGTACGGCGTATGGCAGTACGACTTTGAACCTGAAGCTGACTCTGATTTAGAGCTGACTCTGATTCAGAGTCAGCTGTAAAATTCGACGGGCTTTCGAATGGCGTCAGTCCCGTGTCTGTAGCTGCTTGCGTTCCCGAGATACGCCCAAAAAACGGCCAACATTTATTTTTGCTCCAAATTACACCAAACTTAAACCGAAGCATCTATGCCATGAGAGGGATTCAGGCACAAAGTTTCATGCAGTTTCATCCATTTTCCTAGGAGTTATGATCATCTGATGTTCTAACTACTTTTTAAACAATTATGCGCTGCTATGCGCCCCTCTCGTTGACTCCCGAACTTCGACACTGCATCTACTAGACGTAAAATTCGAAGATCTAGCTAACGGTGTCAGTCCCGTGTCTGTAGCTCTTTCCGTTCCCGAGATACGGCCAAAAAACCTCCAAAAACACTATAAAACACTATTTTTTTGATGGGCTCCAAATGACACCAAAAATAAAACGAAGCATCTATGCCATGAGAGGGATTCAGGCACAAAGTTTCATGCAGTTTCATCCATTTCCCTAGGAGTTATGATCATCTGATGTTGCCGACAACAGATAATACTAACCCAACAACAAATGATCATAACTCCTAGGAAAATGGATGAAACTGCATGAAACTAGGTGCGTGAATTCATCTCATGATGATGATGCTTCGGTTTAAGTTTGGTGTAATTTGGAGCCAAAAAACTACTTTCAAGCATAGTGCCAATCGACTCCAAATGGCCTGAAACGCATCTGAATACAACCTGTTACAATGCACTTAATTCTTCTTCAATGTTATGTGGCAGTAAAACATGTTACTCACATCGAGGAGTTCCTCTTCGTCGTCTTCAAATGCCTCCTCTGGCCCACTGCCGCCGAGGGCGAGAAGTGCAGGGAGGTTGGGAAGTGAAGGGAGCTGTGCATTGAGAAATCAATGTATAACTGTGTTCCATGTCAGGTATGAGGTACACAAAAAGACACGTGGTTTGGCAGTTAAACATTTTACTCACATTGCTGACGTCGCCCTCTGAAGGGCTTGAGGGCCCACTTCTGAGCGTCACCTGTGCATTGAGAAATCACTGTATAACTGTGTTGTATCTCAGGTATGAGGTAAGTATATCAGCCTGATATACACACAATATATCATATGTGTAACAACATTCCTTATATTACATATTGATATGTTGTAATAAAATGTCTTATGGCACTAAAATATTGTACTCACAAAGTTGACGGTGCTGCTGCTGCTGCTGCTGTCTAAACCTGGAGATAAAGGCACCTGTTCATGCAGAAAGAATAAGATGGACAGAAAATGATAGTCACTCCCCATTTCACCATACATACATTACTGTGCAGCATTAAAGCAATCCCTCTCCCGCCACTGACCTCGACAGGTTGCTGGCGTAGCCTAGGCCGTCTCCTGACCCTCACCTGCCCCCCACCCTCTGCAGATGCAGCCCTGCTGGCATCTTTCTGTAGACATGAAACATACATGGAAAGACGATCAAAGATGAACATAACTATTTAGATAATTAGACGGCTTTAGCTCAGGAGGTAGAGCGGGTCGGCCAATGACGCAAGGGTTGGCGGTTCGATCCCCGCTCCCTCCCAGCTGCTGTCGTTGTGTCCTTGGGCAAGACACTTAACCCCAAATTGCTCCCGATGGTGTGTAGGCACCCTGCGTGGCAGCCTGCCGCCATTGGTGTATGAATGGGTGAATGTAGACTATCTACTCATTGTAAAGCGCTTTGGATAAAAGCGCTATATAAATGCAGACCATTTACCATTTACCATAATCAAGAACATTTAAACTTGCCCCTCTCCTTTCACTCACCTTCTGGTATGCCTGTATTTTCAGGCGCAGCATCTTTACTTCCTGCCTCAGAAGAGCGTTTTCGAGCTTCAGACCGGCGCTCTCCCTCTTAAGCCCTGAGGTGGAGGGTTCCCCGGATGTGCCAGGCTGGGGGCTGTCTTGGGACTGGCTGGGTGCTGGGGGCTGGCTGCATCCTCGGGACTGGCTGGGTGCTGGGGTCTGGCTGGGCGGTGGCTGTCGGCTGGGGCCTGGCCCGTCGGCCTCGGCCTCACCTTCATCCTCCAAGTCTAGTCTTGTTGCTATTGGAGGGTCTGGCTGGGACGCTCTGAGCGACACTAACAAATCACGGGCAACCTTTTTGGTGAGCTCCGGTATGTACTGTTCCCCCTCAGCCTCTGTCAACTCCAAATGGAGCTGGATATGTTTTTTGGGTTCTTTTAGGGCCTTTGGCTGCTTGCACCCTTTCACTGGGCATTGATGGCCTGCCAGGATGAGCCATCCTGCAGCATACTTGTTCAGGATCTCTCTTTCCCTGATATTGCCGATGCGGTGCGTCTGCTTGAGGTGCTTGGACAGCACCTCAAACACTTTCCCCTTGCATCCGGGGAGGGGGCACGGCTGGGCTTTGTTGGGCTTCATGACTGTAAAAGAAATGAAAAGAAATAACTAATTTATGTTTAACACAGGCCAACTCATTACACCTGCCCTGTCATGCTAACATCATGAACGCCCCCAGGTACCACACGTGTCCCACACGGGGCTATCAAGAGTTACTGGCTATTGCTAACATGTCAACTGCCCGTTCCCCTGCCCTGCGTACCTCCCCATAGCCCCCCTCCAGAACATATACATTTAGAGCTTTCCTGTGTCACTGATGATGTGGGATGAGTATTCCTAAAAATGAAAAAAAGTTAGTAATTGAAATCACACACACACACACATGCACGCACGCACGTGAGTACGCAACGCTATTTAGGGATAGCGCCTGTTGGAAGATAGAGGTCAATGTGTCTAGGATGGGCACCTACCTAACTCTAACACTCACTGGCTTTGGGCTACTGGAGTGTAATTAATAAGAATGTAATTATTGATTGATTGAAATGATAATGACAAATTATTATAAATAGTATTCTATTATTAATCACTATTGAGCAATATTGTGCAATGTATAACCCCTGACCAAGAGAATATCTTACCTGTCACTGATCCAACTGACTCCAACTGACTGAACCCACCAATAATAAATCACAAACACTCTATTACACTGTAAGACACACACGTGAGTACACTCCGTAACACACATGAGGATATGTGTCCAGGTTGGGGACCTACTTCACTTTAACTGCATTTAATTAGAAAAAAATAATTAATGTGCAATTAATAAGAATGTCCCCTCCCTGTTACTTAATCAAGTACAGTAGATGACCGTACCGTTTTAGGAACCTATCTCTTTGCCAGTGTTGATTTGTGGAGTGCTTGCATCATGTCCAGATCAGCCACCTATAGCAGTATAAGATGTACTAGCTTTGAGCTACTTTAACACACATGAGGATATGTGTCCAGGTTAGTAACTTGCCGCACACTATCACTCACTGGCTTTCGGATACCAGGTGTTGCATTTAATTTAAAACATAACCTGGAGTGTAATTAATAAGAATGTAATTATTGATTGATTGAAATGATAATGACAAATTATTATAAATAGTATTCTATTATTAATCACTATTGAGCAATATTGTGCAATTTATAACCCCTGACCAAGAGAATATCTTACCTTTAAACGATTTCAGACGGCAGCCCGTCTTTATTGTCACACAACACACTACAACACATGCACGGAGGGCCACAACACACACATGCTGACGGTGGCCGGTGAAATTTGTCCTCTGCATTTAACCCATCCTGGCTTTGTCCTTTCCTCCTGGGGCAGGCCAGGAGCAGTGGTCGCTTTCTCGTACAGCGCCCGGGGACCGACTTTCGGATGTTGTCGTCACTGGTCGGATGACGATGACGATCTGATCTTCTGCATGTTTTTAGTGGGGGGGGGTTATATATGGAGGAACCCCCCTGTGGGAGCACGGAGAGAACATGCAAACTCCACACAGACAGAAAGGCCCTTACGACGAGATACCCCACCTGGGCAGTAGGCACTGAAGATATGGGGGGGAACACAACCACAGCGCCCACAGTGTCCCAGGCGAGAATCGAACCCAGGACCTTCTGACTGCGAGGCGACAGCTCTACCACTGAGCCACCGTTAGCCCCCGTACCTGTCACTGATCCAACTGACTCCAACTGACTGAACCCACCAATAATAAATCACAAACACTCTATTACACTGTAAGACACACACGTGAGTACACTCCGTAACACACATGAGGATATGTGTCCAGTTTGGGGACCTACTTCACTTTAACACATTCACTGCCAGCCTTTTTTTTTTACTGTAGGTAGCTTTTGCCAGAGGGTTTTTTTGAGGATTCTGGCTCATTTTACAAGAGCCAAGGATAATTTTCTGCTTGGACTTTGTGAACAGAAAGTTCACAAAAGTACTAATAGAATGTGTGCTTTCTCTGTCTAAAAGAGTTAGTTTGTAGAGTTAGTAGTTATGTAGATATTAGCCGTTGAGTACAGCATGGTTTCAGCGTCTGAGACAAAAAGCTGAGATAATCGCAGTTTTGTGAAATTCAATCAAATAGTCACTTGAACCATTTATTTTTGGCATCAGTGAGACATCAGACATAAACAATATAGTTCTGAACAGTAATTTCCTCCATAGCAGCACCCGCACCCCCTCTCCTTACAACTCCTCCCTCCGTGGGCGTGTCTGGTGGATTTCAGCAGCGTTTGTCAGTCACAAGCCAGTCTCTCCTGCCTGTCTGAGCAGTGAGCAGCAGCCTCCCTCTCTGGCGGCCCCTCGTCGGCGAGCGTGGATGTGGCTTAATCCGTTCTTGGATTTTCGGTTGAGAGCTTTGACGAAGCCTTGTGTGACTCTAGGCTTTATGCTGCGGGCTTCAAAGTGTGCTTTCCACCCAGTCCACCTTTGGAACCCCCCACCGCCGTGCGCCCGTGTGAAAGGTTTTCGCCTACAGTATGAGAATGAGGCTCGTTCGCTTCTGGGTCCTCGGTTGAGCTCAGCTGGAATGCGTGCGTTTCTGGCCAAACAACACTCAATAGTCTGAGCACCGTCGCCACTCAGTGGGTCGGCGGAATGGATGGCACACGCCCGGCGGCTCTAACAGTATAATAGAAGATGCAAAAGGGCCAGATCAACGATCCACCGTCAAAAAAAAAAATCGATTCTGAAAACGTGTTAACACGTTGTTGGCAGTCAACAGCTGGATTCTGAAAACGTGTTTACACGTTGTTGGCAGTGAATGTGTTAACTGCATTTAATTAGAAAAAAATAATTAATGTGCAATTAATAAGAATGTCCCCTCCCTGTTACTTAATCAAGTACAGTAGATGACCGTACCGTTTTAGGAACCTATCTCTTTGCCAGTGTTGATTTGTGGAGTGCTTGCATCATGTCCAGATCAGCCACCTATAGCAGTATAAGATGTACTAGCTTTGAGCTACTTTAACACACATGAGGATATGTGTCCAGGTTATAACATGATGACAAGATAAAACATGAGGCTACAGTGCACTGTGCATACAGGTAGTTATCATCGCCCTAACATATTAAAAAGGAGGAAAAAGAAACAACAGACAGGCTATTAAGTTTTGCGTTTACTTTTTGTGCTGTCTTGTTCATTTAGCACTCTGATTGCAGATGGAATAAAGGACTTGCTGAACCTCGTGGTTCTAATTTTCCTTTGCAGCATCCTTCCTTTGCCCCGGTGGCTGAGTTGGAACTTGCTGTGTAAGGGGTGAGCAGGGACATGGATGATGCGCTCGGCCTTGCCCAGAATGAGATCTTTGCACAGCTGGGCAGCTGGGCAGTCTGATCACATCCGATGACCCTGCTTGCCAGCTTAATCATGCGCTGCAGCTTAGCTTGGTCTTGGTTGAGCATGTTCCCAAACACACAGATCAGGCCAAAGGACAGGATGCTCTCAAGGATGGCCTTGTACAACAGTTGCAGGATGTAACGGTCAACATTAAACAGTTTTCGTAAGAAAAACAATCGCTGATGCAGCTTTTTGACCTTAGCAGTGGCACATTCATTGAACTTCAGCTGGTCATCGATTTATATCCCTAGATATTTATAGGTCCTAACTCTTTCAATCGGTGCCTCGTTAACAAGGGTGGGTGGAACTTCTCCTCCACTCCGCCTGAAGTCTATGACCATTTCCTTTGTTTTGGTGACATTGACCTGAAGGAAGTTGTCAGAGCACCATTTGCTGAAGTGCTCCACATCTTCCTCAAAGCTGCTCAGGGAAGCATCGTCAGATTTGAGGAACCCCACCAGGGCTGTGCCGTCTGCGTACTTAAAGTAAGTGTGAGTGGAGCCTAAAGCTTGACACTCATTGGTGTACAATATGTACAGTATGGAAGACAGAACACAGCCCTGGGGGGCTCCTGTGTTGATTAATTTTAGAAGAGAAACCGCCATGTTAAAACGGACCTGCTGAGAGCGGTTCAAAAGAAAGTCATTAATCCAAATAATAAGCCTAGGATTCAAATTATAATCCAACAGCTTGCTCACCAGCAGGTGAGGTTGAATGGTGTTGAACGCACTGCTGAAATCAATGAACACTATTTTCACAAAACTGTGAGGTTGTTCTAAGTGTTCATATATGCTGTTGGTCATTGTCAGCAGTGCATCATCCACCCCCCGCTCTGGCCGGTACGCAAACTGGTAGGGATCTAAGGATGTTGAGACTTCATTGAGGAGATGTTTCAGGACAATTTTTTCGAGACATTTCATGGGAACAGAGGTTAGTTAATGCAACCGGCCGCAGGTCAAAGCGAGCAAGCCTCACAATGGTGTGTGTAGCCATTCCTGATACATTAGCCTAACTTAGACAAATTCACAGTAGCCCAAAGCGAGCAAGCCTCACAATGGTGGGGGTAGCCATTCCTGATACATGACCAAGAAAGTTCAGTGACAGTCTGAAAAAAAGGTTAATTGGACACTTTAGTTAGCCTGGGTGATCCTAGAGTCTCTGGAGAGCCATTCCCCAGAGGCTCTGGGATCACACAGGCGTTAAGCCGCCACGCCAACGACAAGGCAGTGTCCGTGTGGAGTTTTTTTTTTTTTTTTTTTTTTTCCTTTTTTCCTGCTAGGCAGTTTTTTTGTTTTTTTTAACAGTAATAAATTCCCCCCGGGGATCAATACAACAACATCAATACGAATATAAACTATAAAACTATAAAATATATATACATATACAATGGGGGAGACCCACCCCTTTCGAAAAACAAACTAAAACAGGGCTCAAAAAAAATCCTCTGTCAAAAACAAAACAGGGGGAGTCCCACCCCTTTTCTTGTCCAAAATGAAAATGGCTCAAATAAAAATGTAAGAAATAAAATGGCGGAGGGAGGGAAGGTCCTTTGCCACACACACCACAGCCGCCCCGAACAACAGGTGCCTATGGCTGGAGGGCAGGGTCTTCTGGCTGGGGGGGGGCTGGGGGGCAGCGACTTCTGGCTGGAAAGGGGGCTGTTCTGGGTGGAGGGCAGGCTCTTGTGGCTGGAAGCGGCTCACTTCTGGCTGGAGGGTGGGCTCCTCTGGCTGGTGGGGGGTCAATTCTGGCTGGAGGGGGGGCTCCTCTGGCTGGGGGGGGGCACTTCTGGCTGGAGGGGGGGCTCCTCTGGCTGGGGGGGGTGCACTTCTGGCTGGAGGGCGGGCTCTTCTGGCTCGGGGAGGGGAGGTTTGAGAGGGCTCAACACCACCACTGGCATCCTCGGCTTGTTCACGCCCATTGACCTCTTCAAGGACTCGAGGTCTGCAGGGTCTGGTGTCTGTGTCTGTGATGCAAAGCACAAAAATAAGACAGATTGAATGGTGTGAACTATATGTAGGCACAGTTAAGAGTAACAACATTCCTTTTATTACATAATCATATGTTGTAATAAAATGTCTTATGGCACTAAAATATTGTACTCACAAAGTCGACGGTGCTGCTGCTGCTCTCTGCACCTGGAGATGGAGGCACCTGTTCATGCAGAAAGAATTAGATACACAGAAAATGATAGTCACTTCCCATTTCACCATACATACATTACTGTGCAGCACTAAAGCAATTCCATCTCCCGCCACTGACCTCGACAGGTTGCTGGCGTCGCCTAGGCCTCCTCCTGGCTCTCACCTGCCCCCCACCCTCCGCAGATGCAGCACTGCGGGCATCTTTCTGTAGACATGAAACATAAATGGGAAGACGATCAAAGATGAAGATAACTATTTAGATAAATAAGAACATTTAAACTTGCCCCTCTCCTTTCACTCACCTTCCGGTATGCCTGTAATTGGAGGCATATCATTTTGACCTTCTGCCTCAGAACAGTTTTTTGCCACTTCAGAGTGGCGTTCTCCCTCTTAAGCTGGGAGGTGGGGGGTTCCCCGGATGTGCCAGGCTGGGGGCTGTCTGGGGACTGGCTGGGTGCTGGGCGCTGGCTGGATGCTCGGGACTGGCTGGGTGCTGGGGTGTGGCTGGGTGGTGGGGGTCGGCTGGGGAGGGGAAGTTTGAGATGGCTCAACACCACCACTGGCATCCTCTGCTGGTTCACGGCCATTGACCTCTTCCCCCCCTTGAGGTCTGCTGGGTGTGGTGTCTGTCGGTGTTGCAAAGCACAAAAATAAGATTGAAAGGTGTGAACTATATGTAAGCACAGTTAAGAGACACTGAGGCATTAACTACATGCTTTAACTTACCCTGGCAGGCTCCTCACTGCTGGTGGAGTCAAAGGGATGTCATCTCCTGCTGTGCTGGTTGTGCTGCCCCATCCGGGTTGGCACACTTTGGTCCGGGTTGGCACACTTTGACCTTGTGATGACGTCACAGGCTCCGCCCCCATCCGGGTTGGCACACTTTGGTCCGGGTTGGCACACTTTGACCTTGTGATGATGTCACAGGCTCCGCCCCTGTCAGGGTTGGCACACTTTGGTCCCGGTTGGCACAGTTTGACCTTGTGATGACGTCACAGGCTCCGCCCCCGTCCGGGTTGGCACACTTTGGTCCGGGTTGGCACACTTTGACCTTGTGATGATGCCACAGGCTCCACCCCCGTCCGGGTTGGCACACTTTGGTCCGGGTTGGCACACTTTGACCGTGTGATGATGTCACAGGCTTTGGCACACTTTGGTCCGGGTTGGCACACTTTGACCTTGAGCCTCACAATGGTGTGAGTAACCATTCTTGATACATTAGCCTAACTTAGACAAATTCACAGTAGCCCAAAGCGAGCAAGCCTCACAATGGTGGCGGTAGCCATTCCTGATACATTAGCCTAACTTAGACAAATTCACAGTAGCCCAAAGTGAGCAAGCCTCACAATGGTGGGGGTAGCCATTCCTGATACATTAGCCTAACAGACAAATTCACAGTAGCCCAAAGTGAGCAAGCCTCACAATGGTGGGGGAAGCCATTCCTGATACATTAGCCTAACTTAGACAAATTCACAGTAGCCCAAAGCGAGCAAGCCTCACAATGGTTGGGGTAGCCATTCCTGATACATTAGCCTAACTTAGACAAATTCACAGTAGCCCAAAGCGAACAAGCCTCACAATGGTGGGGGTAGCCATTCCTGATACATGACCAAGAAAGTTCAGTGACAGTCTGAAAAAAAGGTTAATTGGACACTTTAGTTAGCCTGGGTGATCCTAGAGTCTCTGGAGAGCCATTCCCCAGAGGCTCTGGGATCACACAGGCGTTAAGCCGCCACGCCAACGTCAAGGCAGTGTCCGTGTGGAGTTTTTTTTTTTTTTTTTTTTTCCTGCTAGGCAGTTTTTTTTTTTTTTTTAACAGTAATAAATTCCCCCCGGGGATGAATACAACAACATTAATACGAATATAAAACTATAAAACTATAAAATATATATACAAGTATATATATACATATACAATGGGGGAGACCCACCCCTTTCGAAAAACAAACTAAAACAGGGCTAAAAAAAAAATCCTCAGTCAAAAACAAAACAGGGGGAGTCCAACCCCTTTTCTTGTCCAAAATGAAAATGGCTCAAATAAAAATGTAAGAAATAAAATGGCGGAGAGAGGGAAGGTCCTTTGCCACACACACCACAGCCGCCCCGAACAACAGGTGCCTATGGCTGGAGGGCAGGGTCTTCTGGCTGGGGGGGGGGCTGGGGGGCGGCGACTTCTGGCTCAAAATGGGGCTGTTCTGGGTGGAGGGCAGGCTCTTGTGGCTGGGGGGGTGTGTGGCTCCACATTACTGTGCAGCACTAAAAAAATTCCATCTCCCGCCACTGACCTCGACAGGTTGCTGGCGTCGCCTAGGCCTCCTCCTGGCTCTCACCTGCCCCCCACCCTCCGCAGATGCAGCCCTGCTGGCATCTTTCTGTAGACATGAAACATAAATGGAAAGACGATCAAAGATGAAGATAACTATTTAGATAATCAAGAACATTTAAACTTGCCCCTCTCCTTTCACTCACCTTCCGGTATGCCTGTAATTGGAGGCATATCATTTTGACCTTCTGCCTCAGAACAGTTTTTTGCCACTTCAGAGTGGCGTTCTCCCTCTTAAGCTGGGAGGTGGGGGGTTCCCCGGATGTGCCAGGCTGGGGGCTGTCTGGGGACTGGCTGGGTGCTGGGGACTGGCTGGGTGCTGGGGTCTGGCTGGGTGGTGGCAGTCGGCTGGGGAGGGGAAGTTTGAGACGGCTCAACACCACCACTGGCATCCTCTGCTAGTTCACGGCCATTGGGGAGGCCAGTGAATGGGTAGGGCGGGCGGGGCTAGAAAGCTGGGCAGGTGGGAGCGGGTTGCGTCTCCGGGGTTCTCCGCGCACTCCTCCGTAGTTCTGAAAACAAAAGAACAGACTGGTCAAAGCCTGTTTCCACTTACATCAACTCGCACCCCATATCAAACCAAGTGTCATAGCGCCAAAATGTTTATCGCACATAGGTTTAACTCACATAGGTGCACACAGCCGTCCTGACATCCAGGAAGGATGGTGTCCCCGTCAGCCCCATCTCCTTCCAGGCATTTCTGAAAAACCGGATGAGGCTGCGGCACTCCGTGGACCCACCGGTATTGAAGAAGTACCTGGATTTCGGCAGGACCCTCCTTCGCAGTGCCAACCACTTTCTAAACCACTGCATCTCGTCCACCTTGAAATACAGCTGGCTGGGCCCATGGGTGCGCACCGTCTTGTTCTCCACGACCTGCAACAGACAAAGCGACAAACACATTGAACAGACAAATCATTAATGATCAATAAAAAGCATCAACAACAAAATACATGCATTTGAAAATATTCAATTTGATTACTGTTTTCCATCCATTTTTAAACTTACACTGATCATGTATCCCTTGGTGTCATCACCCTCTGCCTTCCGCACCTCGCCCGTGGTCATTCTCACTAGCACCCCACTCCGTTTCCCATAGAGGGCAACGATGAAGGCAGCCAGGTACCCATAGAACTTGTGGATCAAATGCCACTCTTTGGCCCTTATACTCTGTGGAGGTGGCGCTTTTGCGATGTCCTCTGAAAAAAGAACACAGGCAAAGAGAGCAGGTTGTGGGGAGAGAAAAGAGAATGAGGGGGAGGTGAGTATGTCCGAGTGGGTCATCTAACGTATAAGAACTTTGTTTCTCAAGGTATAAGGTAGGTATAACAGGTAAGTGAACACACACACACACACACACACACAAACACAGAAACGGATGTAGAATGAGGACTTACCCAGTAATTTGGGGATTCTGGCCTTTGCCATCTCCTGGCACTTGCGGAGGTCCTCTCTGGGGATGAGGCGGGCTTCCTTTTTGGCCTTCACCTGGACCTGGTGCAGAGGCACAGTGCGGCTCGTGATTTTCATCAACCTCCTGGTCTGGATGATCAGGAGGTTGATTTTCTTTGTTGTCAGGCGCTGGTTGTCGGGCCTGTTGAGGTTGAAGTGCTCCAGGAAGCCAGCGACCTCCCCGAGGATTCTGCTGATGCTCGTCGGAGCATAGTTGCCCCGCCTCAGCATGGCCGGCAGACTGTAGAAAGATGAGTTTGTGTTTAGTCACTATATTGGTATTATGTTGTAACCAATTAGTTATTTCTTGTTGTCATAACTACACTTACGACTGGAGGCGTCTAATATTATACAGGAAGGTCCAATTCCAAAAGTCTTTATGGCCCTCCGTGTGGTCCATCATCATGAAGGCCAGAAAGACTTTGAGGTGGGAGTACGTGCTGTTTGCGTTCTCCATCATTTTGCGGTTGGACCTCCCGCCCGTGATGAACATTTTATACTCTTGTAAGTATTTCTCTGTGAAGACACATCATCAATGAGTGATAACAGTAAATGTAGCATTACACCTCTCCACATATTAGTAAACATACACAGTGTGTTGTTTCTCACCAAATGTGGGCGGGACTTGAATATGGCGCATAACAGAGCCCTTCCCGGTGCCGCCGAACAACCTTTTCAGGTCAGGGGGGAGGTCGATGGCCTTCTGGTTGTGTTTGCGTGGGGAGGGCACCAGAGGAAAACCTATCGGCTTGGAGGGGGGCTGGCTTGTATCCTTCTTGGAAAGAAATGATTGTTAGAAAAAAAAGTGCCATTGGTCCCTTTATAAATAATAGTTTTGTTTCACCAGGCATGAGGAAGTTCTATCAGGTAATGTATAACTGTGTTGTATCTCAGGTATGAGGTTAGTATATCAGCCTGATATACACTATAATAAGTATGTTGTAAAAAGACAATGTTGTGTGGCACTCAAATATTGTACTCACAGACGAGAGGGTGCTCCTGCTGCTGTCTGCACCTGGAGATGGAGTCGCCTGTTCATGAAGAAAGAATAAGATGGCCATAAAATGATAGTCACTTACCATTTCACCATACATAACTGTGCAGCATTACAGCGATTCCCTCTCCCGCCACTGACCTCAACAGTTTGCAGGCGTCCCGCAATCCTCTTCCTCTGTACACATGAAACATAAGTGGATAGAGGATCAAAGATAAAGATAACTATTTAGATATTCTACAATATTTAAACTTGCCCCTCTCCTCCTACATTACTGTGCAGCATTGATTGATTGATTGCAGCCCACTGACCTTGAAGTGTTTGGTCTTCACCGTCCTCTTCATCGGCTGCAGGTTTGTATCCTTCTCGGAAAGAAATGATTGTTAGAATGGGAATCAAAGTGCTATTTGTCCCTTTATAAAGATGTGCAAAATGCAGGAATATGGGCAGATAATGCATTTTCCGCAACTTTATGAAGGGTGAAAGTTGTCCACAAGATCAACTCCTCCAAAACCCTGTTACTCACCTCACCATCCTGAACTCCCCGTCCTTCTTCTGGCGGGCGAGCCACCTCCTCCGCCAACTCCTCCTCCTCCTCCCGGAACGTTTCTCCAAGGGGTGGGACCTGCTGGTCCTCTGCCAGGGGGTGGAGCTCCGGCCGCTCATCCACCCCATCCTCCCCTGAGGAGAAGGAGGAGAGGATGGCATCGATGGCCCCATGACCCATGTCACTGGGTTCCTCGCCCTCGTCATCAAACAGGAGTCGCCCATCGTCTTCTTTGAACGGCTACAAAAACACAAGGAATGGAATGTTGCGCACAGTTATCATGCTACATCAAACATGTGCAAAACTATTGCTTAGTATTGTACATTTAGAAGGTATCTTGTCATAATAGGGAGGTACACCAGGTAATCTACAACTGTTTTGTTTTTCTCAGGTATAAGGTAAGTATATCAGGATTGTTCATTCTTTATATTCCATATTCACTAAGTATGTTGTAAAAAGGACAACAATGTTATGTGGCAGTAAAACATTTTACTCACATCGAGGAGTGAGGAGGTGTCGGGCCCAATGTGGCTTGGAGAAGGGCCAGGTGGAGTCACCTGTGCAGTAAGAAATCAGTGTATAACTGTTTTGTTTCTCAAGGTATAATACCTGTGTAACACCATTCTTTCACATACCTCAGAGGGGAAGGCATTTATTGCCACTATCATGCCGGGGCTACTGGACCCACTGGCAAAACCCGGAGGTGGAGGGAGCACTTCAAATTCCTCCTCTGGCCCACTGCCGCAGAGGTCGGGAAGTGAAGGGAGGTCGGGAAGTGAAGGGAGCTGTGCATTGAGAAATCAATGTATAACTGTGTTCCATGTCAGGTATGACGTACACAAAAAGACATGTGGTTTAGCAGTTAAACATTTTACTCACATTGCTGACATCGCCCTCTGAAGGGCTTGAGGGCCCACTTCTGATTGCCACCTGTGCATTGTGAAATCACTGTATAACTGTGTTGTATCTCAGGTATGAGGTAAGTATATCAGCCTGATATACACACAATATCTCATATGTGTAACAGCATTCCTTATATTACATATTCATATGTTGTAATAAAATGTTGTATGGCACTAAAATATTGTACTCACAAGGTCGACGGTGCTGCTGCTGCCTGCAGCTGGAGATGGAGCCACCTGTTCATGCAGAAAGAATTAGATGGACAGAAAATGATAGTCACTTCCCATTTCACCATACATACATTACTGTGCAGCACTAAAGCAATTCCATCTCCCGCCACTGACCTCGACAGGTTGCTGGCGTCGCCTAGGCCTTCTCCTGGCTCTCACCTGCCCCCCACCCTCCGCAGATGCAGCCCTGCTGGCATCTTTCTGTAGACATGAAACATAAATGGAAAGACGATCAAAGATGAAGATAACTATTTAGATAATCAAGAACATTTAAACTTGCCCCTCTCCTTTCACTCACCTTCCGGTATGCCTGTATTTGGAGGCGCAGCATTTTGACCTCCTCCCTCAGAGAAGCGATCTGCCTCGATTTCGGGCTGTCTGGGGACTGGCTGGGTGCTGGGGGCTGGCTGGATGCTCGGGACTGGCTGGGTGCTGGGGTCTGGCTGGGCGGTGGCTGTCGGCTGGGGCCTGGCCCGTCGCTGTCGCCTGGCCCATCACTGTCGGTGTCGGCCTCGGCCTCACCTCCGTCCTCCACGTCCAGGCTCGTTGTCATGGGGGGGTCCGGCTGGGACGCCCTGAGATCAGCCAACCTTTTGCGGGCCACCTTTAAGCTGAGCTGCTCAATATATTTTGCACCCTCAGCCTTGGTCAACTCCATATGGTGCAGAATATGGCGTTTTGGGTCCTGCAACACCTGCTGCTGTTTGCACCCTTCAATGGGGCATCGCTCGCCTGCCAGGATGAGCCGTCCTGCGGCGTGCTTATTTAAAATATCCCTTTCCTGTTGGTTGCAGATGGAGTGTTTCCCCCTCAGGTGCTTAGAGAGCACCTCAAATACTTTCCCCTTGCACTCGGGGAGGGGGCACGGATGAGCGCTGTTGGGCTTCATGACTGTAAAATAAATGAAAAGAAATAACTAATTTACCGTTTTAGGAACCTCGCTCCTTGCTGTCAACCAATGATCATTCCTAAAAATGAAAAAAAAGTTAGTAATTGAAATCACACACACACACACGCACCCCCGTGAGTACACACCGTCAGTGCAAAGGGGTTGTCAGTGCACAAAGTGCTATTTAGGGATATCGCCTGTTGGAAGATAGAGGTGTCAGGTATGTCAAATGTGTGTGGACCCAAATGCAGAGAAAACAGGCAGCAGGCAAGATTCAGAGGAGCAAAAATGTTAAATAACAAAACCACACTAGCCAGAGGCTAGGCTAAACTCTGAAACCAAAGTCAATTTCACAGAGGACAATATACATACCAGGACAGGGGAAACAATGATCCAACAAGAGCAACACACAGACTGAGACAATATATAGACAGAGGAATCATCAGGAACATATGGGACAGCTGGGGAGGTAGGAACACGGGGCAAAACGGGGAAGCTGATTGGTGGAGAGAACTCAGGTAAAGGGGCAGACTAACGAGACACATAGGCAACAGGTGGGAGGAATTAAGGCAGACTAACAAGGGAACATGAACATGTGGGGAGAAGACAGACTAATACACAAGGGAAAAAACATAACAAAACTCCTTTCTCTACTAAAAGTCCACTGAGTTAACTTCTCAGAAATACACACATAATATAGCAGGCCACACTATGGCCTGGGCGTTACAAGAGGTCAATGTGTCTAGGTTGGGCACCTACCTAACTCTAACGCTCACTGGCTTTGGACTACTTTTGACCAGGTGTTGCATTTAATTAGAAAAAAATAATGAATGTGCAATTATAAGAATGTCCCCTCCCTGTTACTTAATCAAGTACAGTAGATCACCCTACCGTTTTAGGAACCTCTCTCCTTGCTGTCAACCAGTTATGATGCTTCTCAATGACTCTCAATGAGTCATGTCAAGATCAGCAAGCTATACCAGTACCTGCAGTTTTGATGATCTGTGGACTGTTGGAGTCATGTCCATATCAGCCACCCATAGCAGTATAAGATGTACTAGCTTTGAGCTACTGTAAGACACATGAGGATATGTGTCCAGTTTGGCCACCTAACTCACTCTAACGCTCACTGTCTTTGGGCTACTTTTGATCAGGTGTTGCATTTAATTAGAAACATAATCTGGAGTGTAATTAATATGAATGTCCCCTCCCTGTTACTTAATCAAGTACAGTAGATCACCCTACCGTTTTAGGAACCTCTCTCCTTGCTGTCAACCAGTTATGATGCTTCTTAATGACTCTCAATGAGTCATGTCAAAATCAGCCAGCTATACCAGTATAAGATGTACTAGCTTTGAGCTACTGTAACACACATGAGGATATGTGTCCAGTTTGGGCACCTACCTCACTATAACGCTCACTGGCTTTGGGCTACTGGAGTGTAATTAATAGGAATGTAATTATTGATTGATTGAAATGATAATGACAAATTATTAAAAGTAGTATTCTATTATTAATCACTATTGAGCAATATTGTGCAATTTAGGTGTTTTTCAGGAAATAACCCCTGACCAAGAGAATATCTTACCTGTCACTGATCCAACTGACTCCAACTGACTGAGCCCACCAATAAAAAATCACAAACACTCTATTACACTGTAAGACACACACGTGAGTACACTCCGTCTAGGTTCGACACCTAATTGAGTTTAAATTGCACTGCCTTTGGGATACTTTTGATCAGGTGTTGCATTTAATTAGAAACATAATCTGGAGTGTAATTATTATGAATGTCCCCTCCCTGTTACTTAATCAAGTACAGTAGATGACCTTACCGTTTTAGGAACCTCTCTCCTTGCTGTCAACCAGTTATGATGCTTCTCAATGACTCTCAATAAGTCATGTCAAGATCAGCCACCTATAGCAGTATAAGATGTACTAGCTTTGAGCTACTGTAACACACATGAGGATATGTGTCCAGTTTGGAGACATACCTCACTATAACGCTCACTGGCTTTGGGCTACTTTTGACCAGGTTTTGCATTTAATTAGAAAAAAATAATTAATGTGCAATTAATAAGAATGTCCCCTCCCTGTTACTTAATCAAGTACAGTAGATCACCCTACCGTTTTAGGAACCTCTCTCCTTGCTGTCAACCAGTTATGATGCTTCTCAATGACTCTCAATGAGTCATGTCCAGATCAGCCAGCTTTATAAGATGTAAGAGTAGTAGCCCAACCCGGATGGGGGTGGAGCCTGATGTGACATCATTGCAAGGTCAAAGTGTGCCAACCCGGACTGGAGTAGAGTAGCCCAACCCGGATGGCGCCGCAAGGTCAAAGTGTGCCAACCTGGACTGGAGTATCCCAATCTGGATGGATGAGCCCAATCCGGATGGAGTAGAAGCCCAATCCGGTTCTATCCTGATAGGGCTACTGTTGGTACTGTTAGTATGTTATAGGTGGCGGCCATGCGAGTACATGTGGTTGATTTGGTGCAGATCGCACAAAAAGTATGAAAAGAAACCAATAAACCCTGTTTGACCTTTGACCTTTGAACCTTCATGTTCACTGTTTGATGCTGCATAGCTGCTAAGTATACAGCATCTGCACTGTATAATGTGTCCATCGAGCCAAATGAGTTGAGTGTATGTGTATGTTTCTGAGCCTTAATTAGTGGGAGGGGCCGGAGCCTCTCCTTCTGGTAGCTGTGTTTACAAGTCAAGTCAAGTCATGTCAAGTCAAATCAAGTCAAGTTTATTAGTATAGCACATTTCATACACAGAGGCAATTCAAAGTTCTTCACATAAAATGGTTAACAGGAAAATAAACGAAAATAAGAAATAAAATGGACATTTAAAAGCATCACAACAAAACTTTAAAAAAGAGAATAAAAAGTGCATTAAGCAACTGCATTAAGCACATAAAATGGTTAACAGGAAAATAAACGAAAAAAAGAAATAAAATTGACATTTAAAAGCATCACAACAAAACTTTAAAAAAAGAGTATAAAAAGTGCAATAAGCAACAGGCGCATCAGTTGCAGAAAGAGACTCATTGGGTTTGCATACTAGGGGCCCTATTCTCCCACAAGCCTTCGGCGCTAAAACGGGCCTTAAACGCAAAATAACGTGCCTTGCGCCTGTTTTGGGACGATATCAATATGGCTTTAGGCTGCCAAATGCGCTTTAGGCCGAATGGGCGTGGCGCAGTCCCAGAATGGGCCAAAGTGGGCGTGTCGGCGCTAAATACCGGCGTACTGCTATCTTCCGACCTGGCGTTAATTTAGCGCCTTGCGCCTTTGAAAAGCAGGCCTATTCAGTGGGCCAGTTGCGCGGAGCGCTCCCCTCTGGCTCTCTCCCTCCCCTCTGGCTCTCTCCTCTGTCATCCTTCTCTGTGTCACTCTCTCCCTCTCTCCTCACAGTCTGCCAGGCACAATACCGACTGTCTCTGACTCCCTCGCTCAGAGTCCCATAGAAAAAATAAGCTGTAACTTCACTGCAATGTGAATGTCCCAACATGCATTGTGTTTCTCCATTTCGCTACTAAATAGCAACGAAATGAGCCGAAAACCTATATTAAGGGAGGATCTAAATAATGTGTAATGGTAAGACAACCTCCAATTGTAGAACATTTCAATATTGGACCAAATAAAACATTGAAATGAAAACACCACCCTATGTGAAACATATATGTCCTACTGGGGCTATAAATATCCCTTGTCGATTTAACGTGATTTAGATTAGTGACAGCGGAACGCGCTTCGGAAGCTTCTACTGTCATCTGCTATACTGTGATGTCCGCTCCAATAACTTGGCCCTACTGCAGCTTTAGTTTTACAATAAAAACACATTTATGCAATGACTTTACATAATGTAGGCTATATTTATGTGCATCATCCTTCCTGCAGCAGGCGAGAGAAAATGATATCTTTCTGGACAAACTTTCACCAATCTAATAGGCTATATTTTTCTAGCTGATGCGTTTAGAACATTATTTTCACTTTGATCTTGCTATAGTGTAGCGTTTTTACATGCTTGCAGTATTTCAACTGCAGTTATATTGGTTTGAGAAGCATCATAATATGGAATAATAGCAGATATATGGAGACAGACGGGATGAAGGGAGGTGGGGGGGGGGATCAGAGGGTTGGGTTTCGTCTGGTTTTGCTGGACCACTGGAATGGAGCTTAAAAGGCAAGCATGCGATTCGTTTATTGCACTTATCCAATGAACTGACGGTGCATAATTTTACACTTAAAAGGCGTGGTTGTAATGGTTGAGGCTGCGTCTAGCGCCAAGACCAAGATATCAAGTGCGCTGGTCCACGCCCACTGATTTGCGCTGCGCCAGGCGCTCGGCCTAGAAACAGCGCCGATGCAACGATAGGGGCCTACCTGTCTGCAGTACATTTGAAGAGTGCACCACTGACAGGTGAGTAACTTTCTTGGTCATGTCACCAACATTGCTCAAGAGATTGATTATCATGATAAAGCAGATGTTTTCTGTTGACATATTCGGGGAGTTTGATGATGTCTTTATTGATCATTTTAACACAGAATGGATCGTATGGGAAGAAGGCTTGAGCTTCTCCGCCAGCATCATCGCCAGTGTGAAGCGCGTTATGAGAGTGCGCAAATGGAGCGCCAGCAGCCCCAGATATGTCAGGCTGAAATGGTAAGTGAAATCATGTATGATAATGCATCAGTCTCCTAACAGTGCCCACAACAAATTCACAAGATTACTTCTGTGTTTTTCTTGTCTAACACAATGCAGTCATGCAAGATAAGGATTGCGGAGAGGGAGGCGGAGAGGAAAATCAGCCGCAAGTACAAGGCCTGGAGGAGCGCCGTGAAGCCACGGGGGATGGCTGACCCCCCCTCCTCCTCCTGCACGTCCTGAACCCCAACCCACATCACCTGCCCCCCCCCTCCTCCACTCCTCCACCACCTGCTGACCCCTGACACTGAGGGCTTAGGCCCTCCCTCTGCCACTGTCCTCCTCAGTATCATACTGTAGCTACAGTACGATACTGAGGAGGACAGTAGGCGAACAGTGTTCTATGTTCTATGTTGTTCTATGTTGTTCTATGTTGTTCTATGTTTAATAAAAACCTGCTTTTGCAGGGGGAAAAAAAAAACTGCACTTGCAGGAACAAAAAAAACAAAACAAAAAAAACAAAACAAAAACAACCTCCACATGGACACTGCCTTGACGTGGCGTGGCGGCTTAAGGCCTGCGTGATCCCAGAGCATCTGGAGAGGGGACTGCCATTCTCCAGAGGCTCTGGGATCACGCAGGCTAACTAGTGTCCACAACTAAAAATAAATCCATAGCATGTCGAATGGTAAGTGGGGCTGAAATGGCATCTAACTAGATAGTAATCAGGATAGATCCAATCCGGATCTATCCTGATAGGGCTACTGTTGGGCTGCTCTTTGCCCGCCATTTTGAAACGCTGAGTGCCAGCGCTCTCATCTTCTAGTATGTTATAGGTTGCGGCCATGTGAGTACATGTGGTTGATTTGGTGCAGATCGCACTCAGCGTTTCAAAATGGCGGCCACTGGAACAAGTTGTCGTCCAGAAAATCGCCATACCATGTCACATAGAACAATTCAGTAAAATTCACTCGTTGAACGCAGGGCCATAAACACTGTTTGACAGTGCATCAGATTCATGCATTTTACTTTAAAATGTACAAAATGTATTTGTCCACAGCCCCCCCTAGTAGTCACACTACTATTTTCATCCTGCTGGTGCTACCCCTGTTTGCAAAGCCTAGAATCGCCTATGATGAGGATGATGGCTACTGGTGTCTTTGCCGCTTTTCCTATAGCGTTTCAACATAGCTTTAAAGACAGCATTGCTTGATTTGAACTCTGGGTCACTTATTATATTGAACTGTGATAGATGGAGGTTTATACCTGCTCGGATGCATATTAAACTTGCCACACTGTACTCGTCAGCTTTAGTGGACTGAACCGACGCATAAAACTCACGCAAGGTGTCTTCTACTTGCAGAGTATGGGCCCTATTCTCCCACAAGCCTTCGGCGCTAAAACGGGCCTTAAACGCAAAAAAACGTGCCTTGCGCCTGTTTTGGGACGATATCAATATGGCTTTACGCTGCCAAATGCGCTTTAGGCCGAATGGGCGTGGCGCAGTCCCAGAATGGGCCAAAGTGGGCGTGTCGGCGCTAAATACCGGCCTAGTGATATCTTCCGAGCTGGCCTAAATTTAGCGCCTTGCGCTTTTGAAAAGCAGGCCTATTCAGTGCGCAGGGGACACGGTAGTGAATGGAGAAAGAATATATAGAAAAATACAGTTTAGAATACAATAGAATATAAGATTGGAAGATTACAGCATGCAGTGGCAACCCTTCTCAGGCTTTGGGTGAAGCTGCAATGCACAGTTTCATTTATTTAGTTTAGGCTATCATAATAATCCCCAGTTATGTGCAGCATCCAGACAGCAGCAGAGTTATATCTGTCAGATCTTTTTCAAATGGGATAGCTGTCTAAATACACATATTTGATGTATAAAAAAATCGTTTAGGAACATTTTGATTAGCAATATGAACTTTGTATTAATATAGCTCAACGTTTTATTACCCCCCCCCCCCCCCCCCGAAATTAGCTAGGCTTCTAATATTACTAATATTCCTAATTAATATGTATTATTATTTCATTCAGATAATTGACATTATAGGCATGTATATCGTTTAATGTGAGAGAAAGGGAGAGAGAAAGAGAGAAAGAGAGAAACTGGATAAACTGTTGTGTAGCGCTTCTTCAAACCCCACTCTTCATTACAGCTATTCATTACAGAATTGTCTTTTGTATTTATTTTTTCTGTGTGCAAAGCATAGTAGTTAGAATTATTTCCAAATGTTTCCCCCGTCTGTGGCAGCGGCGCTGTCCGAGGTGCTGAACAAGCCGCAGCGCATATCGGCCCTCCCGGCGGGGTAATTCCCCTCCCCAAACAGTGCGCGATGGTACATTTGAACCTGGATGGATAGATGAATAAACGACTTAAGTAAAGAGTTGTTTTGTAGCTATTCAAAATGGATGGTGGACAGATATATCACCTGAGTCGCCAGCACCATCTTCTCCTCTGCTGTGAATTTAGTGGATCGGTTTTGGTCTGCCATATTGATCACACTGCGCCAGCTGCTGCCAATCTGGCTTTTAAAGCCACTCTGATTGATTACTGAAGATTTTATTGAGAATGAACATATTTGTCAGAGCCTGTGGGCAGGGGGTGGGGGGGGGGCATATGTAGGCCAAATAAAATACAATTACTCAATAATAAAATCCTGTAAATAAAATATCATAAAGTAATCAGATCCAGTAAAAGTGATAGGTGTCATTCAGAGGATGTTGCATCGTGCAGTGGGGGAGAAGAGATAAAACGATATCATTCTGCCCAAACTTTCATCTAATCTCATGACATCCAGCCATAGGCTATACAATTTTCTATCCGATGCATTTAGAACATTCTTTTCACTTTGATCTTGCTATAGTGTAGCGTATTTACATGCTTGCAGTATTGAAACTGCAGTTAGATTGGTTTGAGAAGCATAATAATATGGAATAATAGCCTATAATGCAGACAGACAGACTGGATGAAGGGAGGGGGGGGGGCAGAGCGTTTGGCTTTCGTCTGGTTTTGCGGGATCACTGGAATTGGAGCTAAAAAGGCAAGCGTGCGATTCGTTTATTGCAGTTATCCAATGAGCATGACGGTGCATAATTTTACGCTTAAAAGGCGTGGTTGTAATGCTTTAGGCTGCGTGTAGCGCCAGCACGACGATATCAAGTGCGCTGGTCCACGCCCACTGATTTGCGCTGCGCCAGGCGCTCGGCCTAGAAACAGCGTCGATGCAACGATAGGGACCCATGTCTCCAAGTCTGCCCCTTTCTGTTTTTGGTGAAGAAAGTGTCAGGATATTGACTGCCCATTTTGTTGACTTTTTTGGGTTAATTTCATCCTTTCATCAGTTTGAGCTCTGCGGGTGTCAGTTCCTTATGCCGTTTTCTGTTTGTCTTTTTCTTCTCAATTTCGTTTTCCTCTGCTGCATCCATCACTGCGTGCTTCAAAATCGTTGTACTGTCTAAATGTATTGAAGTTAACTCATTGAGTGCCAGCCACTTTTGGAGAACGGACGCTCCCAGTGCCAGAGTTTCAGAGCGTTTTCAGTGATTTCTCGAGGCCCACAGAATATTGTGTGATATTACTATGTAAACACCGAACACGCAAAAAGAACAAGGAGACTCTATTGTATCATCAGCAAAAAAAAGTTTATTGATACCATTTTCCGTTCTTTAGTTATCAGCCGGAGAAGATAGGTCAAAAACAGCAAAAATATGCTTTTCTATCAGGAAGCTGAGATATTCAGCCTTTTGTGAAATGCATTATTTCAAGCACATTCACTGACTCTAGCTAATATTTTCTGATGATGTGACCTGGTTTAGTTCTGTGGTGCATGCGTGCCCCACCCCCCTGTCCCCCCCTCTCCCCGCCTCTCCCCGAGTCAGCTGCAAACTCCTCCCCACACGCACAAAGTCTATTCGCAGCGACTGCAGGTAAGGGTTGGCCCTTCGGCGTTGGGTGCTGCCTTTCTGGTGGGTAATGTGTTGAGAAACTATATGCAGACAGACAGACAGGCAGAGGAGCTGCAGTTGTGTGCGCGGATTGATTGCTGTTGGCAAGCAGCCCAGAGCCATCTACATGATGGCTCTGGGCTGCAGCATGAGCGCGGTTTGTCTTTGATCACGGCTTTGTCAGGCTGTATTCCTGACACTTCTGTCATCTGGAGAGCACTGTCGCCACCTAATGGCTCGGTAAAATAGGTTATAGACATTCAACATGTCCCAAAATTTTACAGGACATAGATCTGGCTTCGATGGACCCCCCCCCCCCCCCCCCCCCGTCAAAAAACGCAATTGACGAACATGTTCGTCCTTGGCACTCTACGTTACTAAACCAAATGACGAACATGTTCGTCCATGGCACTCAATGAGTTCATCTTAAAATCTGACATTGTTGCTAACTCAGTTGCAGCAGTTGAAGCTTTGCCAGCTGTGCGCGTGCTGGTTGTTTACAGTAAGCTACGTTAATTATACAGCTGTGCAGGTTGGGCAGCGGATGAATTTACATGTGATTAGACTTGAGCCGGACTATCGCCCCTATTCTCCCACAGGCCTTCGGCGCTAAAACGGGCCTTAAACGCAAAAAAACGTGCCTTGCGCCTGTTTTGGGACGATATCAATATGGCTTTACGCTGCCAAATGCGCTTTAGGCCGAATGGGCGTGGCGCAGTCCCAGAATGGGCCAAAGTGGGCGTGTCGGCGCTAAATACCGGCCTACTGATATCTTCCGAGCTGGCGTAAATTTAGCGCCTTGCGCTTTTGAAAAGCAGGCCTATTCAGTGCCGGGGACAGGATAGTGAATAGAGAATAGAATATATAGAAAAAAATAGTTTAGAACACAATAGAATATAAGATTGGAAGATTACAGCATGCAGTGGCAACCCTTCTCAGGCTTTGGGTGAAGCTGCAATGCACAGTTTCATTTATTTAGTTTAGGCTATCATAATAATCCCCATTTATGTGCAGCATCCAGACAGCAGCAGAGTTATATCTGTCAGATCTTTTTCAAATGGGATAGCTGTCTAACTACACATATTTGATGTATAAAAAAATCGTTTTGGAACATTTTGATTAGCAATATTAACTTTGTATTAATATAGCTCAACGTTTTATTACCCCCCCCCCCCCCGAAATTAGCTAGGCTTCTAATATTACTAATATTCCTAATTAATATGTATTATTATTTCATTCAGATAATTGACATTATAGGCATGTATATCGTTTAATGTGAGAGAAAGGGAGAGAGAAAGAAAGAGAGAAAGAAACTGGATAAACTTTTGTGTAGGGCTTCTTCAAATCCCACTCTCATTACAGCTATTCATTACAGAATTGTCTGTTGTATTTATATTTTCTGTTTGCAAAGCAGAGTAGTTAGAATTATTTCCAAATGTTTCCCCCGTCTGTGGCAGCGGAGCTGTCCGAGGTGCCGTGTAGCCTACATTAAGTGCAAGAAAGAATGAGAAAGAGAGAGGGGGATATTTAATTAGGCTACAATTCTAAATAAAATATGAAAAACAATGACAAAGCAAAATATTAATTTAATAGGGGCGTCCTCTCTCCTCTCCCTGCACGGGGCCATCCTCTCCTCCTCACAGGACGCCGGGCATCACGCAGGAGATGCGGGGAGCGGAGCCGCGCTGGTGCGCTATGATGCGCTGGTGGTCGTGCAGGCGGGTCGTGCAGCAGTGGAGCTGACTGACAAACAGATTGAGTGCTCATTTAATTATTTTATTTACAGCAGTGGAAACCACTGAGTCGGAGGGCGAGGGCTCTCCTCCCATCCACTCCCCCTCCCCTCCACCGGGACCTGGGGATAGGCCAAATAAAGCATAGGCCAAATAAAATACAAATACTCAATAATAAAATCCAGTAGGCTAAATAAAATAGAATAAAGTAATCAGATCCAGTAAAAGTGATAGGTGTCATTCAGAGGATGTTGCATCGTGCAGTGGGGGAGAAGAGAGAAAACGATATCATACTGGCCAAATTTCATCTAATCTCATGACATCCAGCCGGCTATATTTTTTTCTATCCGATGCGTTTAGAACATTATTTTCACTTTGATCTTGCTATAGTGTAGCGTTTTTACATGCTTGCAGTATTTAAACTGCAGTTATATTGGTTTGAGAAGCATCATAATATGGAATAATAGCCGATATATGGAGACAGACGGGATGAAGGGAGGTGGGGGGGGGGGGATCAGAGGATTGGGTTTCGTCTGGTTTTGCTGGACCACTGCAATGGAGCTTAAAAGGCAAGCATGCAATTCGTTTATTGCACTTATCCAATGAACTGACGGTGCATAATTTTACGCTTAAAAGGCGTGGTTGTAATGGTTGAGGCTGCGTCTAGCGCCAAGACCAAGATATCAAGTGCGCTGGTCCACGCCCACTGATTTGCGCTGCGCCAGGCGCTCGGCCTAGAAACAGCGCCGATGCAACGATAGGGGCCATTGTGTGCATTATGCGCTTTTAATTCACACCTGCTGGACAATCAGAAACGAGTATTCACCCAGACCATGGTATAACATAAATTATAAAACGGCTCTCTCAAATCAAGCAATCTGATTGGTTCACAGCCATTGTATAATTCCAGTAACCGAGTTCAATAACCCATGGCCATGGGTTATTGGTTGCCATGGCAACTCTCTTACTAAAAGGCAGCGCTGCGCTCGAGCCAAACAGCTTTCTCCTGATCTGCTGTATGAAGGGTCACTAGTCCTTACAATGAGTCATTATGGACGCATGATGGCGCAACTCTCTTACTAAAAGTACCTCAAAAACAAAATGGCGGAGACACCTTTCAGATCCTTGTGAATCGATCTTCGCTTATAACTTTACTAATACTTCGCAGAAAATGATGTTTTGTACAAGAATAGACGCGGGCTAATGTCTTAACCCCTCTCTCGCGCGCCCTCACTCTTAACCCGGCATTTCTAAATAAGACGTAACGTTACTTGGTGTAGGCATACGGCTTTGGTGTTGGGCTTTGCAAAAGCTCTCAGCAAGCGCCAGGATTGGCCAATGTCGACTTCAGTCTCCAGAACGATCCAATCAAATCACCCGCACGTCTATCTTCTTGCTAGAGGTCCCGCCTTACAGTAGTGTTTCAACTGACTCTATCAGAATAAAATGCCAGTCGGACTTATAGTATTATTATTATTATACTTGGAAACCGTTTTATAAAAGCAATATAGCACTCGAGCAGCGTGTGTTGTGGAATATATCCCGCTGATAAGCTGTTATCCCACTTGGCCTGCGGCCTCGTGGGATAACAGCTTATCAGCGGGATATATTCACCACAACACACTTGCTCTCGTGATATATTGCTTAATTATAAAACGGCTCTCTCAAATCAAGCAATTTGATTGGTTCACAGCCATTGTATAATTCCAGTAACCGAGTTCAATAACCCATGGCCATGGGTTATTGGTTGCCATGGCAACTCTCTTACTAAAAGGCAGCTCTGCGCTCGAGGTCCGTGTTGGGCTTTCCAGAAAGCTCTCAGCTTCTCAGCAAGCGCCAGGATTGGCCAATGTCAACTTCAGTCTCCAGAACGATCCAATCAAATCACCCGCACGTCTATCTTCTTGCTAGAGGTCCCGCCTTACAGTAGTGTCAAAACAAAAAGCTACTCGCTTGCAGCCAGACGCATGATGGCGCAACTCTCTTAGGCTTTGGTTACCTCAAAAACAAAATGGCGGAGACAGTTTTCAGATCCTTGTGAATCGATCTTCGCTTATAACTTTACTAATACTTCGCAGAAAATGATGTTTTGTACAAGAATAGACGCGGGCTAATGTCTTAACCCCTCTCTCGCGCGCCCTCACTCTTAACCCCCGCATTTCTAAATAAGACGTAACGTTACTTGGTGTCGGCATACGGCTCTGGTGTCTGGTGTCTGGTGTCAGCAAGCGCCAGGATTGGCCAATGTCGACTTCAGTCTCCAGAACGATCCAATCAAATCACCCGCAAGTCTATCTTCTTGCTAGAGGTCCCGCCTTACAGTAGTGTTTCAACTGACTCTATCAGAATACGATGCCAGTCGGACTTATAGTATTATTATTATTATATTATTATACTTGGAAACCGTTTTATAAAAGCAATATAGCACTCGAGCAGCGTGTGTTGTGGAATATATCCCGCTGATAAGCTGTTATCCCACTCGGCCGCAGCTTATCAGCGGGATATATTCACCACAACACACTTGCTCTCGTGATATATTGCTTAAATATAGTTAATATACCCTAACAGCTAACTAACAGCCCGACCGACCCGGCCCTTAGAGCCAATCGCCATTCAAATGTGTATTTAGTCCCATAGATTCTGATTTATGCAATTGACCCCATGAATGCAGTTTCATAGTAAACATTTGCAATACGGTGGTGGCAGTGATGTACCATCGGTGAGAGGCCAGTTTAAAATACTAAAAGTTCAATTATATAACACTTAAAAATAAGTTTTACTTAAGTAACACGCAATATGTCAGGAGCGGTGTTAGACATGTGGATCTATTCGCGGGTAGTTGATGAAGCTGGGGTGTTGTGGAACTTGATGGCTGGGGCTGCACTGTTCGAGGTTTTGGGAACGGTTGCAGAGATTGCAGAGATTGGATGATCCTTGATGAGAATTTATCAATCACTGGCCAAGGCCTGCAGGAGCAGGCCCTTATAGACCCGAATATGACATCACCTGTGTTATGACATCACATGTGTTATGACATCACCAGCGAGGCCATCGGAAGGCATGATTGAGACACTTGGTGGAGACACAGGTGGATCACAGGTGGATCATGACATCATCAGTGATCGATGACATCATAGTAGGAATGACGACGTCAACGTAGGAATGGTGACGTCATCCTAACAGTACCCTCCCCTCAACGGGCGTCACCCGGCGCCCGATTAGCCGCAAGGAAATCCCGAATGAGCGCAGCGTCAAGGATGAACCGGCGGGGAACCCAACTGCGTTCCTCGGGGCCGTACCCCTCCCAATCCACCAGGTATTCAAACCACGACCCCTGCGTCGCCTGTCCAACAGCCCGCGTTACATTATCGCGTGACATTATCTCAATGCTTCTCTCCTGTCACCTGGCACTTCAAGCCGCCACCCTGCTGGCAGTTAGCAGCATGACAGGAGAGAGAGAGGGGGGGGGGGGGGGCGTTACACAGAGACACACCATCTATTAAAGTACACTTCGCCACATCAGACTGCGAATGAATCATCGGCCAATCAGCCCTCGGTCAAGAGCAAGAAGAAATAAGAGGCGTTTAAAGGAGGAGACGGTGGGTGACCCCCCGAAACTACAGGTCGGGAGGGCAGGCCTCGCTGTGTCAGATCCCCCTGCGGCTCTGCCTTCGGTGACGGCGGCATTTGACCCTTTTGATGGTCTCCAGCCTCCCGTGTTTGGATCGTGCCCCGGGGGATGGCCGGCCCCAGAGGATCCACCGGACCCGGTGGAAGTTCTATCTACGTATCGGTCCATCTATGGCTTCGATATCCTGTATTAGGGAGGAGCACCTCCACTGTCCTACACCCCCTTTGGGGTCTGACCACCTGCATCTAACCACCTGCTGAAGAGCACCTCACTCTCTTACACCCCCTTTGGGGCCTAACCACCTGCGTCTAACCACCTGCGGAAGAGCACCTCCACCAGAACCTGCAGATTTTTTGTCTCCCAGATGCCATCCTTGATGGCCTCATTGGACGCCAGGTGACGTCCGTTGAGGGGAGGGTACTGTTAGGATGACGTCATCATTCCTACTTTGACGTCGTCATTCCTACTATGATGTAATCAATCACTGATGATGTCATGATTCATAAGCGTCTTTCATGCCTTTCGCTGGTGATGTCATAACACAGGTGATGTCATATTCACATCTATAAGGGCCTGTTCCTGCAGGTCCTCGCCAGTGATTCATAAATTCACATCAAGATCAAGGATCATACCAATCTCTGCAACGTCTGCAACCTGCAACTCCTGCAACCAGCAACTTAATCTCTGCGACCGTTCCCAAACCTCGAACTGTGCAGCCCCAGCCATCAAGTTCCACAATACCCCAGCTTCATCAACTACCCGCGAATAGATCCACACGTCTAACACCGATCCTGACACAATACATATACCGGTACATATGTGTTTAAATAGTGTCATTATATATTTTTAAACTCAATGTGTGTTGTATTTTTCATGTCATCTAGCCACTAGACAGGGAGTGCCAGATGTCCATGCGACACATGTAGTTGCCACACGACAAACATGGTCCTATACCGAAAAAATTAATATATAAAATAAAATAAATATATATTTGATCCATTCAAATGTGTATTTAGTCCCATAGATTCTGATTTATGCAATTGACTCCATGAATGCACAGTTTCATAGTAAAGGTGGTGGCAGTGATGTACCATCAGTGAGAGGTCAGTTTAAAATACTAAAAGTTCAATTATATAACACTTAAAAATAAGTTTTACTTAAGTAACACGCAATACTTATACATATGTGTTTAAATAGTGTCATTATATATTTTTAAACTCAATGTGTGTTGTATTTTTCATGTCATCTAGCTACTAGACAGGGAGTGCCAGATGTCCATGCGACACATGTAGTTGCCACAAGACAAACATGGTCCTATACCGAAAAAATAAATATATCAAATAAAATAAATATATATTTGATGCATTCAAATGTGCAATACGGTGAATACGGTCAAAAGGTGCTGCTTCGGGACAAGCCTTTTCTCCTTTGTCTCCTTCACTCTGACCCGGTGCAGTGTGACGGTCCTGGATACCACTTTATTGGTCCGCCTGGAAGCGGACTTCCTCATGTGGACAAACTCCAGGAAGTGAAGTGAAGCCACCTGTGCATAGATACATCAATGTATAACTGTTTTGTTTCACAGGTATGAGGTAAGTATACCAGGGGTCTCATCTATCAAACCTTGCATAGAATCCCTACTAACGATTCCTGCGACTGTGGAAAAGAATGACTAACCTATCAGCAACTGTGTGCACAGCTGCAGGCAATTCCCCTGTGACCAATCACAGTCCAACTGGCTGCCCCATATCCCACACCCACCAAACCATAAATAGTCAATGGAAATCACATGAAGACTGACGCACTATGTAGGCATGAGTCTGGAAATGTACGGCAAGTCATAGCAACCAAGGGAACTCATGAATACAGACAAATATAGCCTAATATAAAGTCGGCATAGGCTTAAGTAAATAGAGTCGCCTTCATTCCGACTAAGTGAAACCACTTGGAGAACGAAACGAGGGGCTTGTGGGTGACTGGGAACAATGTGCATATACATTTAATTATATTCATCGCCCATTGCTTGCAGTTTCCATTGCTGGCCTGCTGGATTGACCTTTGAACCTTGACCCCACAGGTAACTTCACAAAATTTGCCTGTCAGCTAGGGCATCTTTCAACGCCTACTGTCAGCAAATTAGAGCCAAATCGGGTCGTTTTTTTTTTTACTTTATTTCTACATTTGACCAATTGAAAGGGCTATAACTCCACAAGGCCTTGTTTTTGGAGGCTAATATTTTAACTGTGCCATTGTCTCATTATTAGTGGCCAATCCTGAAAAAATGGGGGGGGGGGGAAGAAAAGAAAAAAACGGGCATAGGTACCCTTTAAAAAATACGAGGCACAGGAGACAGGCGGGATTTGCAGCATCTTCTCTTCATCGGTGGGCGGGGCCTAATGGTACCGGCGCCTTTCAGTCTTGCACCTGTGTAAACAAACTTTGCAGTAGGAGGGAGACATCACTTGGACAGAGAGTTGAACTGAGAGCATCACAGTGAAACAGGTAACTTTCTTGCTGTTTTTTCGCCACAAAACACCAAAATCGCTCAAGATATAGATTCACATGATAAAGCAGAATGTTTTCTGTTCATATATTCAACATTCCAATTCATATTTCTAATTTTTAATCAAACTATAATCAATAAATTAGTGGGTTTAGGGCTGAAATGGCCACTTTTTGCACAGATATATATGTATATTACATGTTAGTTAACTAAAACATATTTTTAAAGGTTAGATAATTGAACTCTTGCAAGATGACAGTCTGAAAAAAAGGTTAATTGGTCACTTTAGTTAGCCTGGGTGATCCTCTAGTCTCTGGAGAGCCATTCTCCAGAGGCTCTGGGATCACACGGGCCTTAAGCCGCCACGCCAACGTCAAGGCAGTGTCCGTGTGGAGGTTGATGTTTTTTTTGTTTTTTGATTTTTTTTGTTTCCTGCTAGCCAGTTTTTCTAAGTACTTCTGGCTGGAGGGCTGGCTCTTCTGGCTAAGGGAGGGGAAGTTTGAGACGGCTTAACACCACCACTGGCATCCTCACACCCATTGACCTCTTCAAGGACTCGAGGTCTGCAGGGTCTGGTGTCTGTGTCTGTGTTGCAAAGCACAAAAATAAGACAGATTGAATGGTGTGAACTATATGTAGGCACAGTTAACACATTCACTGCCAACAGTTTTTTTTTACTGTAGGTAGCTTCTGCCAAGGGTTTTTTTGAGGATTCTGGCTCATCTTTCAAGAGCCAAGGATTATTTTCTGCTAGGAATTTGTGAACACAAAATATCTCAAAAGAACTAATAGAATGTGTGCTTTCTCTGTCTAAAAGAGTTAGTTTGTAGAGTTAGTAGTTATGTAGGCATTAGCAGTTGAATACAGCATGGTTTCAGCGTCTGAGAAGGAAAGTTGAGAAAAATGCATTTTTGTGAAATTCGATAGAACAGTCACTTTAACTACCGTAAATTCCGGACTATAAGGCGCACCGGTCTATAAGCCGCACCTTCAAAGGTGACTATTTTTTTCTTATATAAGCCGCACCGGACTATAAGCCGCGGGTGTTTTAATGGTATTTTTTGTTTTTTTTACAGTGCACACAGTGTCCGCGGTGTGGTGAAAAGAGGGCAAGAGAGGAAATTAAAACAGAAGTGGATTTATAGTTAGAAAGAGTGCTAAAGAAGAGAGAATTCCGTTTTTTATTTTTTTATTTTAGTTACTCACAGTACTATTGACCAGTCCAACTCAAAAGATATTCGGCAGTTTCACTTTGAGCTCTTGTTCCGCTGCTGTCCATCAATGGTTATGACGAGTCTCGCTGGGTACAGTACGCCAAAGCGATATCCATTGACTTTAACCTTTTCGATGATGCTGTTGTATGTTGCGCGTTTCTGTTGCACCAACGCGGAGAGGTCCTGCCGGACGAAAAAGCGCGTACCCTCCCAGGTGAGGGGCTTCTTCCCCGCAGCCTGGAGGATGAGTTGACGGTCGGGCCAGCAGAGTAGGCAGATGAAGATGGCCCTCGGTGGCAGGCCGGGGTCTGGACGTGGCCGAGGCGCCCGGTGTGCCCTGTCCACCTCTGGTGGTTTCTCGCCTTCCTTCAGGTCCAGGATGTAACACAGGATTTTGCCACGAAAGCGTCCATGTCACCAATCTCAGCTCCCTCTTTTACATTGATCAGGCGAATGTTATTTCTTTTACTCCTGCTGATTAAGTCATCAACCTGCGTGTGCAGCGTTTCGATGTTTTTGCATTTTATCCACTTTCGGACTCACTGTGTTGTTTTTGTCCTCCAGTGCGCTGATGCGCTTTTCCGCATTAGAAACTCTTCACGGTTGCATTATTTTCTTTAGTGAGTGAGTGGATGGACTTCTGCACGTTTTCAAACTTGTTTTCAAGCTGCTCAAACCTCTGAGCGATGTCGGACTTAATCAATAGTGTTTCACGGAGTAAAAGTTTAGCCCAAGCCGTGTATCTCCAGCCTCCAGCAGGTGAGTCATTTCCTCATTCATGGCGATGATTGCTTCGTCTTTTTCTTTCTGCTTACCTGTGTTGTGTTATGTTATGTTATGTTATGTTGTTAAAAGAGGGCAAGAGAGGAAATTAAAACAGAAGTGGATTTATAGTTAGAAAGAGTGCTAAAAAAGAGAGATTTTTTTTTTTTTTTTGGAAAAAATCCATAGATAAGCCGCACCGTTATATAAGCCGCAGGGGCCAAAAAAGGCCAAAAAACGGGAAAAAAGCCGCGGCTTATAGTCCGGAATTTACGGTATTTATTTTTGGCATCAGTGAGACATCAGACATCTAAACAATAGTTATTTGAACAGTAATTTCCTCCATAACAGCAGCCCCACCCCCCTCTCCTTCAAACTCCTCCCTCCGTGGGTGTGTCTCTGGTGGCTTTGCAGCATTTGTCACAGGCGAGGCTCTGCCTGTCTGTGCTGCCTGGCTGCTGGCGGCCGCTCTTTGGGCGAGTCTGGATGGGGCTTGTTCGTTTCTGGGTTTTCGGTTGTGAGCTCAGCTGGAATGAAGCTGCGTGCGATTCTGGGCTTTCTGCCGGTGTTTCAAAGTGTGTTGCACCCATAATCTATTATGCAAATTTGCAATCCCCCACCGCCAGCTCCCAGCGCGAAAGCGAACGCGTTTTCGCCAATCCATTTTCATGAGAATGGCTTCCTCACGCTGCTGTTTTTGCTTGGCTTCCTCTAGTCTGGAGAGCACTGTCGCCACTTAGTGGGTCGGTAAAATAGGTTATACACATTCAATAGCTCCCATATTTTTATAGGAGATGTAAAAGGGTTTGATTGTTAAACTGTACATGCAAGCAAGGGCGGACTGGGATCATAATTCAGGCCGGGCATTAGATACCAAGCAGGCCAGGCGGATACGGGCCGATGTCCAAAAAATTTGGGCCGTTTGAAGCCCAATTTGGGCCGTTTGAAGCCAGATTTGGGCCGTTTGAAGCCAGATTTGGGTCATTTGAAGCTAGATTTGGGCCAGTTGAAGCCAGATTTGGACCGTTTGAAGCCAGATTTGGGCCGTTTGAAGCCCAATTTGGGCAGAGTCCAATTTTACAATGAGATGCACCCACTTTAACCCTGAATAAAGTAATAAAACCACTAGTAAACCAGTAGGCGGTGCCTGGCCTGCTGTTCAGTGAGTGGCCTGACTGCGGGCACCAAAAAAAAATATATATATATAGTAATTACGGGGTACCACACCTGTACCCCGTAATTACCCTATAAGTACAGCTCTTGTTACCCTGTAGTTACAGGGTTATTTGCGGGCTGTATTCTAAAGCGTTACCAAGTATTTCTCTAAGTTGTTACACCCTTCAGTCTTTCTGCCTCTTCTTTTCAATTGTTTTGTTGGGGGTTTGCAAACCAGCTTAGAGGTGCATTATCACCACCAAGTGGACTGGAGTCGCACTACAGTCATTTATGGGCTCCACAGGAACACTAGTCAAGTGCAACACCTAGTGGTAAAATTCGGTATCCCGTTGAGGTGGGGTTTCATGTACAATATAGAACCGGTTTTAAAAAAATTACACTGACCCATGCCTAGTAGATACAAGGGTTCCTTTATCCCAATGTAATGTAATCAATGTAGTTAATAAACAACAAACAACAACAGTAATGCAAATATGGGAGTGTGTGTACACATGAGTATAATGCACTATAGACTGATTCATGTGATGTGATGTCCTGTTGATGTTGCTATTTTGTAAACATGTTTGTCTTCTTATGTAACTGGGTGAGACCAATGACAAATGTCCTGCCTTGGCTGGACAATAAAGTTTATTCTCTTCTATTCAAATTTGATCTGATATACCCCCCGGCCGCCCATAAAAATTAACTTTTACTCTGAGTACATTTTAACTTTTAACTTTTACTCAAGTAGATTTCTCTAGACGGACATTATCTATGTTATAAGAATGGAGAGCCTGGCTCAGATCCTTGAGAAACAACTCACTTAAAAAGTAAAAAATATTTGGGAGCCGTTTCTGGCCTACCTCGACGAGGTTGGGGGCGGTGGGTGACTTGCCCGGCTGGTTTCTGTTGGACACCTTGTGTGGGACCTCATGCGCGATATCTCTTGCAAGTATATAGGCACCTTGTATGGATGGTAGCACCACATTATGATAACTGTTGATATATGTATGTTTTTTTGTTTGTTTTCCGTTACTGTTTCTGAGCTTGTTCATTTTTGTTTATATATATTGTTAAAATAAAATAAAAATAGATTTGAGAGATTTCTCTAAACTAGTAATCCTGGGGGGCAGGGTGGCGCAGTGTCACCTCACAGCTAGCAGGTCCTGGGTTCGATTCCCACCGGGGACGCTGTGAGCGCTGAAGGAGTGCGTGCCCATACGCATGTCCTCGAGTGCCCACTGCCCGGATGGCGTCGTCAAAAGGGCCTTTCTGTGTGGAGTTTACATGTTCTCCTCCCCGTGCCCTTCCTCCTTCATAAAGGAACCCCTCACCAAAAACATGCAATATCCTGGTCGCTGAAGTGGTGCCACCTCTGGTTGTTCGGGGCGCCTGTTCGGAAGGAGGGGAACTCGTTGGAAAAGCATGATCCTCCCACGTGCTATGTCCTACCGGTGAAGCTTCCCCTGTCAGGTGAAAAGAAGTGGCTGGCTACTGCCCATGTCTAAATGATGAAGGATAAACAAAATAAAATTTGCACTAATGGGGAATAAAGATGGGATAAAAAAAATTGTGGGGGGGGGGGGTAGGGAACAAAAAAACCTAGTAATCTTTATAATAAAATTGTCTAGGTGGATGGGCGGGCGGGTAGCGGTGTCTGTCTGTAAGTCACGTTTTGTGGCCCGACATCACTTGGCTGACCGACCAATAACACGCCACCACCCCCCACACACACACACAGACACCCCCCCCACACACACACACACACACACACAGACCCCCCCCCCCCCCCCCCCCCCCCGCCCCCCCCCCCCCAGACTCGGCATCACGCCACCTACTGGCAAACACAAAAGGGGGTTTATCTCGAGAACCATTCATGGGATCGTCTTCAATACAATTGTATAAAGACAATGTATCATTGTCTTTAATACAATGATACATTGTAGCTCTTTCTTGTGATATAAATGTGCTGCTGTGAGCGAACTGCACTTTGCTACTATGCACTTTATATCTCTACTGTGCACTTTAGATCGTTGCTACTGTTGTCATTTGCACTTTAACTATTGTGTTGCACTTTAAACTGCTGCTCTAGACTGTTTTTACAATGTTTTTTTTTTTTGTCTTATTTGTTTTTATGTATGTACTTCGTACTACGCTTTCTGCAATCCAATTTGCCCTTTTGGGACACTTAATAAATCTTGAATCTTGAATCTTGAATCTTGAATCTTCAACCTCGGGGAGTGCGCTTGGGGCACCTGACGGATTGCAGTGCAGAATTTCGGCAGTACGGCATAGCGCCACCTATCGATACCTTACACACACAACACAATACCGGTCCGGAGCCCCAGCAAACTGGATTTGAAGGCCATGTAGCGGCCTGATAATCTAGTTATTCAAAAGACTACTTAGAAGCAGCTGAATGAACGTCTGTGTGTGTGTGCAATTCATTCCACAAATTTCAAATAGGGTTTAACATTTTTATTGTCAATCATTTGGGAAACCCTAACCCTGTTCAAAACAACATTCCTTTTATTACAAATTCATATGTTGTAATAAAATGTCTTATGGCACTAAAATATTGTACTCACAAAGTCGACGGTGCTGCTGCTGCTCTCTGCACTTGGAGATGGAGACACCTGTTCATGCAGAAAGAATAAGATGGACAGAAAATGATAGTCACTTCCCATTTCACCGTACATACATTACTGTGCAGCATTAAAGCAATTCCCTCTCCAGCCACTGACCTTGACAGGTTGCTGGCATCGCCTAGGCCTCCTCCTGACTCTCACCTGCCCCCCACCCTCCGCAAATGCAGCCATGCTGGGATCTTTCTGTAGACATGAAACATAAATGGAAAGACGATCAAAGATGAAGATAACTATTTAGATAAACAAGAACATTTAAAATTGCCCCTCTCCTTTCACTCACCTTCCAGTATGCCTGTATTTGGAGGCGCAGCATTTTGACCTCCTGCCTCAGAACAGCGTTTTGCAGCTTCAGAGCGGCGCTCTCCCTCTTAAGCTCGGAGGTGGAGGGTTCCCCGGATGTGCCTGGCTGGGGGCTGGCTGGGTGCTGGGGGCTGGCTGGATGCTCGGGACTGGCTGGGTGCTGGGGTCTGGCTGGGCGGTGGCTGTCGGCTGGGGCCTGGCCCGTCGCTGTCGCCTGGCCCGTCGGCCTCGGCCTCACCTCCGTCCTCCAAGTCGAGGCTTGTTGACATTGGAGGGCAGGACGGCTGTGACGCCCTGAGTGAGGCCAACAAATCTCGTGCAACCTTTTTGGTGAGCTCCTTGTTATAATGTTCACCCTCAGCCTCAGTCAACTCCAAATGGAGCTGAACGTGTTTTTTGGGGTCTTTGAGGGCCTGCTGCTGCTTGCAGCCTTTCACGGGGCATTGCTCGCCCGCCAGGATGAGCCATCCTGCGGCATGCTTGTTTAAAATGTCCCTTTCCCGGGTATTGCGGATGCGGTGGGTATGCTTGAGGTGCTTGGAGAGCACCTCAAACACTTTCCCCTTGCATCCGGGGAGGGGGCACGGACGAGCGCTGTTGGGCTTCATGACTGTAAAATAAATGAAAAGAAATAACTAATTTATGTTTAACACAGGCCAACTCATTACACCTGCACTGTCATGCTAACATCATGAACGCCCCCAGGTACCACACGTGTCCCACAAGGGGCTATCAAGAGTTACTGGCTATTGCTAACATGTCAACTGCCCGTTCCCCTGCCCCTGCGTACCTCCCCATAGCCCCCCTCCAGAACATATACATTTAGAGCTTACCTGTGTCACTGATGATGTGGGATGATTATTCCTAAAAATGAAAAAAAAGTTAGTAATTGGGATACTTTTGATCAGGTGTTGCATTTAATTAGAAACATAATCTGGAGTGTAATTAATATGAATGTCCCCTCCCTGTTACTTAATCAAGTACAATAGATCACCCTACCGTTTTAGGAACCTATCTCTTTGCTGTCAACCAGTGTTGATGATTGTGGAGTGCTTGCGTCATGTCCAGATCAGCCACCAATAGCAGTATAAGATGTGCTAGCTTTGAGCTACTTTAACACACATGAGGATATGTGTCCAGTTTGGGGACCTGCCGCACACTATCACTCACTGGCTTTCGGATACTTCTGACCAGGTGTTGCATTTAATTAGAAACATAACCTGGAGTGTAATTAATAAGAACGTAATTATTGATTGATTGATTACAAATGATTACAAATGATAATTACAAATTATTACAAATAGTATTCTATTATTAATCACTATTGAGCAATATTGTGCAATTTAGGTGTTTTTCTGGAGAAATAACCTGACCAAGAGAGTATGTTACCTGTCACTGATCCAACTGAGTCCAACTGACTGAGCCCACCAATAAAGAATCAGAAACACTCACTTACACTGTAACACACACACACACATGTATCCTGGTTTAAGGTAGGTATATTAGCTAAGTGAACACACACATGTATCCTGCACCTCATCACCAGTGACATCACTGATGACATCGTCAACAGCGGGGACTGATGGGGGGGGATTGAAGTAACTCTACTTCCACTTCTGTAAAGAATGCGTGAATGGATATATGGCATTTGGCCTCCCACCCCAAAGACTTTCCCCGCTCACCATACCTCGATATTGCTGTCTAGGTTGCTTAACTCACTCTACACCTGCCCTGTCATGCTAACACTATCATGAAAACAAGCTAACATCACCCATGAGTCTGTATCTATGATGAGATAAGAAAAGAGTAAATGCATATAACATGCTATAACACCACTCTTAAGTTTGTATCTTTGAGAGAAATGCAAAACCAAACCATGGTAACTCAGTCCCCACTGATATGTCAAGACTTGAAACTAAAGAAAAAAAGCTTTCTGCAGCCAACTCTGTATTTTGGGTAGAAAATGGAGGTTGCCGGTTCAAAACATCATCCACCATAATCCCCCGCACACCGATGGCAGTTTGGGACAAAGTTGTCCTAATGGACCGGAGTTGAGTTGAGTTGAGTTGTGTGTGTGTGTGTGTGTGTGTGTGTGGCTATCAACAAAATTGCACTTAGTTACCTGGTACTTACCTGTTACCCATTTAATTCATTGTAAATTTCATCTAGTGGAATTTACTTCTACTACTTTGTTATAGGTGGCGGCCATGCGAGTACATGTGGTTGATTTGTGGATGAAAAAAAATATATATATATCTTTAACTCATTGAGTGCCAATGATGACTATCTAGTAACGTAGAGTGCCAATGACGACTAAAGTCGTCAATTGCGTTTTTTGACGGTGGGACGTGGATCAAAGCCTGATGCATCTCCTGTAAAAATATGGGAGATGTCGAATGTGTATAAGCTATTTTACGGACCCATTAGGTGGCGACAGTGCTCTCCAGATTAGAGAAAGGTGAGGAAAAAACAGAGAAGTCATGGGGAAACGCAAACCGCATCGGTATGCATCGATATGCATGAAGCATAACGTTAGCTGTGCCTGTGAACAGCAGCCAAGCTGCTGCCACAATTGAGCCCCTCCGTCTCCGCTGCGATAGCCCCTCCACATGATTAGTTGCCGACACCAGTGTCTTTCTGAAAAGTTACATTATTCTCAGCTGGAAGCCGGCGACAAAAATGGCGGAACGCTGTGAAAAAGCTGGGTGTAGCGCACTTTTCAGTGCAGAGTAAACGCAGCAGAGAGCCACCAGAAACACTCCCACGGAGGAGGGGTGTGCAGTTGAGGGGGGTGGGGCACGCAGGGCAGCATACAACAGTGTTGGTGTCGTGACAGCAGGCTCGATGGACAGATTGCCAAACACAAGCTAGAATATCTGATGCCCACCAGCAGTAAATCAAGACCAGCAAGAAGGTGTATGGTCTGTGCACGCAGGGGCCAGCGCTGCTGGTTGCAGCTAAAAAATATTATTTTGCCAAACAAAATTCCTTTGTTTTCGCTGTTTTATTGAAGGAAATTATTTTTGAGGTGTCACTACATCAGAAAATATTAGCTTCAGAGTCAGTGATGTGCTTGAAATGCTTAATTTCACAAAAGGCTAATTATCTCAGCTTCTAGTTTGAAACGTCTGTTTTTGGTGAAAACAACCTTCTCCGGCTGATAACTAAAGAACGGAAAATGATATCAATAAACTTTTTTTTGCTGATAATACAATAGAGTCTCATCGTTCTTTGGGCGTGTTCGGTGTTTACATAGTAATATCACACAATATTCTGTGGGCCTCGAGAAATCACTGAAAACGCTCTGAAAGGGCTGGCACTGGGAGCATCCGTTTTCCAAAAGTGGCTGGCACTCAATGAGTTAATGTTTTAAATCCACAGAAATGTAAAATATTAACATTTCAGTCCTCCAGCACAGACACACCAGCTTTTCCTGGTTACATGCCCAGCTAGGACATGTAACCGCCTCCCTCGGCCCTGCCTTGAAGGAGCCTTGGCTACAAGCGAGTAAATGACATGGTCGGTTGCAATTTTATCATCATCGTTTATTATGTCAATCTGGTTCCATGAGCCAGTGCCAATCGTTACATGATTTGCGACTGAATACCCCCGCCCCCTGCATCTCCACAGCACCCCTACTTAAAACTAGATCCCATGACTATGCTTATATGTAGTAAATGAAATAGCAGTGATGTTAAGCTGATTGTTATTTTGCAGGGACCTCTTGAAAACTTCTAGAGGACCCCTGGGGGATCACTGGACCCCAGTTTGGGAAGCAGTGCTCCATGGCGCCCTGCTGCCCACACTGGTTCTGGTTTATGAAGGAGAGAAGGCAGTTTGTGTTTGTCCTTAGACTTTAATATGTATTTTATCATTTCAGCCAACATGCCTTTTCCCTTCCTCCGTTTTTTAAATATACTTTATTCAATTATTCAATCAGGGGTTACAAACATTTACAGTAAATAATTTTTATTTAATTTTTTATAAACAGTAGAAAGGAATAGTTACCAAAAATAAGAAGCCTGTTAGAAAGAGAGCAGGTGCCAGGGTGTGGGTCTCTTTGTTCTGATGTCCAGTGTTCTTTGTCTTTTCAGTTCTGTTATGATTTGTTTATAGACCACTTCTCCTGGGATGATGGCTTGGTGGATAACTGTGGCACACCTCGTCTTCCAAAATTTGGCCACGACCACACAAACAACTGTCCAGAAATGTCCTGGTGTGGCCCTGGCATTATTTCATTAAAGACACCATACATCACTTTATAATTCACAGTAACATTAAAACCAATACTAACCATTTTCCCCCAATCATATTTAGATCTCTCACATTTTAGGAGCAGATGTTCTATAGTTTCATCCTCCTTGCAGTCGTCCATAGGACACTCTTTGGTTGTGACAAAGCAGCTCCACTTGACGACTGCTCGGACTGCTAGTCTGCCAACTGGACCAGCCACATGATGTCTCTCTTGTTTTCTGAGAGACACTTACTAAATATATTTGTAATACAGACCTGAGAGCTTGCTTCATCTAAATGTTTGTAGGGGAAAACACCACCATACAAGTCATTACACAATTTTACATAATATATATTTGCTGGACATTTCATTCCAAGCAATATTTATGTGTGCAAACTTGTTCACAAAGTCACCGTACAAAAGTTTATAATGTAACGTTTCCCTTCCTCCCACCTCACATCATCAACTGTGTGCTGAAGAAGTGTTTCTAGAAATGTAGATGTCACTGACTGCTAATGCTTTTCGTGATATTCTCAACACATTGGCGCCCCCTGCTGTCCATTTTAAACAAAACTAACCCCTCTGCTCATGGAGTTTCATCTTTCAACTAGGGCTGTGGAGTATTTAACATGAGTGGGACAGATTATTTAGGGGCGGCTGTAGCTCAGGAGGTAGAGCGGGTTGTCCACTAATAGCTTTCGATAAAAGAGGTTGGTGGTTCGATTCCCGCCGCCTCCAGTCTGCATGTCGAAGTGTCCTTGGGCAAGATACGGAACCCCAAATTTCTCCCGATGGTGTGCCAGCGCCCTGCGTGGTAGCCTGTCGCCATCGGTGTATGAATGGGTGAATGTACCTACTGATTGTAAAGCGCTTTGGATAAAAGCGCTATATAAATGCACAGGGGTGGTTCTAGGCCGTTTTTGGGTGGGCTTTAGCCCACCCAAAAATAGTCTCAGCCCACCCAAAAAAATAGAGGCAAAAAAAAAAAAAAAAAAAAAAAAATTATTCTCTCCAAATCCATGGTGGTCATTAGTAACAGTTTCTGACTACACTCAATGCGCTGTGTGCATGTCCCCCCCCCCCCTCTATGTTCTCAGGGTGGGCTGAGACAAAAATTTAGGGGGGTTCAGCCCACCCGAAAAGTTTCTAGAACCGCGGCTGCGCAGGCGCTCCCTCCTCCATCTATCTGCCTAATCCCACATCACTTCACACAGGTCACACACACAGTACAGCAGCGAAGTGGTCCTCCACAGTCCACACAATCGTTCTCCCCACTCATGATCAATGAAACTGTGAGGTGAGCATTGAGTAGTCAGAGTCGTTAGTAGTTACTTAATTAGCGCATATTGATATACAAGTTAGCGCTTAAAGTTGTTTCGTAGGCTAAACAAAAGAACTGCCTGCCAGACAAACAGGTGGACTGGAGGAAGGTAGGTAGGCTACCATGGCTCCAGCCAGCCATGTCATGCTAGCTCGCAGTAAAGCGGGTGTAAATGGATGCAATGTTTTTTGAGAAACATATGGGCATAAGTGACAAACATATTTTCAAATGGGTCCCTTGTTATCTGAATGAAATTAAGCCCTTCAGAATCGCAAGTGGCTGCTTTACACAGCCTGTCTGATGTGATGATGACGATAGCTTAACATGCGTGCATGCCATCACTTATGTCTTGCTGTGATGTTAGTTCAGTATCTAAGGGAGTGCAAGGCAGATATTTAAACAGCCTTGTTTGTGTACAGTACCAGTGGCATGGTAGTAATAAAAAGGGATTAAGGACCAGGACCCCTGGTGGTCAGTAAGATGGGCTGGTTGAGCCAATGTTAAAATGATCTTTATTTATTTATTATTTATTTTTGCTTTAAAACTATTTTTTAATTTTCTGCTTAAAGTTCATGAAAAAAAGTGGCATTCTTATTTTTTCCCACAATAATTTCATAATACCATTTGTAATGCCACCGTTCAAAATTAAAGTACATTTTCTCAGATTTATTGGTGTCTTTCTAGTCACACAATTTAATAGTCAGTGTTTCCCATACACTGATCTATTTGTGGTGGTACACCCTACATAGATTTTGACCCCCACAAATACTGCCACATATTAATTTCAACTAGTTGACTGCAAACTCCTTCTTTAGTGCTTACAGTATATTATTATCTTGTCGGAATATTATTCCAGCCAATAAGTTAGGAAGTTCCCTTTTGATTTAATTTTACTTTTGTTTTGCCTACAAAGCAAAATGTTACTTTACTTGAAACTCCCCTGAAGTGATTTTGGTATTATTTATGGAAAGCATAATTCTACCATATAGTAACTTGTATGCAGAATATATATAGTATATATAGGGAAACAATTATTTTTTCATCGCTGGAAAACCACAGAGTGGTAAAGAAGATATTGATGTGTGTAGTTCTTCATAGATCTAGTCTCTTCATTTTGATCTTAACGTGCGCCAGTTTGATCCATTTTTACTTGAAACTGTACAAAATTTTGGTGTTGACAATGTCAAAATCTAAAAAATAGATGTCACATTACTGTTCCGGCTGTTACATGGTTATTACACAATTTAGTAGACCCGCCCACTGAAAAGCAAGCTTGAAAAATAAATGTCAGAGGGTCTCTACCAGAGTAATGGTGACCTCAAGTCAATACTGAAATCTCTGGCTGAAGTCCTCAAGGTGATAGAGACGGCAAAAGTTGAAAACATAACTATTATAGGAGCCCTACCAAATGAACTTAAATCACCCAATTTAGCTGTTTCTGTTTCATTTGTTTAAAATTTTTTGAGTTTAGTAAACTACTGTATGCGAGGCCGATTTTAGCCATGGGCAGAGGTGGGCAATGCCCACCCAGACATGAGTCTTGCCCACCCAATCAAAAGTTAGGAAAATATCTTTATTTTCACCCCCAGCCAATGGAAAAATTGCACAGAAAATACCAGTAGCGATTCTAGCTTCTGATTAAGTGGGCACTGAGCCGCCTCCAAAGTCCTCTCGACTCATGTATTGAGAAACACAGAGCTCTGAGACAGACACGACTGTCGCCACTGGCCTAAGGATCGGTGGGCCCAGAGCTGTTAAGAGTATTGCTTTATTCTTTTTTTTTATCTGCTCCGCAATTTTTTTTTAATCCGCTCCGCTATTTTGTCCCTAACGCCCTAATGCATTTTGTCCCTAACGCCCTGATGCATTTTGTCGCTAACACCCTAACGCAGTGATACTCAACTGGCGGCCCGCAGGCCGCATGTGGCCCGCGGGCGCCCCCTGTGTGGCCCGCGATGGAATTGCAAAAAATATATATATATATATATATATATATATATATATATATATATATATATATATATATTTTTTTTTTATAGTGCACCTGAGCGCAACATGCAAGATACCCGCTGAATAAGTCTCCAAATGTTCATGTCATTCTGGCCAATACTCCTGCCCAATACTTTCAGTACATTTCAGTCTGGAATATGGAATATCTTTCAATAATCTATGATTTAGCTGCTAAATTGTCAAATACCGCTGTCTGCTCGCTACCCAGGCACTTATGTATGTACTTAACCTAACTAACTATCCGGTGTGCACAACATTGTCAGACTAAACTCCGGCTGACACCCCAAAAACCTACAATCCGCTACAGAAAAATGTATATTGATTGTTTATTAACTGGCCCCTGGCCTTCTATCATTTCATGAAAGTGGCCCCCGGGCAAAGCAAGTTGAGTATCCCTGCCCTAACACATTTTGTCCCTAACGCATGCCCCTGTCCTAACGCATTTTGTCCCTAACGCCCTAACGCATGCCGCTGCTATTTTGTCCCTCTGTACTTGGAAAACACAGATTCACAGCATGCTGCTATTTTGTCCCTCTGTACTTGGAAAACACAGATTCACAGCACGATATGGGGTGACACAGAATTTGTTGTACTCTTAGCGGAGAGCAGAGCAAGGAACTAACCATTCTACACTGAATCGGATATTGGTGTGATGGGTATATATACCACTCTCATAACACGTGTGTATCACTTAGGGTGGCGAGTCATAGTCAATTTTTTTTGTCTTTATTGAATGTTCCAAAACTGCATGTTTTACTAAGAATAGGCTAATGATTATTTCCACCCACCACTTATTTAATGTGGTTACTTTCTTGTCAAAAGTTTGGAAGGAACAATGCATCCTGGGGGATATGCAAATGTATTTGTCCAATGCGGATATGCAAATGTCTTTGTCCAATGGCATTGCTCTCTGTCAGAACTTGCTTATATGTCCTGATGTTGGTTTAGTAGCAAAAGTAAACACAAGTTAATAGCAGGATTCACTATAGACTCTATAATGAATGCTTTCCACAAAATCATGATCAATGAAGAAAACCAGAAGGAATACAGTTCCACTTTTACCAAATAAACCAAAATTGATGTTTGCAACCTGGAGGGGCTGCAAACTAGGCGACTTGGAATGCACAATACATTACCTGATCCCCTGGATGGTGGTATGATGGTGAGATGAAGCCTGACTCTCTGACAATCTTCACATCAGAGGTCCTTCCACCCCAGCCTTTTGAAAGGAAGGTGATGCTGCCGGCTGGATGACATGATGCAATTAAGTATTTCACAGTTGTCCAGTTTTTGTAGTTGGAGTATGATTTTGCCCTGTGAACAAATGAATGCAAACACCCATGTTGTCTCAGTAAACAGTTTTGTTTATATGTTAGAACAGCAATTTTTGTACATTATCTGGTTTTATTATGCACGTACCTTGCTTTCAGCTTTTTGGAATGTTCAATACGAATTTCAAAGCAGTCAATTATACAAGTGAGGCCAGGGAACTTTGCTTTCATGTCTGGTGGTATTGTGCTTGACATGGATTTCAGCTCTGGCCAGTGAATCAGATGAGTAATTTTGCTGGACATCAGGTTGATCCATCTTCGGAACATGGCTTGTATAGTGCTTTTAGCAAGGTCCAAGATGCGGCACAGCAAGGCAAAGGATGGATTCTGTCGTAACTTCAGCAGTGTTATGAATAGCTGGTCTTCAGTGGATAGCTTACATTTTTTATCAGGCCTTACAAACTGAACCAGGTAAGAATGCAATCCTACAAACACATTCCATGTGAGCCCAGTCATGGCTTTGCATTGCAGATCGTCTCCTTGCACAGACTTGGCAGACACCCACTCCTTGGCATCCCTCTTGTCAGGAGACAGCGGGGTGTGTGTTTTGGTGTGTCTCTCTTCCTCTGTGTTCCCCCTCCCCTGTGTGTTTCTGCACTGACACGGCTGGCAGCAATCTACACTGAGTACCTGGACCTCGCAGCACGGCTGGAAATCACTCCACTCATCACCAGTAACCGGCATAAAGACCCTGGCTCTGCACCCACTCTTCGTCAGATTATTAAGTCTTCTACCGTGGTAGCTATACGTGGAGCCTTGAATTCCTTCTCGTGTTTTTTCGTGCGTTTCCTGTGGATCTTTGAATTGACTCAATCTCTTGTGTTCAGGTCGGATCTCAGCACCAGACCTCTTCGCAGCTGTGAGCGGAGTTCGGGAATTGTCTCTGCTGTGGCCTGTCAGCCTGCCATTCACTCCAGTGGAGATTATCATTGTGAAAATAAACTTTCTTCCTTTTTTGAGAACTGTGTCCGTGTCTGCTCCTGGGTCCAACCAACTTACATCGTAACACCTCTCCTTTAAAGCCTCATCCCTCTCTCTTCTCAAATTGTCCATTTCGGCAAACATCTGGGCCCTTTCACCTTCTAGTGCAGTATGGTATGTATTCCCGTAGGATTTTTGTGCCAAAATAGATTTTTTTGCTGTTTTGGCTTCTTTAGGGACCAAACTAACAGAAAATGAAGGGTGCCAAATGTTCTGACCCCCACCCCCTTTCTGAGCGCCCCCTATAGAAAATAGATGGCTCAATATGTGAAAAAATATAACTTAATCCCAAGAAAATAGATAACATAGTTTTTTGTATTGATTATGGTACATCTAGGCATGCTTAACACATTGACTGCCAGCCGTTTTTTTTTTGCTGTAGGTAGCTTCTGCCAAGCCGTTTTTTGAGGATTCTGGCTCATTTTACAAGAGCCGAGGATTCTTTTCTGCTTGGAGTTTGTGAACACAAAGTTCACAAAAGTACTAATAGAATGTGTGCTTTCTCTGTCTAAAAGAGTTACTTTGTAGAGTTAGTAGTTATGTAGATATTAGCCGTTGAGTACAGCATGGTTTCAGCGTCTGAGAGTGAAAGCTGAGATAATCGCAGTTTTGTGAAATTCAATCAAACAGGCAGAACAGTCACTTTAACCATTTATTTTTGGCATCAGTGAGAGATAAGACATCTAAACAATATAGTTCTGAACGCCCTCTCCTTCAAACTCCTCCCTCCGTGGGCGTGTCTGGTGGCTTTCAGCCTGCGTTTGTCACAAGCGAGTGTTCTGCTGCTGCTGCTGCGAGTTTGAGCAGCCTCCCTCCCTGGCAGCGAGTGTGGATAGGGGGGCTCACTTGTTTCTTGGGTTTGAGAGCTTTGATGAAGCTTTGTGCGATTCTAGGCTTTATGCTGCCCACCCAGTCTATTTTTGGAACCCCCCACCATTGTGCGCCCGTGTGCAGCAGCGTGAAAGCGTTTTCGCCTACAGTATGAGAATGAGGCTCGTTCGTTTCTGGGTTTTCGGAATGCGTGCGATTCTGGCCTTTCTGCGGGTGTTTCAAAGTGTGTTTCACCCATAATCTATTATGCAAATTTGCAATCCCCCACGCCAGCACCCAGGCACCGCTCTCCGCTCTCGGTGTGCTGCTCTGCTGGCGCGGCCGCTCTCGGGCGAGTCTGGTGACTGATGACTGTAAAATCGCCAAGCCATTTCCTTGAGAATGGCTTTCTCCCGCAGCTGTTTTTGGTTGGCTTTCTCTCTGTCGGGGGAGCACTGTCGCCACTTAGTTGGTCGGTAAAATAGATTATACACATTCAATACTTCCAATATTGTTATAGGAGACGTGGGGGGCATTGATCCACGTAGCACCGCCAAAAAAAAAAAAAAAAAAAAAATTGACGTCTCAACTCGTCATTGGCAGTGAACGGTTGGATTGTGTTTGACGAGTCAACTCGCCATTGGCAGTGAACGTGTTAAGAACATACAAAAAATATAGGAAAATGTAATTCCTGGAAATGCATCATTTTCAAGATGGCGTCCAATTAGGCTGCCAGGAGCTTAAAATGGCTATATCTCAGATTATATTCAAGCTAGAAAGCTGATTTTGGTAACTAATCCTAGGTTTTAGGGCTCAAGGAATTCAACTGATTAAGTGAAATTGTAATCCTTTACTTATTTATTTATTACAAATCCAAGATGGCGTCCATCCTACGGTGATGTCTTATTGTACTGAATTAGGTAAAAACAACACATTTGCCATTTTTATTGAAAGAGAAAATACCTGTCATATTTATTGTGATAAATGGTGTTTAAAATGGAAGACATTTATTAAACATGTTTCTTTTATGTAAATAACCACACAGTAGCCGGGTAATCCAGTAAGACAGGTTTATCGTTCAGTTAAGCATACTGTATACTGCTAAATTCCACAAAAACATAACAGAACAAAGACAGGTGAGATAAAGGAATTTAGGAAATAATACTTGATGATCTATTCATCGTCAGTTTCCTCTTCTGGAATGTCCTCACTTGTGTTTGTGCAGTCTCCACCACAACATTTGCAGAGAGGAGTGCAAGGGAGGTGATTCTTTGAGCAGCTGCACTGTCCCTTGCAACCTACTTTGCAGCCACATTTGATGAGCTCAAGTACTGCCTGTGGTGCAGGGAGGGCAATACACCTGACTGGAACATATCCACCACTCTCTGAACACCAGCCATTCTGTTCAATTGGTGGAAGCTCAGGGCAATTTGTCTTGTAAGATTTATCACGCATTGTGACATAATTGGCCCGTAGGATGTGGGGTAGCAATGCAGCATGAGTTGGAGGTAGCATCTCACCCTCCAGGTTCTTTGATCGGAATAGTTACCATCTGAGTGATGGCAGGGTTGTTGGACCTTTTGAGGTGTAAACGCAGCACACAAAATTCTCTAATGCCTTCACCAGTGATTGGAGCTCACCATTTATAAGCTCGGGGGGAATGCAACCCTTGCCAAGGTCCTTGAAGCAGTCAATGGCAGGATCATCATCATCAAGCTTCAAGTATGCGTTGATCCACATCTTTTTGGAGATTCCAACAAATTTTCCTCCCCAGTCAGCACCAGAAAAATTGTGCAGGCCAAGTAATCCCTGACATTTGTGACGTCCAATAACTTGAACACGCTCAAAAACATTTATTTTCCGTTTCTTTGCACCTATGCCTGTTGAAAATGTCAGAGAAGTTGGAGTAGCAATGCATTCACATGATACTAAATCAAGTAGCAGTAAGAGGACATCAGTGTCGGGTGACCAAACACATACAGTATGTCTTGTGAGGCACCATTGGCAGCAGAGGCAAGGACTTGATAAGGTATTAGGGTATCAGCCTCTTCATGTGTGTGTGCCTCCACAAAATCACGTCCCTTGATGAAGGTGTCATAGATAACAACCAGTAGGAAAGAACTGTCCTTTGAGAAGTACTCCAGCAGTCCCTGGGCCAACTCACATGTCAGCTTCTTCTTGGTCGATGATGCAGAGAGAAGATCCTTGATCGACATAGTGAGCTTCATCTCTGGATGGATTTCGTATTCTACAGAAGTAGTTGCTCTCTTCTGTTTTGTTCTTTAACTCATTCATGGCCAAATACGTCTTTAACGTCTTATCAGGAATGTGCCTCCCCGCCAAAGACGTGTTTGACGTGTTTTTGTTTTTATTAGTGCAGCGCGTAGTTCAAAGACTTCCCCAGCCTGTGACATGGTATCAGGTCCCTGGCCTCAAAGCCTAGCCGACAACACGTGAACAAACAACTACGCAGCTGTTGTTTTGAAATGGAGCAGGAGGAAGAACAGAAAACGGAGAAACGCTGCCTGTTGCAGAGAGGAGAAACGCCATTGAAACGCCCCTCGGCGTGTTGCGCTGGTCGCCTTGCTGCAGGGCAGCGGACCTGGATGAGTTGTTCGCGGTAGTCAAACCCGTGACCAACATGATCGATCCGGTTCCAGCGCCTGGTCGCAAACCCAAGCCCGGACCCGGTTCCTGTGTCCCAGGCGGAACGAGAGGAGGAGGAGGAGAACCAGGAAACCACAGCAAAAGACAGGAGCCATTTTTCACAGCACATTTGCGCCGTGCATCAAAGACCCGCCGGGATTACATTGAAAGTGACTATAGGCTCTTTCAAACACAGATCACGCAAAATTGTAGTTCGGTTAGCCCGTAGAGCTTGGCAGCCTCGCCACACATTTTGTTACGATGCAGAGGCAGAGGAGGCTAGACGCTGATCTCATACCAGTTTGGTGTTCTCCTCCTATGCTAATTTGCGGGGAGATAGTGTTCCCTGGGAAGGAGGTGCGATCCAGCAGCAGCTGTGGACAGAACTCTGTGTGTGTGTGTGTGTGTGTGTGTGTGTGTGTTGTTACTCTACTGCTGTGTCTGCTAAATGACGAAATGTAATGTAAAGAGACACACATGGGCCCCGCGCAGACACACACATTCACACTGAGTAAACTGTATTGTTGAATGTAAAAAAAGCACTTCATGTATATATATATATATATATATTTTTTTTTTGTCATTTGTGTCATAACGAATAATATTTACATGTCTGATGTCAATACAGTTCAAAATAAAAGAATTGAGAGCGAGTTCTGCCTGAGATTGTGTCCTTTACAAAAATGCCATTTTCTCCCATTTCTCGTCTCAGAGAGACCTTTTTGGTGAAAACAGGGTGTATATAAATGGCTATAAGTAGAGTACAGAACATGCTAAAAGCTCACTTTTTTTCTGGTGAACCCAGAGACGTACATCTTCATTTTGAGGTATGCAAATCACTTTGGTGCTAATAGATCATTTACTGTGGGTCTTGAAAGATGACCAACAATTATGAAAATCTTTGGCCTGTGCTAAATATTGGCAGTCCTAAACTGGCCATGAATGAGTTAATGACTCATCCATATATCGATCGAAGACAACTCGACCCTCAGAATAGCCTGCCATCATTGTTTTGATGCGTTTGTTGAATGCATCCTGAAGGTCCGACAGCTTCCGCATGGTTGGTGTCTTTTTCATGCTCTGAAGCACAGCCATGGCATCAACTATCAGAACTTTGATAGGGACACCTAGATGATCTTTCATTGGATCAGGCTGTGGGACAGCTTCAGGGAGCTCTGCCTTGACATCTTCAATTGCATGCATGAGACTAGTTTTGTCTGTAGGGATGTACAAGGTTCCATCCACAGCACACAGAGAGCCATTGACATTTCATAGTCTCCAATTGTCTCCTGAAGTTTGGGAACTAGACTTGGTCGACTCCCTTGGATGATGAGAAATCTTCCAAGCAGTTCACGTTCTTCACGCAACTTGATGACCTTGTCTCCAACACACACTTTTTTTTCCATCCAGTTTGAAAAGGTCTTCAACTTGAGTTTCTTCATTTTGTCCGACACTGAGAGTGTTGACGTAGTGATCAAGCGTTCAGAAACAAAGTCCTCAAATCGCTTCTGACCCTTTTCCGCAAACTGGAGAATATCCTGCTTTGCTGCATCTGTCACAAGCGCTGATGAAACAAAACTCTTCAATGATGTTTTTTCTTTGAATGGAACAGCTGAAGAACCAAAAGTCAGACAAATACTCTTCTAGCTGTTTTAGTGTTATAAATCAACTCAGAATATTTTAAAACTTACAGAACAGCTATAATATTATACAAATTGGACATTAAAAACCTTGGAGACTGCCCATTTCTCCGACCTCTCTTTGTTTCCGACCATTAGCGTTAACGTTTAAGGTTAACGTTAGGGTTAGGGACATTGAGTGGTCGGACTGGGTTATGGTTAGGGTTAGGGTCTGGGAGAGGTTAGCTCCTCAGTAGCAGTTAGGCTAATGGGAGAGCAGTTAGGCTAATGGGGGAGCAGTTGCCATAAGCGTCAAAGATTACTTCCATGGGTTTGCATTGAGTTTAGTCGGAAAGCCCAAGTCGTTTCATGTGTCGCTCAAGGGTACCATGTTAGTAACAAGCGACGCACAAGGGACGGGACAAAGCGTCAATATGCTACGCGCTCGGAGTGAGAACGGGTTGGTATGTCACAAGACACAGCAGGCCCTTGGAGTTCACATACGCCGTAGCTGCATGAAGGATGCAGGAAAGGAGACCATCGATGAGGCCGTTTAAATGGTAAAAGGCGATGTCCATGAATTGCTGCGCTCTGGCCGGGTTTTCGCCTATGATCAGCTCACTGGAATACTTGATTCCAGGGACCCGCTCCGCAGGTATGTGGCAAAAATCTTTAAATTTTTCCGCTGAGGAGGGCAGCCAGGGTGGAAGTGAAAGCAGTGGGGAGACCTTTCAATGGTAAGAACTCATTATCTTCAACAAACCACTGGTATTCACATTTGTATGTGTGTGAGAATTGACATGATCTTTATTGTAATTGTCGTCGTTTTTTTTCTAATTGCAGTGACCGCGCCCCAGCTTATAGAGTCAACAAGAGGGCGTTAATGCAAAATATGGGATGTACAAAAGGCACTCCCTTGACCATCCTATGCTGATGTCATTTGCGGCCCATCTCAAAAAAGATCTGTGTCGAAAACCACAAGCAAGACGTGAGAACTAACATCAACTGCTGATTAATACATACATAGCCATGACTGCAAGGTCATTAAGTGTAAATGTATAACATTTGTATTGTGTCTCCCCTCAGGTGGAAAATGTCGCAAGGTTTCTATATTACATGGATCCGGTCGAGCCATCCCTCAAGTTTGTTCGTGACAGAGAGTGAAGGCCAAGGAATAAATCAGGAAGCTGGATGAGGCCAAGCTATCAAACCAGACGAAAACAAACTACTTAAAATGCGTGAGGAGGTTCCTGCGCTATAACATAGTTGACACCAATTTGATCCACAGTGATAAAGTCCTCCACACGGATGCAGTACCCTACAGGGAATTCCTAGCTTCCCAGATTAGGCACCTCAGCAAAGCGGTCAGCAAAGAAATAGTTGCAAAGCAGTAAGTTTAATGACAGTTGTTTCATATTTACTGCACTGTTTAAAACCTTGAGCCAATAGAGTAATGTATGTTGTACTTTTACAGTGACATGGCCTTCCGTGAGGACAAGGACATCACACCGCAGGACTGCATGGCTGTGCTGAGTGCGGCCAAGAACGATTTCTTTAACGTTGTGGGCAAGATTATTGACCCTGAGCAGACCTACAGCCTTCAGCTCGAAAGTACTGAGTGCCTCACCGTCTTGAATTACTTGGAGGCCATCGTGATTCTCAAACATCTGCAGAAGCCTAGTGTCGTCGCAAACATGACTGTAAGTGTTGTACTATGATTTTCATTCATGCTTTTTTCATGTACCAAAGAAACTGTCATCATCTAATGCAATGTCATGTGTGTGTTACCCAGACTGAGGAGTGGAAAAACAGGACAGATGTGGGCGATGGGTATGTCTCCCTCGCTGTCAAAGAGCACAAGACGGGAGCACAGCAGGTGGCGTGCTTTATCCTCGACGCAGAAGAGGAGGCTGTAAGTTGACTGAATTTATATGATTCACAATGCAATGTCAAAATGTCATGCCTGGAATCTAATCTCTGCACTCCTTTCTCCAAACAGTGGTTCGTCTCATATTTTGATGTGGTGAGGGACCAGATGAAGACTTGCAAGAGGTTCAGGAAAAGCAAAGAGGCGGACAAAGTGGAAGAAGACCCCAAGGAAAGGTTTTTCCTGTCCACAAGTGGTTTGCCAATTCACAACCCCTCCAATGACATTCGCTGCTTCCACTTGTAAGTTGATTATTATAATGTGATTTCGTCCGGAGCTGCTGCTTAACTCATTGAGTGCCAGCCACTTTTGGAAAACGGATGCTCCCAGTGCCAGCCCTTTCAGAGCGTTTTCAGTGATAACTCAAGACCCACAGAATATTGTGTGATATTACTATGTAAACACCGAACACGCCCAAAGAACGATGAGACTCTCTTGTATCATCAGCAAAAAAAAGTTTATTGATATCATTTTCCGTTCTTTAGTTATCAGCCGGAGAAGATATGTTGATTTCACCAAAAACAGACGTTTCAAACTAGAAGCTGAGATAATGAGCCTTTTGTGAAATGAAGCATTTCAAGCACATCACTGACTCTGAAGCTAATATTTTCTGATGTAGTGACGTGGTGTAGTTGTGTGGTGCCCTGCGTGCCCCACTCCCCTCAACTGCAAACTCCTCCTCCGTGGGAGTGTCTCTGGTGGCTCTGCTCGAATCTCTGCTACCTGCGTCAGGCGACGAATCTCTTCCTGCCAGAGCTGGGAGAAACTCATCCCCACACTAACACACAGACTAACGCACCCAGCGTCTATTTTCGGAGCGATCCGCCGTTTTTGTGCGCCGGCTCCCAGCGCGACACCGAAAAGCCAAACCGGACTGCTGAGAATGGTTTGGCTTTTCGGTGTCGGGTGTCTCCTTTTCTGGCGGCTAATCGTGTGGAGAAACTATGCAGCCGAGACAGAGGGGCTCAGTTGTGGGAGCGGATTGGCTGCTGTCCGCAGCTAACGTTGGCTCCAGCCAGAGAAATCTGTGCCGCTCTGGCTCCAGCATGCATCGGTTTCTCTTTCATCACAGCTTCTTTGCTGTTTTTCCTTGCCTTTCTCTGGTCTGGAGAGCGCTGTCGCCACCTAATGGGTCCGTAAAATACTTTATACACCTTCAACATGCCCCATATTTTTACAGGAGATGCATCAGGCTTTGATCCACGTCCCACCATCAAAAAACGCAATTGACGACTTTAGTCGTCATTGGCACTCTACGTTACTATTTGAATTGGGGCTGATCTCGGGGGGCGACGAGACGGCCTACAGAGAGGAGGTGGGGGCCCTGGAACAATGGTGCCAGGACAACCACCTCTCTCTGAACGTCTCCAAGACCAAGGAGATCATTGTAGACTACAGGAGGGGGGGGGGGGGGTGGCACACCCCCCAATCACCATCAACAGCACAGTGGTGGAAAGGGTGGACAGCTTCAAGTACCTGGGAGTCAACATCCACCAGGACCTGACTTGGGCCGGTCACACCGCCACTGTTGTCAAAAAGGCCCAACAGCGACTACACGGACTCAGGCGCCTGAAGAAATTTGGGCTAAGGCCAGAAATCCTTAGGGACTTCTACAGAGGCACAATTGAAAGCCTGCTGACTGGCTGCTTCACCACCTGGTCGGGAACTTACCACCATGGACCGCAGGGCGCTACGGAGAGTGAGACGCGCGGCCCAGCACGTAACAGGATGTGAGTTGCCAGAACTGCATGAACTGTATAACCAGCGGTGCCTCAGGAGGTCCCTGAAGATCATCAAAGACACAAACCATCCCCACAACAGCCTGTTCTCCCTGTTACCCTCAGGGAGGAGATACAGGGTTCCAAAAGCACGCACAAATCGCTTGAGGAATAGTTTCTTCCCGCAGGCCACGAGATTCCTTAACATACACAAATAGTGTAGTAGCCGTACTGTACCGTACTGTAGCTGCTACCATTACGTATGTCTAATGTTTAATTGTATGTTTAACTCATTGAATGCCAATGACGACAGCTGTCGTCAATTCAAATACTGACGTAGAGTGCCAATGACGACGGTTGTCGTCAATTGCGTTTTTTGACGGTGGGACGTGGATCAATCCCTGATACATCTCTGGTACAAGTATTGTAGCTATTGGAGGTCTATAACCTAATTTACAGAACCCTTAGGTGGCGACAGTGCTGTCCAGATGAGAGAATGTGGAGTAAAAACACAGAAGAAGTCATTGGGGAAACGGAAACGCGGTGGTCTTTTGTAGTGAGCGGCGATCCTTTGATGAGAGAGACATGGCGAAGCGTAAAAGAAACCCCGACAAGTACAAGCAGCTTACTCTGCAAGAGAGCTTGTATTCTGTGCCTAAACGCGTGGCGATCGCTGGAGAAGGCACTAGTGGTGGTACCGGTGCCACCACTTCTGGTGGCGACCAGGAAAAAACGTTTCCCACTGCAGAAACCACGGTGCAGCTTGGTGGAGCTAACGGTAGCCCAGCGCGCTCTTCATCTCAGCGTACAGTGATCGATGCACAGACTGCCTCTGTTGCTAGTGCTACCATGGCACCCCGTAGAGTGATCGACGCACAGATGGGACTGGCTGCCTCTGTTGCTAGTGCTACCATGGCACCCCGTAGAGTGATCGACGCACAGATGGGACTGGCTGCCTCTGTTGCTAGTGCTACCATGGCACCCCGTAGAGTGATCGACGCACAGATGGGACTGGCTGCCTCTGTTGCTAGTGCTACCATGGCACCCCGTAGAGTGATCGACGCACAGATGGGACTGGCTGCCTCTGTTGCTAGTGCTACCATGGCACCCCGTAGAGTGATCGACGCACAGATGGGACTGGCTGCCTCTGTTGCTACCACGGCACCCACCACCAGAGGTAACGTTAGACCTGGACGCGCTTCCTCTCAGCGTACAGTGATCCATGCACAGATGGGACTGGCTGCCTCTGTTGCTAGTGCTACCACGGCACCCCGTAGAGTGATCGACGCACAGATGGGACTGGCTGCCTCTGTTGCTACCACGGCACCCACCACCAGAGGTAACGTTAGACCGGCGGCCTCTTTTACTGCCACGGGACCCACCACCAGAGCTAGATCTGGGCGCTCTTCACAGATGGGACCAGCGGCCTCTGTTACCACCACCACAGAGCGTGGGAGAGCTAGGAGTAGGCGGGTGCGTTATCCCTCTCAGCGTGCAGAAGAACAAGTGTCTCAGCGTAGCGTTAGCTCTCCACCCACCACAGTGAAGCATGGTGGAGTGCGCGCTTCCTCTCAGCGTGCAGAAGAAAGAGATGAAGAAGACGATGGTACAAGTCAAGAATCGGACATAGTTTCATCATCTCAGCTCACAACTGAAACATCAGATACGTCGGATGAATTCAGTGAGCCGGATCCAGATTCATCCGACGAGTGGTTGCCTGATTATGGATCTGCAGGTAGCAGAGATTCGTCGCCTGACGGAGGTAGCAGAGATTCGTCGCCTGACACAGGCAGCAGAGCAGGTAAAACTTTTTTTCTAAATAGCCATAACATTGCAATAACACAATGTATATTTATGGTAGATATATTTCCACAGATCATGGATTGAGCAGGTTCAGGCATTATAGTCAGTAAAACTACAGCAATAAAACTGTGGTCAATTGTGGTTGATAATTGTAGCCTATATATTTCTACAGACTGTGGATCGAGCAGAGACACTCCCACGGCTTCCACGGGCAGTGCAAGGAAGACAGGTAATATATATATATATATATCCTACACATCATAAAACCAAGCAATAATGAAATGTATTTATGATAATTTATATATATATTTCAATAATTTACAGCTCCTACATCGAGGAGAACACCCACTCCCACTCCCACATCCACAAGGACAAGGAAGAAAGGTAAAAAAAATATACATATATATATATATATATATATATACACATAACCAAGCAATAAAAAATGTATTTGATAATTATATATATTTCAATCATTTACAGTTGCATCGAGCAGAGGTGGGGAAGATGCAGGCTGGCAGGAGGCAGACTGGGAACCAAACCCGATCCCCTTCAGTGCAAGGCGTGGACCCCAGAATGCTGCTGCGGAGCTGGATTCCGGCCTGCCAGCTGACTTCCTGGAGCTGTTCCTGACAGACGAGCTGCTCCAGCACATTGTGGACCAGACAAACAGTTTTGCCACTCAGTATCTCCAAGCACACCCAGACAGTCTGCCACATAGCAGGGGTAATGCGTGGAAACCAGTGTCAGTCTCAGAACTGAAAACATTTTTTGGACTAACGTTCATCACTGGTTATATAAAGAAACCAAGCATTGCGTTGTATTGGAGTACTGAGGAAATAGATGCCACACCCTATTTCAACAAGACAATGGCAAGGAACCGGTTCCAATTGATCTGGCGCTTCCTTCATTACAGTGACAGTGCAGCACAGGATGCGACGGACAAAATGACTAAAGTCCGTCCTGTGTTGAACTATTTAGTCAACAAGTTCAAGGAGCTGTATCAACCAGGTCAAAACATTTGTATTGATGAGGGTATGATGCTGTGGAGGGGCCGTCTGTCATTCAAGGTGTACAACCCCCTGAAGCCGGTAAAGTATGGCATCAAATCGTATATCCTGTGTGACTCTGCCACAGGGTACTGCTTCAACATGCAGCCATATGTTGGGGTACCCAGCACTCTGCCAGACACTGTGTTCTCGCTCCTCGATCGCCTGCCAGGTCATGGTTACACGCTCTACATGGACAACTTTTACAACTCTGTTGCACTGTGTGAGCGTTTACTGGGAGCAAAAACCAATGTGTGTGGAACGCTGAGGAAAAATAGGGGGGAACCTCCGATCATCAGGGAGGTGACAAAGGCTGAGCTGGGGGTGGGGGGAAGAGTTGTGCGTCACAATGAGAGGGTGATGGTTTTAGCTTGGCAGGACAAACGGCTGGTCAAGATGGTGACAACGTGCCACAAAGACACCATGCAGAGCGTGGACGTGTGGCAGAAGGGACAGACAAGCAAAGTGGCTCAGCTCAAGCCAGAGTGTGTTGTAGCATACAACTCCTCCATGAATGGGGTGGATAGGTTAGACCAAAACATAGCCTACTACCCCTTCATCCGGAAGACACTGAACTGGCCCAAGAAGTTTGTAGCCTATCTGTTCCAAGTGTGCATGTTCAACGCCTACATCCTCTACAAAGCCAGGAACCCAGGGGAGTGTAAAACCCTCTTGGAGTTCATGCGGAGGGTGGTGAAGACATGGACCTCAAAGCGACCTGTGCCGGAGCCGGAGGAGGAGGAGGAGGAGGAGGAGGAGGAGGAAGTTGCAGTTGAGGGGGCTGGGGCACGCAGGGCACCATACAACAAGGACCCAGCCTGCAGGCTCACTATCCCGATTGGCAGACACAAGCTGGAACGCCTGAGGCCCACCACCAAAGCAAGACCAACAAGAAGGTGTAGGGTCTGCATACGCAGGGGCGAGCGCAAAGAGAGCAAATGGTGGTGCAAGACCTGTTGTGTCCCCTTGCACCCAGGAGAGTGTTTCATAGCTTACCACACTCAACAGCACTATGGATAAACACACACACATAACTGTACATCATAACAATAACTTTGAACTGGACTTGCATCGTTGCAGCATCCCATACATACATACATAACTGTACAAATTTATTTTCTTTTTTTCTCAAAATAACTGAACTGTACTTTGAACATTTGAACTGTGGGACCGGCGGCCTCTGTTAGCACGGCACGCTTTTCCTCTCAGCATAGAGTAATCGATGACGACGATGCTACTACTGGTATACAGATGGGACCGGCGGCCTCTGTTACCATTTGAACTGTTCTTTGAATACATACATAACTGTACAAATTTATTTTCTTTTTTTCCTCAAAATAACTGAACTGTACTTTGAACATTTGAACTGTGGGACCGGCGGCCTCTGTTAGCACGGCACGCTTTTCCTCTCAGCGTAGAGTAATCGATGACGACGATGCTACTACTGGTATACAGATGGGACCGGCGGCCTCTGTTACCATTTGAACTGTTCTTTGAACATTTTTGGTCAAGGGGATTTGAATTTGAATTATTCAACAAAGTTGTGCATTTTGAAATGCTTACACATGTTGTACACACGTGTATAGCGCCACCTATGGATGAATCCTGGCCATTCTTTCTGGCATAGTCACTCATGGTCTCTACTTGCCGTATGTAAATTTTTATATTTTTTGGTGAAGGGGTTTTTGAATTATTCAATAAAAACTTTGGAAACAGCCAAAGTGACGATCCCACAGAGCTGCTGTTGCAGCTAAAAAATAATATTTTGCTATGAAAATTCCTTTGTTTTTGCTGTTTTATTGAAGGAAATGACTGTTCAAATGTTTTAGGTGTCACTAAATCAGAAAATATTAGGTTCAGAGTCAGTGATGTGCTTGAAATGTTTACTTTCACAAAAGTGTGATTATCTCAGCTTCTAAGTTGAAACGGCTGTTTTTCCTCAAATCAACCCATCTGCTCCGGCTGATAACTAAAGAACGGAAAATGGTATCAATAAACTTTTTTTTGCTGATGATACAATAGAGTCTCCTTGTTCTTTTTGCATGTTCAGTGTTTACATAGTAATATCACACAATATTCTGTGGGCCTCGAGAAATCACTGAAAACGCTCTGAAACTCTGGCACTGGGAGCATCCGTTCTCCAAAAGTGGCTGGCACTCAATGAGTTAATAAGGTATATGCTATTTGCACCTGTATGTCAAATACGTCGAATTTAAAATGTTTAAGGGAGGTTGTCTGTGATTATCATGGTATGGTAGTCACTAAGGAAGTGGGGGAGGCTACCCATTCCACCACAAGCCCAGAAGAGTCAGGCTACATGTTCTTTTACACGAATGAGAACCGTCAGGAGATGTGCATCGACGCTCACACGTCCAGATGCAGTTGCCACCCTGACCGGGTGACATATGGCAGGATGGTCAATCACTCTAGGAAAAGAGCCAACCTCAGACCTCGCTACTACAAACTTAAATTTGATGGCGGCGAGGAGAGGGATGTTATCCTTTTGATAGCTCAAAAAGACATTAAACCTGGAGAGGAACTTCTCTTTAATTACGGAATTTCGAGGAAAGATTTCCGTGGGGAAGGCCTTGATTTGGAGTGGCTATGATTACTCACCCTCTCTCTCCCTTCCATGCAAAGGCTTTGATATTATGGCTTTAAGTGGCCCAGCCCCGGGGACTTAAAGTCACATATTGGAAGACATTTTGCAAAAGTGGGAGCGTGCTGTGGGCTAGGAGGTTTTCTGCTTTAATCGAGCCAAATTGATATTGTCCACCTGTGTATGCACACAGTTATTGTACACATTTTTTTAATTTTTTGTATCTATTTTTTTTGTATATATATTTTCTACACTTTTGTTGCTAAGTTACTTCAACTAACCTGTGCAAGGTGAACTCCACTTTGTTGTGTGATATTAGTTTTTTATAACTCTTTCTATAACTTTTTTTACTGTGTAATGGAGTTACATATTTTAGTCTGTAATAAAGCTCTTACATAAAATCAATTCAATTGACCAAACGTTTTTCTTTTACATTGTGACATCATCACATAAGCATAATAGCATCTAAAAACCCAATGTGTTTTGAATAAAGCTGTGGAGCCACACACACACACACACACACACACACACACACACACACATATTACATGGGTAAAGATTCATTTTATTTTAGTGATTGGACAACAGTTTTACGAGCCTCTTATATATACGAGGCTGATGACCATTAACAGCCACATGGCCATTGGATTGAAATAATTAATCAGGGAGATTGTGTTGGCTGGTAGACTATGATTGTTCCAACATTCTAAACATTTCCAATGACTTGAGGAAAAACAGACTTTATTGATACAGGAGCGAAACAATGTTTACAACGAAATACAGGCCCATTATGATAGGTTAGGCCTACTTTTCAAAACGCATTCACTGCGTTACCAACCATTATCTCCGCTTGTCACAACAAAGGGAGACCGCACACTTCAATTGGACTGCGGCCGGTCAGGCATTTCGGCATTTGTGTGGGATAAGGTGCGTATGTGTGCACTTCTCAGTCTTCGCCACTAAGCAACTGGGGGGCTGGACTTAAAGATGGGTCAGGGTTTGCGTAGATTATTTGCGTAAATTGTCTTGTTTACTTTTAAACTGTTCTGTTGTTTTGGTTTTTACATCTATACGTCTGTGTGGGATACCTTTACAAGACAATACTGGGTGGTGAAACACAGATTGGATCGAGTAGATAGTCACTGGACAGGTTAGTCATGGTTTTAGTAGGGATCCTACGCCAGGATTGATAGATGAGACCCCTGGTCTGTCCTGGGTGATATTCTGGGAAGAATCGTTTTAATCGTTGCAGGGCTGCCTCCACGGTGAGGGTGGTCCTGATCTACTATGAATCACCTCATTCAATGGAAAGTAATTGTTTCAAAATGTCCCCATTCTCTGGGATGGAATCTCTACACTGTACTCTACAGTATGGTCCATACTGTAGAGTATGGTCCATACTGTAGAGTCTACAGTATGGACCACCTTAGCTAATTGTTTTTGACATGGCAAAATGAAGCTCACTTCGTTAGTTGCTATTGCTAGCCTTGCTCCATTGCTCTCACAGTGAATACATTAGCCTGAAGAAAAACCAGAGAGTATTATTTCCTCCAGACCTCGCGTCACCAGCATGCCGCTTGCATCTTCCTGTCTTCCACAAAATCGAGGTAATCGTATTTTCTAACGTAATTGCATAGCATGACATCAACACTAGCTACATGTCCATTTGTCATTACAGGAGGACTTAAGGCCTAAACATGGTCGTCCGTCAGAGCCTCGCCCCGCCCTCCCCGTAGGACGGCGGGTGGAGCGCCGTCCTACGGGGAGGGGCGCCGTCCTCTGACGGGGGCTGCTCGAAAATGTGACTCAGCGCCGACGATACGTGCGTGACGTCAGCTGCACGAGAGTTGTGACTGGCCGTTGCCTTAGCTCATCGTCGTAAAGTCGCCTTTCAAAGCATGACGTTAGATTATAACGAACTAGATGTGTGGCTTAGCCTTCCCAAATGTTGAGGGTCGTTTTTTAGAATTTTTACTACATAGAATTGGGAACGTTACATTCAATTTCATTCAGACTGCCTGGCACACAATCTCCGCCATTTTCACACAGAGCTCCCACAGGAGGAGGGAGGGTGGGAGGAGGGTGGGAGGAGGGAGGGCGTAGTGGCGTCCGAGCATGTAGGGCTCGCTGGCGCCGCCAGACGGCGAGACGGCTCCAATTCGAGGCGGACGGACGACCATGTTTAGGCCTTAAGGTTAGACTAGAGTAGCAGAAGTTAACGTTATACAACGTAAAGAGTATTGCATGCTGCACAGATTCGGACGTAGACGGAAAACAAACACAGTTCTGTTTACCTACCTCTTTGAGATGAGGCAGACTCGGAGCATAGATTCATCTACCAGCTATAGCGTTATACATCTAGCTAACGTTAGATCAACTATCAAGCAATGAGGGGGAACAAGGGGGTTAAACTCCTCTGGATAGTTTATCCACCTCTGCATTTACAGTATTTACCAATCGCACGTAGTGTTGGGTAAGCAAACATTGACGTGTAGTTTTGGTTACACTCTACACATTTGGTGTAATGTACACTTGCTCTACTGATACAGTAGCACTGTGTGGTGTTTATTCGTGGTATAGTGTTGGTGTGGAGTTCAATTGGTGTTAGTTGAAACCTAATAGTGTTTATTTGATGGTTGAGTCTACACGGTCCTCATTATACCATGCTATGTGATTACGTCTGCAGCGTAACCTAACATTAGGCACGCCCATAAACTTCATTTCGGCGGACTGAGCGGAATTCTTTCTTTCTTTCTGCCAAGCTTCGCGTGAGATGCACGGACTACTGCTGTCCCAAGGAAATAAAACAAGTAAGATGGAATAATCATTTCGGTTGGTTAGTATCATGTTTTAGAAAACCATGATAGTTAGCACTAATTTTAGCGGGGGGACTTTACCTAGCGTGGCTACCTAGCCTGGGCTGCTACCTTGCCCGACTTGTTCAGCTAGCTAGCAGAATGAGTCCCAACGGGGCAAGGGGCTACTAGCCTGGTTAAACGTGGCATCGGTGACGAACGCTACTTTAACGTTAAATGAGGAGAATAATCCAAGGGGGAATATCAGCATGAATTCAACTTTTGAATGCAGTATTCGTAGCGTTAAATAGCCCTTTCTTTTCCAAAATACCTTTAGCCAATGGCAGGTTCAGCTAACGTGACACCGACCAGGAAGTAGCCTTATCCAACCTCGCTTGGTTAGCCAACAGCCTGCATAGGCCTACTCTATAATAACGATACTAGTTAGCACTTGCTCACTTAAAAGCTAACGTTAATTTGAGCCACCCAACAAAGTAAAACGTAATGGTAACGTTACATTATGGACGTGTTGGTATACGGAGCTTTAACTAGCTAGCTTGCTAACACGTGTTGGCAAAGGTGCTTGCTGCAGTCTGCAGAACCAAAATCCCATCGAGTGTATTTGGCTGCTTCTGGAGGAAATGGAGTGTAACAAGTTAACAATTCAGTCAATCAGGCTGGGCCTGGATAGTTCCCAGTAAATATCATACTATGCTTGTCTGAAATGCCCGTACATGACCCCCAAAATGTCTTTTCACCATTTGAGAAGTACCAATAACATAGTATTCCTCACAGATGCACCCTTTCCCCATCTGAAATTATAACATCCAGTCACACTGGAAATGTTAAACTTACAGTTCTTGTGCATTTGATACATTTGTGTTTTTATCTGATTTCATAGGCAACCACGACAGCAGCAATGCTGTTCCGAGTGAAATACCAAGGGAGGAAGTCTTACCTCAAAGTAAATGGAGGCTCATATTCATCACTTCTCAAGGAAGGTAATGTTTTTATTGACCAACTCAAGATCATCCAGTTTAGATTTTAGATTTGAATTTCACCTGAACTCACTTGCCCCCTTGCCTACACCTTATAAACACTGAATGTTAATTGAAGGTTAGTAATAATGATCAGGGTTCAAGGGTCCTTGAAATCCTTGAAAGTTTGTAAATTTGAAAAATAAAAATTAACGCGTTAAAAACGTTTTTTGATAGTATAGTCCGGGAGCCAAAGGCTGTTTTTTTGATGAACCTTGTTTCGTCTGATAAAGTTTTTTTCTCTGCTGATTCTTGTACCTTGGGGGTACCTATTCAAAATACAGGAGGGTGCCCGGTGAGCACCCTTGAGCATTTTTAGATATTAACCCCTTAAGTTCCAAAATCCCATAAAAATCGGCATTTATGAGATTTCATGCAAAATCAAATGCCTCAAATTTGCTTTCTCCAATGTTTATTCATAAAGGAGCTAGGATGTCATCCCAATAAAAACATGAAATAAGCAGATTACTTTTAGTCTGATAAATCACTCCCAGGTGTTGAAGTCGTGCATGTTTGCACAAGTCAGACCCTTCTCCCCCACTCCCCTCTCTCTGGCACTGTGTGTGTGTGTGTGTGTGTGTGTGTGTGTGTGTGTGTGTGTGTGTGTGTGTGTGTGTGTGTGTGTGTGTGTGTACGTGTGTGTGTGTGTGTGTGTACGTGTGTGTGTGTGTGTGTGTGTGTGTGTGTGTGTGTGCATGTGCGCGACTGTGTGGGTGTGTGCATGTTTCACTGGCTTTGAGCTGCAACACTTTCTGTCTCCACTCTCAATTCCTTGTACAGCTGGGGGGAGGGGTCTAGGTGCACTGCTCAAATCCTGTGTCCACATCTCGGCAGGGGAGTTTCTAGGGAGTGGCCAGGGGTGGCACTGGCCACCCCTGAAATCTAATCGGCCACCCCAAAATCCTGAGGATGCTGGCATCTGTGGCCAACAATACTGTCTTTCAGAGGCTGTAGTGGGCTTATTTTTAAGCTAGAGTGAAGTTAGGCTAAATTTTGGTGAGGGAAAACTTTCTACATCCTTCCTAAATGCCACAATCAGTGCTACCCTTTCTTGAGTCTGTGCCCCACTTGGGCCACCCAAGTCAAGATGACTGGGACACTGCATCTCGCCTCACACACATCTCGCCTCAAACAGACACACGTCACTTATAGATGCGGCTGTGCCGCTTAAAACGTCTTGGGGGGAGAGATATAACGATATGAAAATTTCACATCATGATTATCATGACTAAAATTATCACGATTATTGTATTATCACTGTATTCATAAAGAAAATGCTGAAAATGTTCAAAAAGTACTGAGAGACTCACTGAAATAATTTTACAACATTTTATACTGAAAACTCAGATCCAAAAAGGATTGATACACTCACTGAAATCATTTCTCAAAGGCTGCATGTTTGCATCTGGGAGACTGTTGCCAACTTTGGTTGATGATGGACAGTATTTACCATGTTTTTCAAAGCACTGTAATCACGGTACCACGGTAATCATGGTACCACAGTTTTAATGATAATGAACATTTTAAACGGTACAGTTATTGTAAGGAATTGTATCACGGTTATCATTAAACCGGTTATCGTTACATCCCTACTTGGGGGTATGCACACATTGATGAGTTTTGTTGGGGCTATATGTTCACTGATGGCTGATAGTGGGCTCTCTGGAGTTCCGGTAAGAAATTTCCAGAAAGCAGCCTTGGATCAGATTATGAGTCAGACCAGAACAGCCAGACTTTGGGTTTAGGGCGTGGTGAAACCAATGATGCTGATGATGTCATACATCTGGGCTGAACGTGAGGGTGACTGGCTTCTCCATCTGACCACATTCCAGAAGATGCTTACCTACTACTTTGCAGCTGGCCATGTCAACCATATCAGGTATGGCCATACTACAGTATCTTCATTCCATGGAGAAGCTTTCTCCACAAAGCAATTTTCTCCAGGAGCAGCATGTGATGCGACACATTAGTGGAATATGGAATGGCCTGTGGAGCAACCAGTTCATAGAGTCCACTTTCATGAGGTACGGCCACAGTGATGGAGGGATCATTGGATTACCGTGAAGCCATAGGCACTGAAGATATGGGCCCTGAGCCACCACATATGCTGCAAGATTGTGTCAGACATGAAGGAGATAGAAGAGGATAAGACAGATAGGTTCATCTCTATCACAAGGTGGAGGCTAAAGCCATGGGTTAAGCACATGCCAAAGTCAAGGACTTTGTCAGAAACTGGAAACCTGCCTCCATCCATTGGATCCCAATGAACACCGAGGGGAAAGCATCATGAACATCAAGATCGCCCTACCAACTGTCTATTGTAGACAGTGCCATAAAGATTGAGGAGGCAATGTTAGAAGATGTTGAGAAGACCTGGTCAGAGGGATCTTACAACACCATCTCAAACAAAGTCTCACCATCTCAAACAAAGTGAAGACAATGACAACAACCAAATCAATCCAAGTTGGCATCTCCACAATTTATGACCTAAATGCCATCGATTCAAGGGTAATCACACTGTTGTCTAGTGACCATGAAGTTGACATGAAGGATGTCCTCGCCTATGAGCTGGCACCAGTCCCAACTGCCATGTTTACCGAGGACGGAATGTGAATTTGTAAATCCAAGTCTACACTGAAGAAGTCACTCCAAGTCAAAATCTCCAGGAGGAATGCCAGTGTTGCAGATGTCACTGTCATTGATGGATCAGCCCTTCTTTGGACCATCCACTGGCCAGCTGATGGCACCATAGCTGATTTCATCAAAAATGTTATGACACGGCTGACTTTATATCTATCAGACAGTGACGTCTACCTCATCTTAGACATGTGCTATGATTACAGTATCAAGTCCATCACCTGAGATGTCACAGAGACAGAGCTCAGCTAGAAACACCATCCCTTAGCTCTTATGTGAGCTGACCCAAGATCGGCTTTTCCATCTACAAGTTGGTGGTGACAGGGGAGGAGCCATGTGACAGGGGAGGAGCCATGCCCCATTGAGATCAGGTTGGAAGAAAGAAGGAGCCGATATGATCTATCAAAATACTCTCTAGTAAGTGCTTGCACAAGGGATATTTACATCTTATTATCCTGTGTTTTTTTAATCTTATGTTCTGGATTTGTCCAGTGACTGCTGAGAAAGGTCAGCTGATGACAGGGGAAAGTCCTTGTGGCGGCATGGAGAGACAGCTGACAGGAGGGAACAGACCCCACCGGGACAGGCATGGGTTAGCTTCCCATGGCTGTAGTTTCCGAGGCATTTCAGCACGTTGGAAACACCCGCTTTAGCTACGAAAAGTAAATATAAGAGAATACCCCGGGAGTCTGCGAGAGTGGGGGCGGAAGAGGACTCATCGGCTGATATCGCGGTAATAGACTTTGGACCGGAAACGACTATGAGCAACACGAGCACAGTGCAAGAGAGCACCACAGGAATCGCAGCGGCGGGCCACAAGCTTCGGTGTTTGAGGGAGAATGGTGTCATGGAGGAGTCTGACTCGGGCACGGAGGCTGTTGCCCACAGGCTTCCGTGTTGGAGGGAGGAGGGACAGAGGCCTCGCGTTGACTATACCCTTCTGACTGTCATACATCTGCGAAGGCAAGGTCAAATCAGTCGAGTGAAGCACAGCAACGGGATGTAAACCAAAGTTTGCAGTGCATCAATACCACTGTCATGGAGGAGTTGGAGTTGGCACGGAAGCTGTTGCCCGGTGCTGCTGATAAACTGTGGGAGACGACACAGAGGGGAGGGTTGAAAGCAGAGGAGGGCACACCTGGGACGCCAGGTGTTGCCGACGAGCCCTCTAGAGGTGTAGTGGTTTTGTCGTCGAAACGCCGGTGAAGGGGGGTTACCACCTGATGACTCCAATGACTCTTTTAACCCTCGCCCCTCTGTGTCAAATTCCATCATTAGCCACTTCAGTGTTGCAGATACCATCAAAAGACTCTCTAGTAAGTGCTTGCACAAGGGATATTTACATCTTATTATCCTGTGTTTTTTGAATCTACAAACTCAGCAGGAGGAAGCTGAGACCATCATTGTCCAAAAGGTCCGGTGTGCTGGAGAAGCACATCAAATCTCAGTGGTTTCTGATGACACAGATGTGTTCATCCTACTCCTTCACCATTACCATCAGGAAGGACTGGATGTCCCACACATCATGGAATCGCCCCACAAGGAAAGGGCAATAGTGGACATCAAGTCAACACTGGCCAAGCATTCACAAGTTGTGAAGAACCTTTTACCAGCCCATGCCATATTGGGATGCGACACTGTAGCGTCTTACTATGGAAAAGGCTCTGTCATCAAAGTCCTCAAAACTGTACAAACTATCGGCCATTGACAATGTGGTTGCACTGTTCCAGCAGGTCCGCGACCAAGTCACTGCCTTCATCTCAGCCTGTTCCAAACTTAGCTGCTCTACCACCATCGAATGAAGCATTCATTGAGAATGTTAAGAAGGGCCCACTTTCATGCAATCTTGTGGTGAAATCTCAATGTAAATCTGCCACCAGCATTGAATACTAAGGAATTTGGATGCAAAAAAAGACACATGCAACAGGCAGTGGCGGAGCGTGGGTCTCAGCACAGAGGGGGCGGAGCATTCTCAATGGGCCCTTATGATAATTATTTTACCATTCAACAACTGAAAGATAACGGTCACCTCATCCTACCCAGCAAACAACACAAATGCTCACTTTTACTGAGCCAAGCAAGCCTAGGTGCCTCAGAAAGCCGAGTAAAGCCACAAACCAGTTCACACACACACACACACACACACACACACACACACAGCATCGCTGTCCTTGGTGCTGAAAGCTGAGACAGACAGGGACAGAGCCAAACCACCTTTAATACAAATTAAATATAAAATGTAAACTACAATTACACAACATATTCAGATTCAGACACACAATTATCTATAATGCCATTAATGAGATCTATAAATAGAAAATAGACACGGCGGTCTATACACAACAAAACGCATGCCATAGCCTATTAAAAATGTATCAACTGCACACAATACGCAATCAAATAGAAAATAGACTCGGCGGTCTATTACAGTTGACAACACAAGGCACATTCAATTGATAATTATGTATGTACTCACCGATTGCCGTCTCTGCGCTTGCTGCCGCTGCCGCGGTTCACGGACTCCGTACTCCAGAACATCATCCTCGGCTTGAACAATATATTCCAAGTAACGTGGAAAACAAGGTAACGGTTCAGAACTATTTACATGCTGTGTTGTCTTCTTAAAATTGTACCCTCCTCTCCTTCATGGCGGCAAACTTGCCAACCACTTTCTCAATATCAATGTCAATGTCCCGTTCAACACTCAGCAAAGTGAGGTTAGACAGTCTGGCCTCATCCATGCATGAACGTAAACAGCTTTTTATGAGCTTCAGGCGGCTGAAACTTCTTTCTGCACTGGCACTGCTGATGGGAATTGTTTTATAAATTCTGTGAAGAATGGTCAGATGGGGATATGCTCTATCCATGTCGTTGGCAATGAGGAAAGGCAGGACTGCATCTGTTTTCAGCTCCAATTCTAACTCAGAATATAATGTGCGAAAAGAGTGAAACTCCTCCACAATTTCCTCTGGCTTGGAGACGTCTTCTGAGTAGAAACGTGCAAGCTGCAACATTTTCTTTTCAGCATCGGGTCGCTCGAAGTGCTTTGGGTTGAGTGCTGTGAACAGTTCGGCCATTTTTTTGAAGTCAGAAAATCTATTTTCCAACTGTCCCACAAAAATATCAAGGAGGTAAAAATAAAACTCAGTTTTGAAGCGACTTCTACTGTCTTGGATGGGGTCATCTTCTGTGTTCTCATCAAATTGCCTCTTCCTCCTGCGCACTCTCTCCTCTGTGAACTCAGTGGATGCGTTTGCGCTACTTTCTCTCGCCATCATTTTTGCCGAGCTCTCCATGGTGTTAAAGGCCTCGTCTGTGCGTAATTCTCTGATCTGGGTCACTGTTGTATCAAGGAGATCCACGGCACTGTTGATGTCTAGTGACTCTTTTTGCAGATAGTTAGACAGGATATATGTCCTTTTAAGCAGCTCGTTCCAAAACACCAACATGAATTTAAACTCAAATGTGCTGAGTTTAGTGAGCAGGCCATCGGCTTCAGAGGCTGCCTTGGGTGTGCTCTGCCTATGGTGCGTGATGCGGTCCAGGGCTTTGAGAATTGCAGGCAGGCTCTGTATTACAGCTTCTGTGGCCTGCTTCCTTGAAGCCCACCTTGTGTCTGACAGACTCTTTAATGTTAGAACAGTTTTCTCAAGTTGCACATTATCCCGTTCTTCTCCCAGTATTTTAAACCGCGGAAGGCTAGAAGTTAAAAAGCAGTACAAGGTCTCAAGCGTGCCGAAAAATACTTTAGCGCTGCACAAAGAGCACGCAGCATCTAGAAGTGCTAGATTCAGGTTGTGCGCGCAGCAGTGGACATACAAAGCTTTGTCGGAACAGTTTTGCTTCACTCTGGCTTGCAGTCCCGTTAACTGTCCGGACATCGTCCTTGCGCCATCATAGGCTTGCCCCCTGATGTGTCTAACATTAAGGCCAAGGTCTTCAGTGAGTGCTTTTGTGAGAAGATTATAAAATGACTCGGCACCGCCATCAGGTAACTCATCAAATTTCACAAAGCGCTCAACGCTATTGCCTGCTTTGGTCACATATCTCAGTGAGAGAGAAAACTGATCTATGCGTGATATGTCGATAGTTGAGTCTACAATAACGGCAAAAGTTGTTGCTGCCTTCACTTCGTCTATTATAGTGCTCAATGTCTCGCTTGCAAGAGCTTCAATAAGCTCATTTTGTGACTGGTGGCTAAGATAAGTTGCAGTGCGGCTTACAGGGTTCTTCAGGTGCTGCTCAAGAGTCGAGTCGTATTTTGCTAGTAATTTCAAGAGCTCTAGAAAGTTACCTTCATTTGTGTCAGGGGCGCCCAGCCCGGCATATTCCCTGTGGCCACGAAAGGCCAGGCCTTGTCGAGCTAAAAAAAGAGTTGTATCAATTAACCTGTGCAGGATCCTCCGATTCCTTTCCACCTGTTCTTTCTCGGCTCTGATCAGTCCCGCGATCACAGTGTTGTCCTGACTCAGACGGTACTTTGACATTAAATATGCCTTCTCTGCTTCACGGTGCGCTGCAGACTTTTCATGCAGCTCAATTCGCTCTGGTCCTTTCTTGTATATGGAAAATCCTGTGCATGGGTCAGCCCAGCCTTTCCCAGCTTTTTCAGCTGTTTTTTTGCCAAACAGCCAGCAACAGAAGCAAAACAGCTTGTTTGCTCTGGGGGAATAAATGAGCCACTGTCGCTCCACGGTACCCGAAACTTCCAAATGACGGCTGTACCAGGCGGGGTTAAAGCGCCGTCTTTCTTGGTCGTATGGAAAATCGTTAAATGTATCCTTCAAACCCGGCTGACATGCTCCATGCCCGATGAGAGCTCGGATTACCTCAGGGGTGAGAGGGCGCTCTCGAAACAAGACCGGGTCGGTCGGGTACACTTCCATTGACAAAATGTTTCTGCCGAGGTTGCTGCCAGCCGAGCCGGGTCCTCCGCTGTGAAATGCGGGTGTGTTTGCACTGCAACTAGCTTCGGCGGGTGGTGGTGGTGGCACTAAATGTACCGGTGGTGTTGCGGTGCAGCAGGGCTCCTGGTTGTCCTCCGGAGGCTCCGGTGGTATGTTCTGAATAACGTTAGCCTCCTCTTCCGCCACCGGCGGTGCCGTTGGGCTCTCAGGGACATGTTGTGGAGGCAATGAAAAGTACGAGGTGAGTGGCGGACAGGAAGCAACAAGCCTCTCCTTTCTCTCTTTTAACTTTCTTTTGGATGATCCAGACTGGTGTTTTTTCTTGTCCATTTTTCCTTCCCTCCAAAATGTCGCAGTCGCACATACAACAGACTAGTTAGTTCAAGTAAAAAAAAAACAAGTTAAGTTACAGCCAGCCAATCAGCGTTGGCTCACAGCCCCAGATGCGTTCAAGGACAGTTGTAAAGTAAGAATTGGCCGCACACTCACTCACACTCACACACACTGCACATTTTATCATTATTATAGCCTACAATTTACGATTATAGATGAACGTATCACACAAAACGGGGCCCTATCAGTGGGCCCTATGAGCTTGTGGGCCCTGGGGCGACCGCCCCCTTGCCCCCCCTCTGGCTCCGCTACTGGCAACAGGTCACTGAGCCCAACCACTCTACCGGAAGATTGCAAACTTGTCCCAGACACATTTTGAAGGTGAAAACCCTTCTAACTCCAATAAGTGCAACTGTGTGAAGTGCATGGTTTGCCATGCACAATGTTCTGTGCATGTTTTAGAGTAGGATGCTCAAGATCCAAATAGGCTTAACTACCGTGAAGACCATCAGCAAAATGTGCCGTTCACTTCACACCTCACAATGTGTATCATCTACTCTGAATCTCTACTTGAGATGAGCAAAGGCTCAATGGATGTTCTCATCGTCAGGTCAGTGACGTACATGGGCACGGCACTAGAGGGAGCCCCACAGATTTGGTCCCAGTAAAATGTAAAAGATGCATCGGCCAAAATTCCTTTCTTTATTCAGCGGCAGTAGCTTGGAACAGTCTCCCAGCTGAGATTAAGACAGTCAGCCCCTATCCCTCCTTCAAAGGTAAAGTCAAGAACTGGATCAGGAGAAACAGAACCTGGACTTAATGTGTTGTGTTATATTGTGGTATTATATTATTATATTATATATTATATTATATCTATATTATTATATAGTATATAATATTGTATGGTAATGATATGTAATGCTATAGTATATTATAAAATATTGTCCAGTATAGGTACATGTAGGATGGATTTGATGGTAGCCAAGGTGTCTGAGGTGGGGGGCGACCTGTTGTCGGCCAGCCAGTAACTGAGCCGGTGTCTCACTCGACCCTATATGTTATTAGATCTTATTTTATTTTATTTATTTTATTTATTTTATTTATTTTATTTGATTATTTTTTAATGTATGTTTTTATTAGGATTTGATGGGTTTATTTTTTAATAGCACAAATTGTCTTTTATCTTATTTTATGCTTATTTTTATTGGTTATTCACTGTGCCCCACTTTCCCATATTATTCTCCCCCCTGCGTGGCAGGCACACCCACGCATTACCCTCAGACTCTGACAAGTGCTTGTGGCACTCACACTATCACACACTTACACACATCCAGACATACACACAACAGTACACATTTTATAACAGTCATCATGAGGACCGCAATGGAAATAAGCTGTCAGCTTTATTGCGTTTTTATCCTTTTGATAATGGTGGGCCTGTGTATGTATATATGTATATTGTATATACTGTGTATTCATTATCAATAAAGAACTCAATCAATCAATCAATCAATCCAGCACGACCCATATTGTCATAAAAAGTTTGTTTTGCTGGCACGGCCTAAAAGGGTTAATATTATGTAATTTGGAATGAAATACATTGTACATGACCTCCTTTATGAATAGACATTGGAGAAAACAAATGTGATGCATTTGATTTGAGAATTTTGCGTGAAATCTCATAAATCCTTATTTTTCTGCGATTTTGGCACTTAAGGGGTTAATATCTGAAAATGCTCAAGGGTACTCACCGGGCACCCTCCTGTATTTTGAATAGGTACCCCCAAACTACAAGAATCAGCAGAGAAAAAAACTTTATCCGACGAAGCGAGTTTCAACCCCATGGCTCCCGGACTAGTAGACATGGGTCATTGAAAGTGCTTGAATTTTAGGTTTTTCCTGCATAGAGAATTAGGAGGGAGGCAGTCGCTTTCGGCAAGTGAAAACAAAATATTTTTCTAATAACAAGCATTGCAGTCGGTGGGTTTCTGTCATTTGGAATTCGAACTAACACAGCACATTTGAGAAGTGTTCACACATTCAAGCCTCTGTCTTTGTAGCAGTAATTAACCATGATCCTTGTCTCTATGTTGTGATGGGTCCTTAAATTTGGGGAATTGGGCCTTGAAAGTCCTTGAAAAGTTCTTGAATTTGAAGTTGAACGTGTGAGGGACCCTGAATTATGTTAACATTACATAAATAATGATACACAAATAGGTATGGAATGGCACATGACAGTATTTCAGTGCATTTATTTTTATGATCTTAATTGTGTATTCTCAGCCAAAAAGAAGTTCAGCATCCCCGAGGCCAGTCGTGTGTGTATCTGACGGATGACACAGGATTGGAGGTTGATGAGGAGGTGTTCAGTGACGTCCTAGAGCAAAACACAAACATACTTTGGACTATTGTTGATTCCAATTCAGTGCTTGGTAAGTACAGGGTCCCCGCGGGGTCTTAAAAGTATTTTAAAAAAGTATTCAATTTGAAATTCTCAAAATAAGGCCTTAAAAGTATTGAATTTAGTTTACAAGGTATCAAATTTGGTTTACAACGGTCTCTTTTTCCCCCCTTTGAATAAAGGAATAACTTAACGTCATCAAGAACTGTCAAATGTATAAAATGTTTTTATGATGCGACAAGGATTTTACAGGTAACATTGCTGTGTTACATTGGCACATTGTGGGATGTGGTTTTATGCAGGCAAAGATGGTGGGACTAATGTTGGGTCACCTCGTGAGTCGCAGGTCGGGTCAATGGGCAAGTGCCGTTTTAACCCAAAGTGGCAGCAGGCTCTAACATATGAGTGGGTTAGGCCCGTTTCAGGCAACGACCACGAGGCTTTTTGTGCCGGAAAGCGTTCAAGCTGGGGACGTTGGGATAAATGGCATTTGTGAGATGTGTGAGATTTTATTTCAATAGCCTATACCAGAATTGTCCACTCGGGTTAAGCTATTGTTGCATGGTGCAATTGCAGGGAGAGAGGTTACTGTATAGCCTACATGGCTGGTGGTGTGTCAAAAAGTGATTTGCTGCCAGAAACCGATTTCGATCCGCGGGACAGCGCACGGCGCTGCCTCAGTCAGTGCCTCTACCCACCCTGTGCACCGGCACACTAGCCGAACACAAAGCACCCCTCCCCGCGCTACACACAGACTCCCACCCTGCCAGACCTTCGTTCCCCTGGTAATCCAATTCAAAACACAAATCACTTTTTCCCACAAAACCATGACAAACAAATTCTCATTGTTAAGTCAATGTGTGTGTTTTTTCTGCAGTGTAGGTTAGTTGAAAATCAACGTGGCATTGGAGGGAAGTGTGTCCGCGCATGAGCCATGCGTAATGGGCCTATCCAAGCAAGGATTTCTTGCACTGCGCCGGAGAATTGGTTGGAAAGACAAAGGGTTGGAATTGGGGGGTTAGATCACCAAATAATTCCCGAGCGCGGCACTGCTGCTGCTCACCGCTCCCCCAGGGGATGGGTCAAATGCGGAGAACAAATTTGCCTGAGTGTGCGACAATCAGTGGGACTTTGACTTTGAATGCTCTCTGTGCTCAGGCGTATGCCTGGCGTAGTGGGGTTGTTTGCACTAAGACCAGCTATTTGCTGGCGTTAAAATTAGAGATGCACTGATTGCTATTTTCTTGGCCGTTTTCCGATTTTTGAATAGTCTGACTTGCCGATAGCGATTTTGGCCGATTCCGATTTTCTTTCTAAGAACAATAATTGACGGGTTATTTTTTGATTTTTTTTCTTACTTTGCTTTAATAGAAAATTAAGATTCATGTCACATTTCTTATAATTTGCATGAGGTAGGACGATCTCACTCAAAAACATCTCAAAATAAAAGTGTTCCAGGTTACTGGACAGAGCTTTTCTTTTTTGTGTAAATACAATTAATATAAAACAACCAGTATATCCCACAGCTATCATGCATTTACTTTTCCAAAAGAAAAAAGGTGCAACAAAACAGGGGCTCCAGATGGAAAGTAGCCTATGGCTAAATCTGTTACAAAGCATCTCTTCCCCTATGGGGTTTAATGTTTTTTTTGTATATGTCCCTGCCAAATAAACGAATAGAATAAAAATTAATAAACAAATCATCATAATCAAAATGTTATCCCTGGACAAGGAGTTTATAGCCTATAGGTGGGGCGGCTTTAGCTCAGGAGGTAGAGCGGGTCGGCCAATAACGCAAGGGTTGGCGGTTCGATCCCCGCTCCCTCCCAGCTGCTGTCGTTGTGTCCTTGGGCAAGACACTTAACCCTCCTTGCCTCGTATGATTGGCATGAATGTAGACATGAATGATGGTGGTCGGAGGGGCCGTTGAGCACCGATGTGTGGCTGCCACGCTTTCGAACCACCGGTACGAATGGTGTGAACGAATAATGATTCTGTGAAGCGCTTTGAGCACTTGGAAAGGCGCTATATAAATCCAATCATTATTATTTATTATTATTATTATAGGTCTGGAGCCCAGACCTTCGAAGCCATGCCCACTCTACAGTTGTGGATTTGGCTGTTCTTGAGTAGATGAGGAAATGAGTTTGAGTTGAGTTTACACACAGAGTCGGTTTCTTTTAACACATTCACTGCCAACAGTTTTTTTTTTTTACTGTAGGTAGCTTCTGCCAAGGTTTTTTTTGAGGATTCTGGCTCATCTTTCAAGAGCCGAGGATTATTTTCTGCTAGCACTTTGTGAACACAAAATATCTCAAAATAACTAATAGAATGTGTGCTTTCTCTGTCTAAAAGAGTTAGTTTGTAGAGTTAGTAGTTATGTAGGCATTAGCAGTTGAATACAGCATGGTTTCAGAGATTTTCAGAGAGTTTTGAGATAAATGGATTTTTAGAACCACCTCACGTGCCTGTGATTATGGGTGCCCTTGGGCAAGTGTGTATACTGTATTGTGTGTGTGTGTGTGTGTGTGCGCGCGCGTGCGTACACTTATTCCACAGTAAGCATAAGCTAAGAGAGAGAGAGAGAAAGAAAGAGAGAGAGAGAGACTAAACTACCGTAATAGTTTAGTCCAATATAACAGCACCCCCCCCCCCCCCTCTCCTGCAAACTCCTCCCCTCCGTGTGTGTTTCTCCGTGGCTCTGCAGCCTGTGTCACAAGCGAGTTTCTGCTGCCTGTCTGCTGCCTGGCGGCCCCTCGTCGGGCGAGCCTGGATGGGGCTCGTTCGTTTCTTGGGGTTTCGGTTGAGAGCTGGGATGAAGCTTTGTGCGATTCGCTTTATGCTGCCCAGTCTATTTTTGGAACCCCCCACCGTTGTGCGCCAGCGCGAAAGCGTTTTCGCCAAACCATTCTACAGTATGAGAATGATTTCCTCACGCTTTTCCCTGCAGTTTTGGCTCGGCTTTCTTTACTCTGGAGAGCACTGTCGCCACTTAGTGGGTCGGTGGAATGGGTTGTACGCGTTCGGTGGCTCCCATATTTTTATAGGAGATGTAAAAGGGTTTGATCCACGTCCCACCGTCAAAAAAAAATAAAAAAAAATTGACGAGTTAACTCGTCCACGGCAGTCAACCGTTGGATTTTTTTTGACGAGTTAACTCGTCCACGGCAGTGAAAGTGTTAATCCGCCATCCGAAAAAATAATAATTGCGCACAGTAAAGCTTGCACACTCGTCCGATGCGTTTTATTATTATGTTTGTCGTTCTATTCGCAATACGAAACAAATAGTCCTCCTCTCCTGTATCCATGTTACAACGTGACTGACAGACAGATAGCAGCAGCAGCTGATCTGCAGCAGGCAGCGGTGATATGGACAGCAGCTGGTCGGGGAATGTAACCAGGACACAGGGCTCGATAGTAGCCTACCTTCACTTCGCCAAGCCAGCTGTGTTGCGCTGTGGCCGGGTAGAGAGAGGGGCCAGTGAGGTGAAGCGAGCCGCTCAGACTGGAGTGGACTCCAGCCGAGCGGGACTCGGCAATGTACCCTGCTCCTCCGCGGCTTATTTTCAACTTGCATGTGTGACAAACTGTACAATTTCCACAATGAGGATGACATGCTGGCGTGTTTCCTTTTGGCTGCTTGTGGTGCGCGCACGTCACGTGAATGCATGCATCGTGCAGCTGCAGAATCGGCTATGTGGACTGACCAAGGCCGGCGACCGGTCGAGGCCAATCACGTGAAAATCGGCCATTTCCGGTCACGTGCCGATCGATCGGTGCATCCCTAGTTAAAATTGAGAGCACCCACGGCCCCTTTTTCTAACACATTGCACTGGAACGCCTATTTTGGGACGGGCAACGCCCAAACCTCTCTTTGCGCTCGGCACATACCGACGGTATCTTCCCCACAGCGCTAAATTACACTTTCGTGAGACACATGATAGGCTAGAGGCCCACCGACACACCTGGGCCACGCCTACACCTGTGTCATCCCAGCGCAAAACTGGACTGGAGGCAGACGATAGCTAGACGCTGGGAAGATAGCAATAAGAGGTGCGCAAACAATAGTGCCGTACAACGATAGGGCCCTAAGAGTTAACAGCGAAATCAATGCAAATCTTGTACTTGTTTATTTTAATGGACTATGCATACTGGCTTCCTTCTCAGAGTCTCCAGCAGGGTCCTCGTCATGTACAGACACCCTCTCTCATCACAATCATCATCCCATTCATCAGAGAGTGACAGCACTCTGACAACCCCTAGGAGGGAGCGCGTTGATGACAGTTCCTGCAAAGGCCAAAGAGGTGATCAGTTTGAGTAGAAATTATTTTAATAATTAACTCATTGAGTGCCAGCCACTTTTGGAGAACGGACGCTCCCAGTGCCAGAGTTTCAGAGCGTTTTCAGTGATTTCTCGAGGCCCACAGAATATTGTGTGATATTACTATGTAAACACCGAACACGCACAAAGAACGATGAGACTCTCTTCTATCATCTGCAAAAAAAAGTTTATTGATACCATTTTCCCTTCTTTAGTTATGAGCCGGAGAAGATAGGTTGTTTTGAGCAAAAAGACACGTTTCAAATTAGAAGCTGAGTATTTCCCGCCTTTTGTGAAATGAAGCATTTCAAGCACATTCACTGACTCTGAAGATAATATTTTCTGATGTAGTGACGTGGTGTAGTTGTGTGATGCCCTGCGTGCCCCACCCTCCTCTCCCCCCCTCAGCTGCAAACTCCTCCCCACACTAACACACAGCCAACACGCACCCACTCTATTTTCGGAGTGCTCTGTTTTTGTGCGCCGGCTCCCAGCGCGACACGGAAGAGCCAAAACGGACTGCAGGGAATGGTTTGGCGTCGGGTGCTGCTTTTCTGGCGGCTAATCGTGTGGAGAAAGTATACAGACAGAGGCAGAGGATTGCGCGGATTGACTGCTGTTCGCAGCCAACGTCAGCTCCAGACAGAGCAATCTATATGGCTCTGGCTGCAGCAAGAGCGGTTTCTCTTTGATCACGGAGCTTTTTCCTGCTGTTTTCCTGACCTTCCCCACATGGAAAGAATCTATGTACCCTATATGTTTTAATATAGGGCCACATATAGTTTTCCCATATATGGTGCATACATAAAATTGGCCGATTTCCTATATTATATGTACATATATGTACCTATATGTATAGGACCTATATGTACATATAATATAGGAAATCGGCCAATTTATGTATGCACCATATATGGGAAACCTATATGTACATATATGTACCTATATGTACATATAATATAGGAAAATGGCAAATTTTATGTATGCAACATATAGTATAGGTGCATATATGACATATAAGTATATATATAAACCTACGTGCAAAGAAACCTATATGTTACCTATACAGTATATCACCTATATACATTACTAAAATCCATAGCTACATACATAAATTTAAAACACAAAATGTACACTGCAAAAACAGCCCTACTTAAAACAAGCAAAATATTCTTAAATCTAGACAAATTTTCTTATATCAAGCAAAAAATTCTGCCAATGGGGTGAGCAAATTTTGCTTGACTAGAATTCTTAAAAAAATAGCAAAAAATTCTAGCCACTGAAAGACCATACTGGGCCTTAAAACTAGACAAAAATGCTTAAATTTAAGCAAGTTCTGCTTAATACAAGCCATGAAAACTGTGTTATTTAAGAAATATTTCCTTAAATTGTGTTTTTGGTTTCTTGATTAAGCTGACTTTGAGAATTTCTATCTTAAATCTAAGATGCATAATTAGTTCAAAAAAGCTTACAATAAGACACAATTTCTTCAATCAGAATAATAAAAACAAGTGAATTTGTCTTAAACCAAGGCACCAGAAGCATTCTTATTTTCAGCATTTTTATTTTTTATTTTAGCAGCTGAACAAGGAGGCCCAATTCCCTTATGGACCCAACAGCATATATTTTTTTTAACCTTTCAAAAAATGTAAAACCTAGACTGGTAGAATATAGAAACAGTACTGGGGGAAAATTAGCACATGATTGTTACAACACAGATTTGAGAAGCTCAGACAACAATTGAAGAGGTTTGAAGACATTTCTACAGTGATGGCAGACCATCCCCCCCGCCCCCAAAAAGAACACTCACAGTGTCATTTCCTGGTGAGTTGGCAGGCTTGATCTGTGTCGTCTCAATGTCTTACACACGGGCGCAGAGTGAGCAACGCATCCCGGCACCAGCCGGCAGTGATCAGCAGCGTAGCACGGGCATGAATTGTCTCTCAACATCCACTGGATGAACAGCAGATTAGCGTAGGCCTCCACAGCAACAGTCCAATGAACCACAGGTGATGCAAGCAGCGACCTCTCAACAGCAGCCAGATAAGCAGAACATCAGGCAAGGTACACGGTGCCTACAGGTGGTCAGATGAACAGAAAAAGTAACCATTAAAAAGCGGTCTTCATACTGAAGACGCATCACCATTTGCAGAAACATACAGTAGCATCATGGGTCTGTAAACTTCATAAAAATGTGTTAACCACATTATCTATGCCAAATGTTCACAGTCATGAAAGCAACCTCTTATTTTACATGCCAGCAGGGTTCGTAGTTTTTTAGGAATACAATTCAAGCACTTTAGAGTGCTGAGAGAAGATGGTCACCCTCAAGACGTGGAGCTTAGCGGAATGGAAAAATGCCCCTTTTGATTTCGGAGCCCATGTCAGTCAATCTAGCTCCGGTCCACTCTGCTGTCTACTCTGCGTCTTGTGTGAGCCGCCAGGAGACAATAAAATGATGACAGGATCGTTTATTTCAGCTTTTAAAATATTTTTGGTTCACTGAGTGACTGTGTAGATGAAACATCAGATTATGTTGAATATCAAGCACTTTTCAAGGAGCATATTCAATTTCAAAGTCAAGCATATTCCTAACCTTAAACACATGACTGTTAAATTTAAGCATTTTCAAAACTTTCAAGACTTTGTACGAACCATGAATAGTGGAGGGCTTGACGGTAGTCACCCTGCCAGACTTGGTGGGGGGAGGTTTGTGGGGGTTCTTCGGGGGTCGCCCTCATTTTCTTTTGACCCGTGGCGGCTCGTCGGGTGCAGGTACCGGCACGGTGGAGGGGCCGTGGTCCAGGTCCATGCCCTCCTCAGCGCCTTTCTCCCCCCTCAACTAGTTCCTCCTTGTGCTCAACCGTGTCAGCTTCAGCCTGATCCTTGTCTGAGACAGAGAGAATCAAACAAAATATTCCATCAGATGAAACTTAATGATCCAAAGGAGACAGGATCATTTCATTTCAGGTAATAACGATTTTTGAGTGTCACATGGCTTATTGTTAATCAACCCCGCGGGGAGTTGGCGGGACGAGTAACCATTATTCTACACAGTAGTAGTAGCAACCAAGCACAATAACATAATATGGAAGTGATCAAGAATCTGAAACACCAGTGTTTCCTCTACAATTGTACAGGCCAAAGAGGACCCGCGCAAGGCCAGAAAGAATTAGGAGGGGAAACATTTTTACAAATTTCAATACAAACCTTTATGTTGTGACCAAACGAATCAATAGTCAAATGTGGCAGAACCCCAGAGACAGACGGACACAAGGATTCAAATACAAGTAATGTTTAATAAAATAATAATAGTACAAAAAGGGGCTGAACTAAATCTGGGGCCTTCGTGGAGGGGAATGTATGGGTGTACGGGCAGAATGTAGGTGAGGTGTGTGTAGAACCAAAGTGTGTGTGTGGGTGTGTGTCTAACGTGCGTAGCTAGTGTGGTGCAGTTATATAGATGGCGCTGGGTGTTGTACATGTGCGTGTAACCTGCTATCTGACCAAGTCCGAGATCCGAGAGGGGGAAGTCCGAGGGAGAGAGAGCCGTAGTCCTGAGCAATGGGGGAGGTCCGTCCGAGAGAGGGTGATCCAGGAGTGGGGGAGAGAGGAGGGAGAGAGGGATCCGGAGGAGTAGAGGAGAACGGTGGAGGAGCTGGGAGACACTGGAGGGAGCCGGAGGGATGGAACCTTGGAGAGAGGAAGGACAGGTTGGAATTAGTAAAGCGCAAGCCAGAGTAGGATATTCAAAATAACCAAAACGGTAGGAACACGAACCACTGTGACCAGTACGATCAAGCACTGGGTTGTAGACTGCGGGCCCTCTTATAGGAGCGGTGTCTCTGAGGATGATTGGTGGCACCTGATGAACTCGACACAGCTGGTGTAGATTGGGCTGATTGAGCTTGGGCAGGGGAGGAATGTGGTGAATGACTGGGAGACATAACACTTTATGTCATATTACCATACAACAAAACCTATATTGATGTTGGTAGTACCACTGATGACATCATCAGTGATGTCATAAATTGTGACATCATCAATTATGTCAGAGGCATTGTGGCATAATCAGTGATGTCATAAGTGGTCATGATGTCATCAGTGATGTCATAAAAGCAGCTGTGACATCAGTCATGTCATGAGAGTCCCACTGATTATGTCATCAGTGAGGTCATAAGAGCAAAATCCCACATTTCACTTGGACCAAAACGTAAAAAAAAATGTGGATTTAATATTTGTTCAAGTTTTTTTTTTTTTTTTGTCTGAGCGAAATGTCTGTGGTCTCCCCCCAATTCTAAATATAGCTGAACCATTTGATTTGACCAAGTCAAACTATTTTTATAAGCATTTTACAAAATGTCTATGGGTAAATAAATGGCGGATGAAAATCTCTGGTACTGAAGCACTGTACCACTTTGGCTCCCTATACATACAGTAGGCTACAGCTCTCATTGTGTGCATTCATTGATGACTTAGCTTATTTAGCTAGCTACATGAGCTCGCCATCATAATACATGCTGTAAACATGAGTGTGTCCGCTGCAATACATTCCCCTGAATGCCAACAAACAATGGCTCATGACTGATGATGTTTATTGAGTGCCAAAACTACTTTTTTATGTAACTTATCCAGTTAAGCATTCATTTAATTCATAATTTAACCATTTTTGTACATATCTGTCACTGACTAAGGTTACCATAGCTAATATCCATCATTACATTACGCAGTCAGGCAGGATTATTTTGGTTAGCTGGGCGAAAACTGTAAATTCAGAGCCGATTTTCAGAGCTAAATTACAAGGCCCGAACACAGAACAGTGTTCGGCCTGTGTTGATGACTTGTTTTCCATCCATTTCTGATTTCTCCCCAACTCTTGACCCATAAGTAACGCTAACTTATATTGACAAGGTTAGTAAAAAATAGTTAGACTTACCGACACGAAAATTAGATCCATATCCATGTCGAGACTGAGACTGGCTGTACTCAGACTGTAGATGTAGGTACTAGCTAACATTAGATAAAGGAAGTAGGCGCGCAGAGTCAAACTTCTTCTTCGTCTGTGTTTTTGTTGAATTTCCGGCAGATGACGCCTAGCGGCACAATGCTGCCTCTCACAGGTTGGGATTAGATTGCCGTACAAGTAGTGAATTAGGGACAGTCCGTTATTTATGAGAGGGGGGGTATGGTGCAGGGGCGACTTTGTTTTCGTTTTGTTCCTTCACCCTCCCCAGATCTATAAATATTTTTCCATGTCCCTCCCTGAGTGACTGGAGATAAATGCATCACCCTCCCTCCACCATAAATAACCACACTTTATCATATTCACACCAAAGGTATAGAAAATATGACCTTTTCCGATGATTTGGCTATGTTTGATAGCGCCCTATGACATTGGGGGAGAGAGGGGGCGGGGGCATATAACGTTTAGTAGCCTACCCAGCCCATAAACGGCCTCATCTCCTAGTTATAAAGCCGATCACCCGCTCAGTACCGCTCAGCCCCGCTCCAGTTTCAATCACAACATGTTGGAAAGAGAATGCATCGGTGCATGGCTAATTGAGCCACATGTGAAATCTCCCACTCCCAGCATGCATTGAGGGTAATACATTGACAAGAAATAGCAACCAAATCAGCGTAAATAGGCTAAGTGGTAGATATAAATAATGTTTATGTTAGCACAACATGCATTTTTGACGGTGCTACGTGGATCAATGCTCCCCACGTCTCCTATAAAAATATTGGAGGTATTGAATGTGTATAATCTATTTTACCGACCCACTGAGTGGCGACATGTCTCTCCACAGTAGGAGAGGCGAGCCAAAACTATAGGGAAAAGCGCGAGGAAGCCGTTCTCATACAGTAAAATGGATGGCGAAAACGCTTTCACTTTCGCGCTGATGCACAGCGGTAGCAACGGTGGGGGGTTCCAAGAATAGATTGGATGCACACTTTGAAACACGCACCATAAATAAGCCCAGAATCGCAAGAGCTTCATCAGAGCTCTCAACCGGACCGCCAAGAAACCAGCGAAACCCATCCAGCGAGCCCCATGCAGACTGCCAGGCAGCAGCAGCAAAACTATTGTTTAGATGTCTGACGCCAAAAATGAATGGTTAAAGTGACTGTTCTATCGAATTTCACAAAAAGCCGTTTATCTCTGAATAATTTTTCTGACGCTGAAACCATGCTGTATTCAACTGCTAATGCTTACATAACTACTAACTCTACAAACTAACTCTTTTAGACAGAGAAAGCACACATTCTATTAGTTGTTTTGAGATATTGTGTGTTCACAAAATCTTAGCAGAAAAGAATCCTCGGGTCTTGAAAGATGAGCCAGAATCCTCAAAAAAAACCTCTGGCAGAACCTACCTACAGTAAAAAAAAAACGGCTGGCAGTGAATGTGTTAACATGGTGTGTGTGTGTGTGTGTGTGTGTGTGTGTGTGTGTGTGTGTGTGTGTGTGTGTGTGTGTTGACTTTGTCTTCATTAACCACAGTGAAATGCTCAGGCAGATGTGGGGGGTGAATGTATGAACGAGTATGGGAAGACTCGCACACCACAAGATGAAGAGAAGGAAAAACTCCTTAGGCAGAGGCTAGAAAAATATTTTTCTTTTATTTAACCATGCTATAAAAAGTGCAAAAGTGCTCAGTGCATAAATAATAAAGTGCTGGCAAACGTTTCGATCACAAGATCATCATCAGTGTGTGACAGCCCTTGGCCCTTTAGGCCCAATTGGCCTGTTTGTTTAGTTGCTGAGCTGGGAGGAGAGACTCATCACCACCTACCTACAGTAATCAGCTAACCTCTAACACCTGTGTGGGTGTGGCTGCTCACTCCTATAAATGGAGGCCTGAGCAGTCAGTCTCTTTCTCCGCCTTGCCCTGTTCAGTTGATTTGTTTTGGTTGGGTTTGACATTTGATTTGTGCCTTTACACTCATCCACACATTACAGACACTACTGATTTACTGATTGACCTTTTTATTTAGTTTACTTAAAATAAATTTGATTATTTTGTATAAAAGTCATGTGTGGTCTCCACTTTTGTCTACGCCTTGAGCCAGGTCGTGACAAAGTGGGGGCTCGTCAAAACAACTTGTGTAGTACACTTTTGGGTGGAGTATCACACATGGCAGTAGTATTTGGTTAATTTGGAGAGCATTTTTGTTAACATTTTGTTAATTGGAGAATTAATCTAATTCATCTTGGACTCAATCTTTTGAGGTAAGCTGCTAATTGAAAATGTTTGGTGTGGCATTTTGTTTTACTGTTGTTCTCCTCTGTGGCAGCAGGTTCTAATAGAGAGTCTGTTGCATGTTTTTGTTTATTTTTAGGTGACAGATACTGTAATGCGGGTAGAGCTTCCCATGTTCCTTTTCCCCTACATCGGCTCGGGATCACGCTTCAGGGACTCTTGGGGGGTCGCTGTTTTACAGTTGCCTTCCAACCCCTGATTGAAATGTGTATAATTACCCACCGCAAGTATCTGTACGAAGAAGTCGCAGGGGAGGAATTCAGGTTTTTGGCCACTTTTCTTAGTAGAGTTTACCTCAATTTGGTTAATTTAGTTTTCTAGATTTTGGTCGGTGGTTATGGCTACCGTTTTGGATAAGTTCATTCAGTCTCCATCTGAGGTGTTGCTGGAGCAATGCACCAAAGAACAATTGGTTAAGCTGGCTCAGCATTACAAAATAGACATTGACCCCAGGGGATTGAAGGAAACAATAAAAAGTAGCATAAGGGCCAACCTGGAAGAATCTGGTGTGCTGTTGGGCGGGGGAGGTAAGATTGGCGCAACTTCTCCTATGGCTGGGTTAACATTTGAACAGCAGAAGGAATTGCTGATGTTAAAATTGGAACATGAGAAGGAGTTGGAACAAATAAAATACAAAAAGGAACAAATGAGATTGGATTTGGAATTGCAGAAATTGGGATTGATAAAAGAAGGGAAAATGTCGGCATCTGCTTTAAAGGTGGAAACTTCGGGTTCACGCTTTGATGTTACAAGTAACTTGAGGTTAGTGCCAAAGTTTAATGAAAAAGATGTAGATACATTTTTTATTATGTTTGAACGTGTTGCTGTTTCTAGAAATTGGCCTGATGAGGAACAAACTCTAATGTTGCAATGTGTTTTTACAGGCAAAGCACAAGAAGCTTACTCTGCGTTATCGGCGGAGGACTGTAAAGTTTACCACACTGTAAAATCAGCTGTCTTGAAGGCATACGAGTTAGTTCCTGAGGCATACCGCCAACGTTTCAGGGGCTGGCGTAAGACTGGTAAACAAACACATGTGGAATTCACACGGGATTTGATGTCACATTTTAACCGCTGGTGCTCCTCATCTGGAGTGAAAACTTTTGACAAATTATGTGACTTGGTAGTTCTCGAACAGTTCAAACAGTCTGTTCCTGATTACATCGCAACATATGTAAATGAACACAAAGTCACATGTCCAAGTGAGGCAGCAGTGCTGGCCGATGAATATGTGTTGACACACAAGCGTATCTTTGGTGAGCGATATAATGCTGAGAAATCCCAGAAAGCTGGATTTGTATCCCCAAAATTTGAACATTAATCTAACGGGAAACGTGACTCAAAATTCGAACGACCGTTTAATTGGAAAAATGACACCGAACTATGTAATTATTGCCGTCAAAAGGGGCATTGGAAGAATTAATGTCCTTTGTTAAAAGACAAAAGTAAGATCTCCTATGTGAAGTCAGCTGGTTTGGCTGCACCTGTTCATAATCCCATTATTGGTGATGCAACAAAACTTGTGGCTCCATTTCAAATGCATGTTAAACTAATAGAGATTTCGGAGATTGATTTGGGTTATGCTCCATTCATGTCTGACGGATTTGGAAAGATAATTGGGAGTGAAAAGAAAGTTCCAGTCAGAATTTTGCGGGACTCAGGAGCTTTGCACACATTTGTGAGAGAGGCGGCCTTGTCCTTTTCTCCAAGGTCAGATACTGGGGGCTGTGTTCCAGTAAGAGGGATGGGCATGCAAACTCTGTTTGTGCCTGTGCATAAGATGTTCCTGTCCTGTGATCTTGTACAGAGGGACGTGGAGGTCGGTGTTCGTCCCGAACTGCCAGTCAAAGGAGTTGACATCATTCTGGGAAATGACTTGGCAGGTTCCCGTGTGTGGGCGGATAATGTAAGATCAGACGATTTACAAATACCTGATGTGTCACTGTCGATGCAAACAAAAACATGTGCTTCACTTATAGAACCTCCAGAGGCTGCTGGACCAGAGCAGGCGAATTCTGCACTCTGGGCTCCAGAGCAGCAAGGTGTCACCGAGTCGGCGCAAGCGGTGTCTCCTGTGTGTGCCGTGACTCGTGCAATGGCTGCTGCTCTGGCTGATAGTGAGGCAGTTTCAGAAAACTCTGGAGAGGTAAAAAAGTTTGCATTTTCAGTGCCAGGTGAACTTTCGGTTTCTCGTGAAGAGCTAGTGAAAGCACAACGAGAAGACAAGTCTCTAGAAGACTTGTATGACCTGATTTTGTCTCCCTCTCATGGGGGGAAGGTTAAGCAGGGGTATTTCCTGCAGGAAGACCTATTGCTTAGGATGTGGGCTCCTCATGGGGAGACATTCAGTGGTGATCCCATAGTACAGATTGTACTGCCTGAAAAATTTCGGAGATCAGTCATTCAAACTGCTCACGATAATGTGGCAGGACATATGGGGGTAAAAAAAAACCTACCATCGCGTGCTCCAGCACTTTTTCTGGCCACGTTTAAAACGTGAAGTTTCGGATTATATAAAGACGTGTCATGTTTGTCAGCTCACAAGCAAACCGAATCAAACTATAAAACCGGCACCTTTGTATCCAATCCCTGCAGTGAGTCAGCCATTCGAACATCTGATAATTGACTGTGTAGGCCCTCTTCCTCGGTCTAAATCAGGCTGTTCTTATTTGTTGACTGTAATGTGTCAGTCAACTAGATATCCGGCTGCATATCCACTGCGTACAATCACTGCTAAATCTGTGGTAAAAGCCATCACACAGTTCATATCGGTGTTTGGCATTCCCAAAATAATACAAAGTGATCAAGGGTCGAATTTTACATCACGGCTGTTCGCACAAGTTCTTAAACAACTTCATATAAAGCATAATAAATCCTCTGCATACCATCCACAGAGCCAAGGTGCACTTGAGCGCTTTCATCAGCATTTAAAATCGTTGCTGCGCTCTTACTGCACAGAGTTGAAGGCGGATTGGCAAGAGGGTTTACCATGGCTCTTGTTGGCAGCTAGAGAAGTTGTTCAAGAAAGTACGGGATTTAGTCCTAATGAGCTTGTGTTTGCGCACACTGTCCGTGGTCCATTGTCTGTGGTACAGGATCAATGGATGTTAACTGACCCTCCACAGAACTTGATTACTTATGTTAACGGTTTCAGACAGAGGCTTTACGAGGCTGGGGAATTGGCAAAACAAAACTTACAAGCCTCTCAGAAAAAAATGAAAAGATTGTTTGACCGCACTGTAGAGCGACGGGAATTTGTTGCTGGCGACCAGGTTTTGGTTTTGCTGCCGCTTGTTGAAACTCCTTTCCAAGCAAAATTATTTGGTCCTTGTACTGTAATCCGTCGGGTTTCAGAACAAAATTACCTGATTGAAATGCCTAATAAGAGAAAGTCAAGTAAAATTTGTCATGTTAATTTGCTCAAACCTTATTATGCACGTGATGAGGCTGCTCAAAGTTGTCCAGTGTTAATAGCCAACACTTCCATGTCAGAACTTGAAGAGGCAATGTCTGAGGAAAGTGTGTTGCAGCCTCGGCTTAGAAACTCAGAAACACTATCAAAGTTAGCTACAGTGCTGGGACATTTGAATGAGACTCAATGTATACAGCTTGCTGACATGATACAAAGTTATCCATGTCTGTTCTCAGACACTCTTACCTGTACTAACCTAATAGAACATGATGTTGATGTGGGCGACGCTAAACCCATCACTCAGCGCTTCTATCGGGTTAATCCAGAAAAACGGAAAATACTAGAGTCTGAGGTGGCATACATGTTGGAAAATGGTATTGCTGAACCTTCCTACTCTAGTTGTGCTTCTCCCTGTCTTTTGGTTAGTAAACCTGACTCTACACATAGGCCTTGCACTGACTTTCGGAAAGTGAATGCCGTAACAAAACCTGACTCCTTCCCCATGCCGAGGATGGAAGATTGTATCGATCAGGTGGGAGCAGCCAAATATGTCAGTAAATTCGATCTCCTTAAAGGATACTGGCAGGTTCCCCTTTCTGAAAGAGCCAGAGAAATTTGTGCTTTTGTAACACCATCAGGTCTGTACTCTTACACGGTCATGCCATTTGGACTACGCAATGCCCCAGCCACGTTTCAAAGATTGATGGTTGTGCGTGGGCTGGAGGGTTGCACAGTCTATTTGGATGACGTGGTAATTTGTAGTGAGACATGGGAAGAACATCTTAAAAGAGTGCACGCTTTATTTGACAGGCTGGTTTGGGCCCGTTTGACCATCAACCTATCCAAATGTGAGTTTGCTAAAGCTACAGTGACATATTTGGGTAAGGTTGTGGGTCAAGGTCAAGTGCGCACTGTTCAGGCCAAAGTTATGGCAATAGAGGCCTTTCCTGTTCCATCTACTAAGCGCGAGTTGTTGCGTTTCCTGGGGATGGCTGGTTACTATCGGGTGTTCTGTGCACATTTTGCCACTGTAACGGCCCCACTGACTGAGTTGCAAAAGGCGGATGTTAAATATGTTTGGTCTCACGTTTGTCAACAGGCTTTTGACAAAGTGAAGAGTCTGTTGACTTCGTCTCCAGTGCTTGCGGCTCCCCGGCAGGACCGGCCCTTTAAGTTACAAGTAGATGCCAGTGATGTTGGGGCTGGGGCCGTCTTGTTACAGTCTGATGAGAATGGGGTGGAAAAACCAGTCAGCTACTTCTCTAAGAAGTTTAAAATCTACCAAAGACATTATTCAGTCATAGAGAAGGAAGCACTCGCACTGATTCTGGCCCTTCAACATTTTGATGTTTACGTTTGGTCGGGTTCGCAGTTGGTCATCTATACTGACCATAACCCATTGACCTTTTTGCGTTCTCTTCAAAATCCTAACCATAGATTGATGCGGTGGGCCTTATTCCTCCAACCGTATCAATTGGACATACGTCATATCAAGGGCAAAGACAATATAGTTGCTGATGCGTTGTCCCGTGCGCCTTGGGCTTAGAATGTCCTTTTGGATTTCTTTATCTTTTCGTATTTTTACTGTCCACAATTTTGTTGTACTCTTAAAAGTGCTTCCTCCGGATCCAAAGGTTGCTGGGTCTTGAAGATTGGGGGTGGGTGGAGGTATTTGGAAAGATTTAGGAATTCAATTTTGACATTTGTAGAACATTGTTTATAGTATGGATTAGAAAAGTTAAAAAAAAAAAATCTTAACTTGAAGTAAAAAAGAAACAGTTGATTTTTCAGATATTTGTTTTTTTGTTCCAGAAGTAATATTGGTTAATACTAAAGTTAGGAAAAAAATCTAGCTTGATATGCACATATCACACACAAAAAATATATATAAAAAAAAAAATTGAATGTTGTATTGATATTTGTTTTTTTGTTCCAGGGTCTGAGGTGGGACCTCGTTCTTAAGGAGGGGGGTGTGACAGCCCTTGGCCCTTTAGGCCCAATTGGCCTGTTTGTTTAGTTGCTGAGCTGGGAGGAGAGACTCATCACCACCTACCTACAGTAATCAGCTAACCTCTAACACCTGTGTGGGTGTGGCTGCTCACTCCTATAAATGGAGGCCTGAGCAGTCAGTCTCTTTCTCCTCCTTGCCCTGTTCAGTTGATTTGTTTTGGTTGGGTTTGACATTTGATTTGTGCCTTTACACTCATCCACACATTACAGACACTACTGATTTACTGATTGACCTTTTTATTTAGTTTACTTAAAATAAATTTGATTATTTTGTATAAAAGTCATGTGTGGTCTCCACTTTTGTCTACGCCTTGAGCCAGGTCGTGACACCAACAGGAAGACATACCTCTATTTAAAGGCTATACATGAGGTGGTGCTAATCAGCTACCGTAGTGTTAATGAGTCAATTAAGTCATCAATTTATATTTATTATGCTGTAGTCACATGTCAACATGTATATAGGATCAAACATGACTACCATTGTGTTGATCTAACACATTCCACATGTCCAAATTCTGTCTCATGTTATTTTCATGTTATCATGTGACAAAATAACACATGAATTTCACATGTTCACATGCATTATCATTATTATGTTATTGCGTGAAATTAGTTTTTTCTGTAAGAGACTTTGGACAAATATGTAGATGTTGCCTTGAGAATAGAAATATGATCTGGACTTCATGTATGACATGAGCTATATATGGATTATGACACAGTGTATATAAACAGATTTGTAAATGACCTATATAGGAGGCATATACCTTGTATTGTGTACATATATGGCCTATATGTGGATATAAAGATGTGAGACCTATATGACCTGTATTATGAACATATAGGGCCTTTATGTGTATATAAATAAGCTATATAGGAGACATATATGCCCTGTATGTGCACATATAGTACCTATATGTGGATATAAAGAAGCTATAGGAGACCTATATGCCCGGTATATGCACTTATATGCACCTGAATCTGGCCTATATGCAACCTATATGCGGCATAAATGTGGCCTATATGCGCATATATGCACCTAAATCTGGCCTATATGCAACCTATATGCGGCATATATATGGCCTATATGCTCATATATGCTGCATATAGGTTGCATATAGGTTGCATATAGTTGCATATATGTTCATATAGATTCTTTCCATGTGGGTCCTCTAATCTGGAGAGCACTGTCGCCACCTACTGGGTCGGTAAAATAGGTTATACACATTCAACATGCCCCAAAATTTTACAGGAGATGGATCTGGCTTTGATCCACGTCCCACCATCAAAAAACGCAATTGACGAACATACTCGTCCTTGGCACTCTACGTTACTAAACAAAATGACGAACATACTCGTCCATGGCACTCAATGAGTTAATGCTGAACATTTATCATATTTTCAGTATTGTGAGTTTTTCCTTAAATGAGAACTTCACTGAAAAACAATGCTGCTTTATTTTGCACATGATCTCACACAGGGGTTTTCAAAGTGGAAAGCGGGCCTCCCCAGGCGGCTTCATGCAGTTTCAGGGGAGGCTCAGTGAATGAAGTGAAAAAATATGACCTCAGTTATCAAAAGGAGATCACATAATAGCCTAAATGTATGCGATTTGGTTAAAGAGATAGTTCAGAAATTCAGTAGTTGTGTGGAATTTAACGGTTTTTCCTTCTACCCCAGAGTCAGAAACTAATAAATGCCTTAGGATAGGGCAGACCTTTTACGTATTCTGTGTAGTCTGAAGTATGTCAAACAGCAATATCGGGTTATCTGGGCTCAATTGTTCACATATATGAGATCAAATAATATAATCAAAGGCATCTAGGGATTGAGCGAGAGATGCAATTTTTTTGCTGGGGGGATCCCCACAGTCTCAGACTTTGAAAACCACTGATCTCACACACTTGAAAACTGTAAACCAGAGGCTTTTACAGTATGAGACTGTGGGCCTCCCCCCAGACAATGCTTGGAAACCCCCCCCTCCCCCGTTAAATTCCTGAATTCAAGATTCAAGATTTTTATTGTCACTCCATGGTACAAGTATCACGTGTGAAATTCTTGTGCTGTGGACTCCGTTTCCAACTTAGTACAAATATAGCAAGGCATATGAGTGCAAAAACAATAAGCAATAAGGCAATAAGCAATAAGCAATAAGCAATATGCAACAATAAGCAATAAGGCAGTATAGTGATAAGACAAGTCCGAGACAGTGGCATATTCACTGCACATAGGTGCACATGTCATGTGCATACATTAGACGTGCTTAGACATTTTAAATTCGACGTATTTGACATACAGGTGCAAATAGCATGTACCTTATTGAGCCCTTTTCCCACATGCGCTTTGTACTGCAAAATGACCGGAACGTGGTCTAATGCCTGCATGTGAGAAAGTCGTTGTGCCGGTATAAGCGCGACCCCGTCATCGCGGAGATTTCACCAGTTTGGAGCCAGTCAGAAGAGCGGTATGCGCGATAACGGACTCAAGTAGAGAACGGGTCCAGTCATTTCCCGCGACACTCTCATGGGCGAGGTGTACACACGTTGCTTAATGTTCCAGCGGGCATAATCTAATCATTCGCGCACATTAAAGCAAACTGGCGAAATGATCTTGTGATAATAAGAGCAGTAGCCTATGTCAGCTTCATGTGTGGGTGTGCTGATTTTCCCCTCTCTCCTCTCTGCTGCCTGCTCGTCCTCCTCCTTCAGTGACAGCCCGACAGGGACACATACGAAGCAAATGCACGAAGCGAAATGTGGAAGTATGTTGCTTACGTTGCCGACAGCGAAGGCAAGCCCGGACACATCAAACGAAGCCAGTCTGTAAAAAGTGCTTCAACGCGACGCAGGTGAACGGATAAACAAGCAAACTTATTTCACCATTCGGAGTTTTGCCGACACGTCACTCCCCACCCGCTCTGCAGTGCCGCCCCGCCCGCCCCCCAATGTACAGGCAAATTCGCTGCTAGATTCCCATATGCGCGAGCCGAAGTGTGAAGGGAAATGTCCGATATTGACTTACAGGTAATTTTCCGGTACGCATGTGGGAAAACGGCTTTAGACATACAGTTAAACATTAGACATACTTAATGGTAGCAGCTGCAGTGCGGTACGGTACAGCTACTACACTATTTGTGTATGTTAAGGAGTCTCGTGGCCTGCGGAAAGAAACTGTTCCTCAAGCGATTTGTGCGTGCTTTTGGAACCCTGTATCTCCTCCCTGAGGGTAACAGGGAGAACAGGTTGTTGTGGGGATGGTTTGTGTCTTTGATGATCTTCAGGGACCTCCTGAGGCACCGCTGGTTATACAGTTCATGCAGTTCTGGCAACTCACATGCTGTTACGTGCTGGGCCGCGCGCCTCACCGTCCGTAGCACCCTGCGGTCCATGGTGGTACAGTTCCCGTACCAGGTGGTGAAGCCGCCAGTCAGCAGGCTTTCAATGGTGCCTCTGTAGAAGTCCCTGAGGATTTCTTTCCTTAGCCCAAATTTCTTCAGGCGCTTGAGACCGTGTATTCGCTGTTGGGCCTTTTTGACAACAGTGGCGGTATGGCCGGCCTAAGTCAGGTCCTGGTGGATATTGACTCCCAGGTACTTGAAGCTGTCCACCCTTTCCACCACTGTGCCGTTGATGGTGATTGGGGGGTGTCCCCCCCCCCCTCCTGTAGTCTACAATGATCTCCTTGGTCTTGGAGACGTTCAGAGAGAGGTGGGTGTCCTGGCACCATTGTTCCAGGGCCCCCACCTCCTCTCTGTAGGCCGTCTCGTCGCTCCCCGAGATCAGCCCCACGACTGCTGTGTCGTCTGCAAACTTCACGATGGTGTTAGAGGTTTGAGTCGCCACGCAGTCGTGGGTGTAGAGGTCGTACCAGAAGGGGCTGGAGACGCACCCCTGGGGTGCTCCTATGCTGATGGTCAGTGGGGAGGAGGTGAGGTTGCCCACCCTCACCACCTGGCGGCAGTCTGTCAGGAAATCCAGGATCCAGTCGCACATTGCTGTGTTAAGTCCCTATGGAAGTGGAGTGAATGCCTATGGAATCATGTTATTTGCTCCCACACTCAACAATTAAGCCAAGATAGCCTGATATTGCTGTTAACCATACTTCAGACTACACCAAATACATAAAAAGGTCTGTCTGATGGCATTTATGGTAATTGTTTCTGAATCTAAAAAAGTGGGGGGGGGACTGTCAAATTCCCTAAAACGACTCTTTGACCTTTCTCTATAACCAAATCGGGGTCATCTCGCCATTCCGAAGTGTCGGCATTCCGATCATTGACTTCTATGCTTTCGGAGAGGCGGCCCTTTTTATCTCAAAAAAATGTTTCGCCATTGCGAAAGAGAGGTTAGGTTTAGGGTTAGGGTCTGGGGGAGGTTAGGTTTAGACGTGGGGGCTGGGAGAGGTTAGCTCCAGCCGGTCCCCCGGGTTAGGGTTAGGGTTCTTTCGCAATGGCGAGACAGATCTCCATTCCGACAATTTTGTCGGAATGCCGGTATTTCGGAGTGCCGACATTTCGGAATGCCGAGGTGTCCCCAACCAAATCACACATATTTAGGCTATTCTGTGAGATCTCATTTTAATAACTAATGTAAAAAAAAATCACTGCCATTCACTGGGCCTCCACTGAAACTGCTTGGAGCCCCCGTTCCTGGGAAAAGAGGGGGGGGGGGCATGCACCCCACTTTAAAAACCTCTGCTCTACACAATTTTGCAGGCATTCATATAGTTTGACAGTTGATTTGAGTTAACTTGTGGACCAGTGATGTAATTTGTTCATGAATAACATCACTGACCACAACTTAAAGGAGAATTTCGGTTTTTTACACCACGGTCCTCATTTCCAGCTTAAAATATGATGTTTTCCTGCCCCAAATACTTTTGGTTTCATTCAGATCCCCACAGAAGATTTGTCGCACCGAGTACACTCCTCAAACAGGCTAGAACGGGAGCCTACGGGGCATGCTGCATGCGCTCTGTAAATCACACCTTTTCTGTCTCGCCGCGGTCTATATCCACATTATAAGATCCATAAATACACCTGAGACTGTATGTCCCCCTCAGGGCTCTTCGGGTCTCCTCATCCGGGGTCTGTGAATCAAAATCCCATTCTGCCCGTTCAAGTCCCGGTCCCGCGAGAGTTTACACCCAGGCTGCTACACTTACCTGTGCACAGGACAGGAGACATTCTCCCCGAGACTATTGTCTTGTTCACATCAACAACGAAGAGCAGCTCATCATTTCTGTCCAATATAGATTTGAGACATTTATATATATTTTTGTAACTATATATACTCTCAGTTGATAGAATGGTACGTTTTTGCGCCTATCCAAATTGTACCAACAAAATGACGAGTTGGACATTGCTCAGTTTTCACAGGCTCCCTTTTTTCAATATGGACATACTAAAACTTTGGTTAGTTGTGCTCAAATTGGACCGTAACACTCCAGTGGATGAATTGCGACGTGCAGATCATCGGATATGCAGCGCACATTTTGGTGTGCCCGTCAAGGCAAAATATCAAAAAGAACCTAAAATACCGAAGCATCGCCATCTCAAGAAGAATGCCGTCCCAAAAGCGTTGGAGAGCCAGGCTACGGACACAATGGAGGTAACGTTATCACATCATTCAAATATGTTATCTATTCGGACAGATTTATGGTATTATCTTATTGTAACAGACCGTGTGCGCACGGATCGTTGCAATAATATCAACACCCCCGAAACACAAATTGATTCTCTCCAGCATTGCAAAGCACTAGTTTACATTATCAATACTGTACTAGATTGTAACATACGTTGTTCGTGTCAACACTATATAGCGAAGATAATTTGTAAAATAAGAAAGATTGTATTGTGAGAAGCCCATGCTGACCACAGCTGGGGGAGGGGCGCCTTCTTTGTTTATTCCCCCGAGAACAATGGCTGAATTCGACTCATGTACCTACTGTAGGCTACCTGTATGAATCGACACCTTACCAGCGTAGTTGTAAAGAAAAGAATGTTGTCACCATGTTTTTTTTTTAAACATACTTCTTTTTACTTTTTAGGGAAGTACCAGTGGTGAGGTTTCTCCTACTGATGCAGACTTTGGTGCAGTCCCACAATCCACTCCAAACAAGAGCCAACACAGAGCAGATGAGGAGCCATGCAGATCAGCTGGGCCTAATCTATCCACTGCATTGACTCTACTTCTTACCAGTCCACCTCTGACTACAACACGTCCACGAACCAGGCGATCCCTATCCGGATCATACCTGGCACTGGCTCCTACTTGGTCACGATCAGTGGTAAGCCAAGCAGTGACAACACCTTTTCTGAATATTAGCATATTATCCATTCAGCCCCTCCATTACTACACTGACACAATGTGTTTTGCTTTTGTCTAAGGACCCGATCCCATCCACGTCAACCTCCCCTGCGAGATGTGATAGCCCAGGTAAATATTATATCTATATCATTATTATCCAAATATATCATATACTATAAATGTATATAATGAAAATGTAAATGTTCATAATTCTACTTTTTCTACTTGAACCATCATGTTTTTCTTTCAAGGTTACAGTGCAAAATACTCCACGTACTCTTTCCAAAATTATGCAACCAAGGAAATAGTCCACTTTGAATTGGTCGAGGTAATTCAGCTACAGTATGCCAATCTGATATGCACCATCTGCTTGAAGGGGGCTTTCACCATTTCTCAAAACCAGTGGATGTACATTTTCTGATAACATATTGTTATGCTCTAGGTTTCAGAGTCTACTAGCTCCGTAGCGATGGAGTTGATCGGTTTCCAGAGGGGCCTGAACCAGTTGCAGGAGTGTGGGGTGGATGTCGGTGTGATGACCACAGACAGATCGCCATCCATCCGGAAACTTATGAGAGAGGACTACCCCCATATCCGACATGAATTTGAGCCCTGCCATGTCTGCAAGGGTAAGGAACTGTATGACACCAACACATTTTACTATCTAACCCACAGACATTGTAGACATGCTTATTCATTTAGATAAAGGAAAAATAATTTACTATCAAATTCCTTACATGTGTACATACTTTGCAAAAATCTGTGACTGATACAGGCAGACACCACCGTACTCCAAGTTCATGGTTTTTTATTGTTTTTTATTTGAGTATTTTTGTTTGTTTGTTTGTGGTTCCTCTAAGGTGTGAAGAAGAAACTTGTGGCAGCATCAAATAAGAAGGACAGCAAAGAACTCCTGCCATGGCTGAAATCTGTCACCAACCACTTATATTGGTCCTGTGAGTCTTCAAAAGGTGATCAGGGGGTAAGAATGACGATATTTTGTAATTCAAACACCACATCCACTCGAGAATATACTATGATTTAGCATAAAAAAAACAATACTGGATGAGAATGGGCGTCAGAATATTTTCATTTTGGGAAGATAAAAAATCTAAACACTCTGCCCTAATCTGCTGCATACATATAGTATATGTAGTACGATAGTGTAAACACAGTCCCGTAATCTATATTTATTCTCCCAGAACAATGTGTCACTGAGGGTCCCTTCTCATTTGCTTAGGAATGTGCCCGTCGCTGGACGTCGGTGCTGCATCACATCTGTGGTGTGCATAGATGGGAGGAGGACAGTGTGGAGTACACCTGCCATCACCCTGCCTTGACAGCCGAGCAACAGATGATGAAGAGGTGGATCAAAGCTGATTCACCTGCTTTCAAGGCCCTCAAAGAAATTGTGGTGGACAAGAATCTCCACCGAGATTTGAAGCAAATGGCACTCTTCAAACACACTGGTATGTCCTTTTTACAAAGTCATAAGTTTAGCTTTCAAATTCAACACTGTACTTCAACATATTGGGGGGGGGGGTCCAATCCGCTGCTGAGGGCTGGGAATATTTGGATCTGAGTTACTATTCATGTCCTGTGTTGCACACAAGGTGGCGCACTGACACTGCGCCAATGCTGCCTGTGGAGTCCACCCCACAATAACAATATTGGTTGATGCTGTCGTGAAACACAGATAGCGATGTCTAATTTTGGATTTTTCAACTAGTTCAATATGTTTCTAATCAAGTTGTTATTCAATCTATCAGATGTAAATATAATTTTGTCTCTGGTTGTTTGTCTTTCACCAACCCAGGGTCTCTCGAGGTGTACCACTCCGTTATGCTGAAGTACACTCCGAAGAGGCTGCACTTCAGATATGACTCCATGAGGGCACGTACACAGCTGGACACATCATGGACCATAACGAAAATGTTGGCAGACCAGATGCTACAACAAAGCAAGGTGAAAATGTGATGGCCTGTAAATATCTATATATTTGTCCATCATAGATTTACATAGTTGCGTAATTTCATTTTTCAAAAAAGAGCTATGAATAAAGAACTACTGAAAGGTGCTTTTGGAAGCAGCCATGATGCTGTTTTTGATGGAGACACACCCAGCCAATCAGTACGTGAGAGGAAATGACAATGGCTGAGTTTCCCAACAAAGAGTTAAGAAGCTTCTTAAGGAGTTAAGAAGCTTCTTAAGGAGTTAAGAAGGCTCCAAAGAAGTGTTTCCCAAATGCCTTCTTAACAGAAGAGAGAGAGAGAGAAAAAAAAGGCTCTTAAGAAGCATCTTAACTGTAGCTGTCCACCATCTCCATGTGAGAGGTCCTCTGCGGCCCACTAGATGGCACTCTGAGCCCACCAGTGGGCCACGACCCAGTGGTTGAGAAACACTGTTGTAGAATAACCTAATCGTGGTCATGTTAAACAAGAACTTCTTCTATTAAACATTATTTATTTCAGACATGGACTGCATTTCAAATTGCTTTATATTGTAGCGATGTGGGGTTGCCAGTAAACATGGGTTTGTCTGAGTGTTGGGTTCAGTTCGCTGGGGGTGTTGTAGAGTGTGTCCCACCGCACGTGAACGCGCTGGGAATAGGAGTAACAGCACCTGAAGGGCACATGGAGTCATGTGGGGTTGCTAGCTCGCTGGGGATTGGGTGAGCGGGAGGTGGCCATTTTGTCGGCGGGGAAATGTGCGTGTTTTGGCCAGTCTGAAGATACGAGGGGACTGGACGGGTGTGTTAGCTAGGAGTGTAGCCAAGTGTGGTGGAGTGTGAGCAGTGAATAAAGCCTGAGACCAAGTATCGCCTCTTCTGCTCGTTCCTTAATGATCCTGGGAGCGGATTATTACATTGGTGTACAGAAGTGTTAACTACGAACTTTGCCGCTCGCCTCGTGCGGTAACATCTAAAGAACAAAGAGAAAAAATAAAAAAGTGGAACGGAGACACGGACTGTTGCTGCTTGCCGCGGAGGTTCCAGCCAGCTGCAAGCTAATTGGGCTGGATTTCCCTCAAGTAGGTCGGCTTGAGTGCTACAGTTGGCGTGTGAGAAGGGGCAAGGAGGAGCGGAGAAGAAGTGAAAATTAACGCCTTGGAGGATCGGCCAGGCGTGGGCGGCTAGCTGTGTCTGCTAGCTGCTAAAAGGTTAGCTGTGTCTGCTAACTGCTAAGAGGTTAGCTGTGTCTGCTAACTGGTACGAGACTAGCTGTGTCTGCTAGCTGATACGAAGTTAGCTGGTGTGCTAACTGCTACAAACACCACGTGGAATGGCACACGTTGGTGGACCCTCGTCGTTGGACGGGGGGAGGGAGGAGCTACCGACTCCGGAGTTCAGCGCGGTACTGGCTGGCATGGAGACACGCCTGAAGCAGGAGTTCAGCGCGGTGCTTGCCGGCGTGGAGGACCGCTTGATGTGGGAGATCAGACGGCTGTGGGAAGCGACGCCTGCCTGGGCAGAGGAGCTAATGAAGCGGCTGCAGGAAGTCGCGCAGCACGGAGAAAAGCGGACGGAGGAGCCGCAGAGACTGTGTTGGACTTGTGGAGCACAGGGTCATCTAGCGAGGTGGTGTCGCAGCGGTCCCGGGGGGCAGACCAGGTACACGGAGCAACGGTACTGGGGGCGGCCGGGTGTCTGTTGGTCGTGCGGAGAGTTCGGGCACCTAGCCAGGGAGTGTCCGGAGGCTGTCGGAGGACAGAGGACAGCGGGAGAGGAGAGATGCGCAGGCGGCTGGCAGGTGAGACTCTGTTGGTCGTGTAAGAAGCCTGGACATTTGGCCAGGAACTGCACTGAGTCTGTGGAGGACGAAGGAGGGACACAGGCTGAAGAGAACGTTATTGGAGTCGGGGGACTGACGATTGTGTCTCCAGAGGAGAATGCGTGCAGCCGGGGGGAAGAGGACATTGTTAGGGTCGGGAGAGTGACGATGGTGTCTCCAGATGAGCGGGTGTTGCTAACGCCGGAGGAACCGGCCCAGCCTAGCTCCTCTGCACCCCCCACAATGGCTGTGCAGGAAGCCAAGGTGGAGATCGCCGTCGTTGGTGTTCCCCCTGCTGTCCTGCACACGCCGCCCCCTGGGGGAGGGGGAGGGGAGGACGAGCGCGTGCAAGAGGCGGAGGAAGTGGAGTACTGTGTAGACGTGGACCTGACGGACAACGACGTAACCATCATGGATGTCGACGTGGATGAGTGGAACTACAGGCAGGAGGAGGACGCTGACATCAGTCCGGTGCTCGCGTGGGTGGCGGCCGGACGCCGGCCCCCTGTGGAGGAGATTCGCATGTGTTCCGGGGCCACGAGGGGACTGTGGGAGATGTTTACCGACCTGCGTCTGGATGTAGATGGGATTTTGGAGAGGAAAGGGGGGGGAGGAAAAAGGGGGTTCCAGACGGTTGTACCCAGCTACCTGCGGGGATTGGTGCTACGGTGGGCACATAGGGCCCCCAGATCCAGTCCCCCCGGATCCGGTCATTTCGGAGCTGAAGAGACACTCCGCCGTGTTCGTACATTTGGCTACTGGGGAAAACACAAGGGGGACGTGCGGAGCTACTGCAGTGCGTGTGATGACTGTAGGGCACAGAGGGGGGACCGAAGAGAGTCACCCTGTGAAGGACTAACCCCACTGGGGGTTGGGAGGGACTAGAGTGCTTCAGATGGGACAGAAGCTTTGAAAGGGGGGATGGAAATGGTGGTGGTTGAAATGTGTGGAAAAAAAGAAAAAAAATGTGTAATGTTGATGTTGTTGTGCATGTTTACTGTACCACTTGGGACAAGTGTTTGTTTAGAAGGGGGGGCTGTGTAGCGATGTGGGGTTGCCAGTAAACATGGGTTTGTCTGAGTGTTGGGTTCAGTTCGCTGGGGGTGTTGTAGAGTGTGTCCCACCGCACGTGAACGCGCTGGGAATAGGAGTAACAGCACCTGAAGGGGACATGGAGTCATGTGGGGTTGCTAGCTCCCTGGGGATTGGGTGAGCGGGAGGTGGCCATTTTGTCGGCGGGGAAATGTGCGTGTTTTGGCCAGTCTGAAGATACGAGGGGACTGGACGGGTGTGTTAGCTAGGAGTGTAGCCAAGTGTGGCTAAGCGCTGGAAGCTGGGAGTGTGAGCAGTGAATAAAGCTTGAGACCAAGTATCGCCTCTTCTGCTCGTTCCTTAACTCATTCACCGCCAAAGACGTCTTTGACGTGTTATCAGAAATAGCCATCCACGCCAAAGACGTGTTTGACGTGTTTTTGTTTTTATTAGTGCAGCGCTTAGTTCAAACACTTGCCCAGCCTGTGACACAGACACAGGTCCCTAACCTCAAAGTCAAGCCGACAGCACGTTATCAAACACATACCGCAGCTGTTGTTTGAAATAAGGAAGAAGGAGGAAAGGAGGAAATACAGAGAAATGCGCTTCCTTGTAGAGAGGAGAAACGCCATTGAAACGCCGCTCGGCGCGCTGCACTGCTCGCCTTGCTGCAGAGCGAACCTGGATTGCCTAGTGTGACGAACATGATCGATCCGGTTCCAGCAGCGCCTGGTCCCAAAGCAAAGCCAGACCCGTTCCTGTGTCGTGTCGCAGCATTCGACCCAGCCCGAACGAGAGGAGGAAAACGAGCAGAGGAGGCAAAACGCTGATGGGGAAGGAGGGGGAAGGAGGTGCGGGGGAAGGATGTGCGATCTAGCAGCAGCTGTGGACAGAACTCTCTCTCTCTCTGTGTGTGTGTGTGTGTGTGTGTGTGTGTGTGTGTGTGTGTGTGTGTGTGTCTGTGTCTGTGTCTGTGTGTGTCTGTCTGTCTGTCTGTCTGTCTGTCTGTCTGTCTGTGTGTCTGTCTGTCTGTCTGTCTGTCTGCACACTCACTCACACTGAGCAAACTGTATTGTTGAATGTAAAAAAAGCACTTCATATATATATATATATATATATATATATATATTTTGTCATTTGTGTCATAATGAATAATATTTACATGTCTGATGTCAATACAGTTCAAAATAAAAGAATTGAGAGCGAGTTCTGCCTGAGATTGTGTGCTGTACATAAATGCCATTTTCTGCAATTTCTTTTCTCAGAGAGACCTTTTGGGTGAAAACAGGGTGTATATAAATGGCTATAAGTAGAGTACAGAACATGCTAAAAGCTCACTTTTTTTTTCCTGGTGAACCCAGAGACGTACATCTTCATTTTGAGGTATTGCAAATCACTTTGGTGCTAATAGATAATTTACTGTGGGTCTTGAAAGATGACCAACAATTATGAAAATCTTTGGCCTGTGCTAAATATTGGCAGTCCTAAACTGGCCATGAATGAGTTAATGATCCTGGGAGCGGATTATTACAATATACACAGCATACAACAAAATTGCGAGAAACACTACAGAATTTAAGCGACCTTGGGTTCTGTGAAAGGTGCTATATAAATCCACAAGATTCTTATTATAAAAGGAATCCATTCTGGTTAGAGGAATATAGCCGACGGTAAAACATTTAAAACACAAGTAACCATACATACAGGGGAGATTTTCAAGTGTTCCCCAATTTTAAACACTAAAGTAAGTAAGTAAGTAATCTTTATTTGTATAGCACTTCTCAAAACAAAGTTACAAAGTGCTTCACACAACAAGATAAGAGATTATACATACTGAGGAATATAAAATAAATACCCCATAATAAAACCAAAAGGAACAATCAAATAATGCTGATAAAATAATCTAATTAAAACGACAGTAAAACAATGAGAATATGCAGATAAAAACAAATAAAAAGCAAAGAGATAGCATAATTAAGAGAAAGCTTGCCTGTAAAAATACGTTTTAAGAAGAGATTTAAAAGAAACTACGGAGTTTGCTAGCCTAATAGCCTCGGGAAGGGAGTTCCACAGTTGCGGAGCGCGAACCGCAAATGCCCGGTCTCCTTTTGAGACAAGGCGGGCTTTAGGAACTTTTAAAAAGGTTTGGCCGGAGGAGCGCAGGCAGCGGCTAGGCTCATATGGAGCTAATAAGTTTAAAATATAAGTGGGAGCAAAGCCATGTATGGCTTTAAACGTGATCAATAAAATCTTAAAATCACACCTAAATTTAACAGGAAGCCAATGAAGGGAGGCAAGGATGGGAGTGATGTGGTCATGTCTCTTTGTGTTTGTTAGGAGTCTAGCAGCTGCATTCTGTACGAGCTGGAGACGGGAGATGGATTTATGGCTGAGTCCTGAATAGAGAGAATTACAGTAGTCCAGTCTGGATGAAATGAAAGCGTGGATTACTTTTTCTAGGTCCGTTTGAGAGAGGAAGGTTTTAATTTTAGTTATGTTTCGGAGCTGTAGAAAGCAGGATTGGACTACCTTGGAGATTTGTTTATCAAAACCTAGATCAGAGTCAAAAGTCACCCCCAAGTTGCGCGTAGACTCTTTGATGTTTGTGGATAAGCTGCCTAGGTTATTATGCCATATAGACGTCCGGTTTGAGGAGCCAAAGAAGATTACCTCCGTTTTGGACTCATTAAGTCTGAGGAAATTTTGAGACATCCAGGACTTCACATCAGAGATGCAGGCCATAACACGAACAAGGTTGTCGGATTGTTCGCTTCGAAGTGGCATATATAACTGCGTGTCGTCCGCATAGCAGTGGAAATTAACATTATGCTTACGGAAGATCTGTCCCAGAGCAAGCATATAAATACAAAATAATAAAGGACCCAGGATCGAGCCTTGTGGTACCCCACATGAGAGGGGGGCAGAAGATGACGATACTTCCCCCATAACAACGGAGAAGGACCTATCAGATAAGTAGGAGCGAAACCAGGCAAGGGAACAGCCTGTAATGCCGACAAGATTTTCCAGGCGTTCTAACAGGATGCTATGGTCGATTGTATCAAAAGCAGAACTCAAGTCAAGCAAAATTAAGATTGAACAAGCCCCTGAGTCCGCTGCAAGCAATAGATCATTAGAGACCTTAATGAGGGCTGTTTCCGTGCTGTGTTGGGCACGGAATCCTGATTGGAATTCCTCAAATATGTTGTTATTGTTCATGAACGACACTAATTGTGTGGCAACAGCCTTTTCTAGAATCTTAGATAAAAATGGTAAGTTAGAGATTGGTCTAAAATTGTTAAGAATTAAAGGGTCAAGTGTAGGTTTCTTTAGGAGAGGTCGGACAATTGCGTGTTTAAAACTAGAGGGGAAACATCCAGTGGATAATGAAGAGTTTATAATAGACAGGATGTGTCGGCCAACTAATGGAAAAGTCTCCTTGAGGAATCTAGTGGGAAGGACATCTAGTTGACAGGACGATGAACTTAATTTAGACACTATCTCCTCTAGATTTTGCATCGAAATTTCATCAAAATTGCACAACCTAGCTAAAGATTCAGAGTAGGAAGGTGCAGAGACAGCGCATGGGTTTTTGGCTTCCTGAGCAATCTGGAGCCTGATGTCATCAATTTTGCTCATGAAATGTTGGAGAAATTCTTCACATTTCTCAGCAGAAGCCTCCATGTGCTGGGTGGGAGGAGGATTGATTACAGTGTTGATGGTTTGGAATAGAATTCTAGGGTTATGACGGTTGCTTAAAATTAGATTCGAAAAATAGGAGTACCTAGCTTCTTTAACTGCCTCCTGATAGGTCAGCATCAGGTTTTTAAGGGTGCCAAGGGATACCTGGAGTTGATCTTTTTTCCATTTTCTCTCTGCTCTCCTACATTGTCTCTTTAGTTCCCTTGTATGGTCATTTAGCCATGGCAACACATTGGGATTAACACGTTTTGTCTTAAAGGGGGCAATGCCGTCAAGGATAGTTGAACAAGTTTTGTTAAAGTCAACTACGAGATCGTTAACAGAGACCCCGATCTGACTATAAGCATTTGTGGCAGAAGCAGTAAACATTTGTGAAAACCTGCTAGCTGAGTTGGAGTTTAAGGAACGAGAGTAGATGCGGGTAGGAGGCCTGGGGGCAGGAACTGGAAGCAGAGTATTAAAAATCACAGCCTTATGATCCGAGACATTAAAATCTAGCATTTTGAGATCATTTAAAGAGACACCATGAGAAAGCACAAGGTCGAGAGTATGACCCTTGCTATGAGTAGGGCTATTAATAAGCTGAACAAAATTAAATGATTCGAACAGGCTAATAAAATCAGCAGCGAAGCTAGACAGGGAAGGACAGCAGACATGTATATTAAAATCCCCGAGGATCAACACTCTATCATATTTGGTCATAATAAAGGAAAGAAGCTCAGAAAATTCATGGATAAAATCAGTGTTTCCTTTAGGAGGTCTATAAATTAAGATACACAGGATAGGGAGCTGGCCATTTAGCAGGAAACCCAGGGATTCAAACGATGAACAGCTACTTAGAGAGACTGGGGAACATTTAAAATTGTTGTTGTAAATGACAGCAACCCCGCCTCCACGTCCTGATAGTCTGGGTTGATTTAGAGAGGAATAGTTTGGGGGGGAGGCCTCAGTTAGAGGGGCATAGTATCCAGGGCTTAACCAGGACTCCGTAATAAAAAATATGTCAATATTATTTGACATAATGAAATCTTGGCATAGAAAAGATTTGTTTACAATGGACCTCACGTTAAGTAAGCTGAACACAGCAGAGATTTTAGGTTCAGATTCAATAGGAGATGAATGTAGTTGGTCAGATGGGATAGCAGGCTTTATAGTGATATTACTTGGAATAGGAACTAAATATGCTCTTTCTGCACGTTTTAGATGGTAGCCAGTGACAGACCTAGGAGCATGGTGGATTGGGTGAGACTGGTTAACACTAATACGGACGGGGATATGGGAAAGTAATTGGTGTATAGTATTTACAGCAGGACCCTCTGTGACGAGAGTATGAGAATCTATTATAGAGATGTCATTAATGGGGTCGAGCTGTGGTGACTGTCAGAGGGAGAGAGGGTCAGGGCCAACACTAAAAGACAGAAAGTTGATAAAGTTGTCTATTAATGTTTTGGTGCCCAGTCCAGTTAGATGTAATCCATCGGGTCTAAACAGTGCGCCCTGGGACCAAAAAGCATCAAAGTGATTAACGAAAGTAAAGCCTGTTGCTAGGCAGAAAGTCAGCAACCATTGATGTAGACTGAAAAGACGGCTAAATCGTTCGGATGAGTTAGATAGTGTTGGGAGCGGACCAGATAGATAGCAGACTTTGCCCAGGCTCTCTATAGGGTGCATGAAAGGGTGCATGAAAGAAAGGAAAAAGGGAAAAACACAAGAGGAACCGTGGGCACAAGTATCTCCTTTTGCCTGACCCGGCTGGATCTGCCAGTGTTTCGTCATTAAGAAGGTGTTAAGAATGCCCCAGACCCTTCTTACAAAACCTTAACGAAAGATCATCTTAGCGCTAAGAAGCTTTTGGGAAACGCAGCCTTCTTAACGGAAGATAATTTTAGGCTAAGAAGCAATCGGGAAACGCGTTGGCTTCGTTGGCTTCTTACGGGAGCCTTAAGAAGGGTCAAAGAAGCTTCTTAGCGCTAATAAGCTTTTGGGAAACGCATGCCATGATCATCTTAGGCTAAGAAGCAATTGGGAAACGTGTTTGCTTCTTAACACATTCACTGCCAACAGTTTTTTTTTTACTGTAGGTAGCTTCTGCCAAGGTTTTTTTTGAGGATTCTGGCTCATCTTTCAAGAGCCGAGGATTATTTTCTGCTAGGAATTTGTGAACACAAAATATCTCAAAAGAACTAATAGAATGTGTGCTTTCTCTGTCTAAAAGAGTTAGTTTGTAGAGTTAGTATGTAGGCATTAGCAGTTGAATACAGCATGGTTTCAGCGTCTGAGAAGAAAAGCTGAGAAAAATGCATTTTTGTGAAATTCGATAGAACAGTCACTTTAACTATTTATTTTTGGCATCAGTGAGACATCAGACATCTAAACAATAGTTCTTTGAACAGTAATTTCCTCCATAACAGCACCCTCACCCCCCTCTCCTCCAAACTCCTCCCTCCGTGGGTGTGTCTCTGGTGGCTTTGTAGGGTTTGTCACAAGCGAGTCTCTCCTGCCTGTCTGTGCTGCCTGGCTGCTGGCGGCCGCTCTTTGGGCGAGTCTGGATGGGGCTCGTTTTTCGGTTGTGAGCTCAGCTGGAATGAAGCTGCGTGCGATTCTGGGCTTTCTGCCGGTGTTTCAAAGTGTGTTGCACCCATAATCTATGATGCAAATTTGCAATCCCCCACCACCAGCTCCCAGCGCGAAAGCGAAAGCGAAAGCGAAAGCGTTTTCGCCAATCCATTTTCATGAGAATGGCTTCCTCACGCTGCTGTTTTTGCTTGGCTTCGTCTAGTCTGGAGAGCACTGTCGCCACTTAGTGGGTCGGTAAAATAGATTATACACATTCAATACCTCCCATATTTTTATAGGAGATGTAAAAAGGTTTGATGCACGTCCCACCGTCAAAATAAAAATAAAAAATTTGGACGAGATATCTCGTCCACGGCAATCAACCGTTGGTTTCTGCTTGACGAGATATCTCGTCCACGGCAGTGAACGTGTTAAGGGGGCCTTAAGAAGGGTTAAAGAAGCTTCGTAGCGCTAAGAAGCTTTTGGGAAACCCAGCCAATGTTGATATCTCTTTTTATCCACCTTATTTGTGCCCTACTGTATCTCTTTGCATAACAACCCCATTCACCTAAAAATAGTGGGATTTTTTGTCATGGAAAAGGTGAACTACAACTCCAAACTTATTGTTTTCATTTATTTTCTAGGGAAACCCCGCTGGAGTTTTCCCTTGTCCAGACAGTCACAGGAATGGGTGACAAAGCCCATATATGTAAGGACAGCGCAGACCTTCTGGCGAGACCTCATGGAGCATGTCCTGACAATGAGGGATGATCGGACAGTGCCACTGTCGTACCGAGTGGTATACACAGAGCCTCGTAAGGAGAAGAGACCACCTCGCCGAAGAATGCTTCAAAACATAGCTCCGGTCCCGAGACCAGATACAGCAAGTTTGCTGGTTCAACGGAGTAGTGGGGGCACGGTGGCTCAGTGGTAGAGCTGTCGCCCCGCAGTCAGAAGGCCCTGAGTTCGATTCTCGCCTGGGACACTGTGGGCGCTGTGGTTGTGTTCCCCCCCATATCTTCAGTGCCTACTGCCCAGGTGGGGTATCTCATCGTAAGGGCCTTTCTGTCTGTGTGGAGTTTGCATGTTCTCCCCGTGCTCCCCCCTCCGTATATAACCCCCCCCATTAAAAACATGCAGAAGATCAGATCGTCATCGTCATCCGACCAGTGACGACAACATCCGAAGTCGGTCCCCGGGCGCTGTACGAGAAAGCGACCACTGCTCCTGGCCTGCCCCCCGGAGGAAAGGACAAAGCCAGGATGGGTTAAATGCAGAGGACAAATTTCACCGGCCACCGTCAGCATGTGTGTGTTGTGGCCCTCCGTGCATGTGTTGATTGTAATCGTGTGACAATAAAGACGGGCTTGTCCGTCTGAAATCGTGTTTTTTAATCGTGTTTTTTAGTCGATTCAGCCGTTCATACAGAGCTGCTGCTGCACCTTATTAGCTGGCAAGATTTTGGGAGCTTCAGTTACCGACCACTTGATTAGCATGGCAATCATTCACATATAGCCTTCTCTCCGTATTTTTTCATTTGTTTATTTTTCTGACCAATGTATGTTGAGCCAATCGTTACTTGAAATAAATCGTCATAAACAGAGACTTTGTGCTATTATTTTTTACATGTGGAAGTACTGACATTTTACAGTTTTCTGTACCAATAGCAGAAATGATAGTCTAGTAATAAAAAAATTGCATTGATATACTGGAGTCTGCTACCTCACAGGATCTAATTGAATTTTTTGTGCCTCTAGGATCAAACTTTTGATTGATTGAAAAGTTTATTTCTATAGCGACAGATACATAAACATAGAGCATTCACAGGAAACATTCTTTTGTTATATATCCTGACATTTATAGCCTAAGCTAGTTTGCAATGTTTGTCCCTAGATGTTATAAGGCAATAATAAAAACAGGGTACAGAATACAGACTATAGAATACAGCTGTTAGGTTACACAAAATTTAGTGATTGGATTATATGCTTAGAAATGGTAGCAAATAAAAAAATATAGATATAGAGATGATAATAGTGGCAAGGGTCTGATCGAGTACTATAGATGTTTATAATGTGTTATGGCTACATTAGTCCTTTGCAAGGTATAGTTATTGAATCACTTGTGGTCTATGTTTGGGTTCCTTCAAATGATGTCCTCTGCCTCAATGAATCCAACGTAGCTGCCCGTGGGAGAGGGGTACTTGCTTCTGACTGCAGTGACAATGCAGCTAGGCAAGACTCTCCTATTTCCAGGTCCAAGGCGTTCTCCTCTCAGAGCCCATTCGAGCACAACACGATAGGCTACAAGTCTGCACTGCCTGTAGGACAGAAAATGGCCAAGTTGATTAGAAAAATAAATATACTTTACTATTTACTCATCAATCAGATAAATTACAGGCTAAATCAATTGCAAATGTGCGCTATTTGTAGGCTACTTACCCTATGGAAAGTTGCCCATTTGGTCCTGCCGGTTTGGGCCGGGTCCTCCAGTTTATTTTAGGCACACGAAAGAAAGTCTCTACCACTGCCCTGTTTATGAGAGAGGGGAAATCCTCAGACGTGGTGAGACAGCATTGTGTGGGGTCTGATGTATCGTCATCTCCGGAAATATCCACACCTCCAACATCTGGCCTCACGTCCCAGGTCAACAGAGGCATTCCTCCTCGGTGGGCATAGGGTTACAGCGTCCACAGGAACACCACCAATCAGATGAGATCAGATCAGATAAACTTTATTGTCCCGGAGGGGAAATTTGTCTTGGGCTACAAAGTACATTACAGCGTCGATCTGCAAAACATATACCAACAAGAGAAAGAAAACAACAACAACATGACAGCAGACAACAGTAGCATTTTAACAGGACATTGCACAGAACCCGGGTTGAACAGGCAGTGCCTGTTTAGGCAAGAAAAAAATTGCACCCCCCATATTGCACTGACCCTTATTGCACTATCATGTGAAATAAGATAATAAAATAAAATAAAATAATAAGATAAATAAAAGCATATAACCATAAAAAACATAAAATCCTAGAAGCATAAAACCATGGTGAGATGAAAACAAGGAGAAACCACAAGAAGGACTAAAAAGAAAAGAAACAAGCACGCTTACCTACTGCCACCTCCCATCAGTGCAGGTGTTACACCCGTGAGGAAGGGGCTCGCTGTCTATTCAGCAGTGCAATAGAAGTAGGAAGGAAGGATAGACTATATCTATTGCTTTTGCAGCGGCTGGCTCTGAACCGTCTGCCCGAGGGTAGCATCTCGTACTCCGAGTAGAGGATGTGGTTTGGATCAGTCAGAACTCTATTTGCCAGGTTAATAACTTTGTTTTCGAAGATGGACTGAAGTGTCGGATAATCCTTTCTGCCGATCACCTTCATGGCAGTTTTTACCATCACCATTTATTCTGGGCCGTGCAGCGGCTTGTTCGTCGTGCTGTTCCTCTCTCTCTCTCCTTGTTCGCTCTTCAATTTTGGCCAACTCTTCAAGCGTATACTCGGGCTCAAATCGATAAGGGCGGCCATCGTATTCAAAGTCATCGACCCTATTCTCCCACAGGCCTTCGGCGCTAAAACGGGCCTTAAATGCAAAAAAACGTGCCTTGCGCCTGCCTCGGGAAGATATCAACAGGGCTTTAGGCTGGCAAATGCGCTTTAGGCGGAATGGGCGTGGCGCACTCCCTGAATGTGCGAGAATGGGCGTTTCGGCCTTAAATATTGGCCTAATGATATCTTCCGACCTGGCGTTAATTTATTGCTTTGCGCTTTTGAAAAGCAGGCCTATTCAGTGCGCTGGTTGCGCGGAGCGCTCCTCTGGCTCTCCTCTGTCACCCTTCTCTGTGTCACTCCCTCTCTCTTGCTCATATCAGTCTGACAGGCACAATACGACTCTCTCTCTCTGACTCCCTCGCTCAGACAGACACAACACACGTCCCATAGGAAAAAGAAGTTGTAAGTTCACTGCCTGGCATGTCCCAGCATGCATTGGGCTACTCCATTTCGCTACTAAATAGCAACCAAATGAGCCGAAATAGATATAAAGGTAGATCTAAATAATGTGTAATGGTAACACAACCTGCAATTGTAGAACATTTCAATATTGGACCAAATAAAACCTTGAAATGGAAACACCACCATATGTGAAACATATATGTCATATTGGGGCTATATATATATCCCTTGTAGATTTAACGTGATTTAGATGAGTGACAGTGTAACGCGGTTCTACTGTCATGTCCTACTGTGATGTCGCTCCAATAAATTGGCTCTACTTCACATTTTAGTTTTACAATAAAAACACATTTCTGCAATGACTTTACATAATATAGGCTATATTTATGTGCATCATCCTACCTGCAGCAGGGGAGAGAAAACGATATCTTTCTGGACAAACTTTCACCAATCTAATTAATCTCATCATATAGGGATAGGCTATATTTTTCTAGCTGATGCCTTTAGAACATTCTTTTCACTTTGATATTGCTATAGTGTAGCGTATTTACATGCTTGCAGTATTTAAACTGCAGTTAGATTGGTTTGAGAAGCATAATAATATGGAATAATAGCCTATATATGGAGACAGACAGACGGGTTGAAGCATAATTTTACGCTTAAAAGGCGTGGTTATAATGGTTGAGGCCGCGTGTAGCGCCGGCACCAAGATATCGAGTGCGCTGGTCCACACCCACTAATCTGGGCTGCGCCAGGCCATAAACGCAGTTTCTACGCCGATGCAACGATAGAGCCCATCATCCGTATCCTCGAAATCAGAAAAATATTCTGCCATTTTTCACTAAATCTTCAAGGCACGTAATAGCTCTTCGTTGTTGTTGATGTGAACAAGACAATAGTCGCGGGGAGAATGTCTCCTGTTCTGTGCGCAGGTAAGTTTAGCAGCCGGGGTGTAAACTCTCACGGGACTTGAACGGGCAGAACGGGATTTGGATTCACAGACCCTGGATGAGGAGACCCGAAGAGCCCTGAGGGGGACATACAGTCTCAGGTGTATTTATGGATCTTATAATGTGGATATGGACTGCGGCGAGACAGAAAATGTGTGATTTACAGAGTGCATGCAGCATGCCCCGTAGGCTCCCGTTCTAGCCTGTTTGAGGAGTGTACTCGGTGCGACAGATCTTCTGTGGGGATCCGAATGAAACAAAAGGTATTTGGGGGAGGAAAACATCATATTTTAAGCTGGAAATGAGGACCGTGGTGTAAAAAACCGAAATTCTCCTTTAAGGCCATGACAGCTGTGCGCGTGCTGTTTGTTTACAGTAGGCTATGTTAATTAAACAGCTGTGCAGGTTGGGCAGCTTATGAATTTATATGTGATTTGTGACAGCCCTTGGCCCTTTAGGCCAATTGGCCTGTTTGTTTAGTTGCTGAGCTGGGAGGAGAGACTCATCACCACCTACCTACAGTAATCAGCTAACCTCCAACACCTGTGTGGGTGTGGCTGCTCACTCCTGTAAAGGGAGGCCTGAGCAGTCAGTCTCTCTCTCCTCCTTGCCCTGTTCAGTTGATTTGTTTCGGTTGGGTTTGACATTTGATTTGTGCATTTACAGTTATCCACACATTACAGACACTACTGATTTACTGATTGACCTTTTTATTTAGTTTATTTAAAATAAATTTGATTATTTTGTATAAAAGTCATGTGTGGTCTCCACTTTTGTCTACGCCTTGAGCCAGGTCGTGACAGATTAGACTTATACGGTTTTAATGCACATCTGCTGGCCAATCAGAAACGGGTATTCACCCAGACCATAGTATAACATAAATTATAAAACGGTTCTCTCAAATCGAGAAATCTGATTGACTCACAGCTGTGGTGTAATGAGCATAAACCACAGTCAATATACTGTATTAAGACATTTAAATAATGATAATAATAATAATAATAATAATAATAATAATAATAATAATAATACTTTTCATATTGCCATACTTGGTAACCTTGGAGCCTCGCCACTTTGGAGAAAATAAAGCTAGCTTGCGTCCAAGCCTCGCAAACAGGAACACCGCAATACAATACCCAGAGTGCCTTGCGCTCGTGTTGACTGGTGTCTCCTGTTAGTGACATAATTATACGACAACTACTAGGCACCGAAATGGAAACATGTAAGGTTAACTTTGACCTCTGGAGTGGCTTATCTATGGACGAGTGGATTGAGCAGTGCCTACATTATCTCCAGAAAAGCCTGTAACGACGCATTATGTAATAACTGCACATTATGTAATAAAATGCCAAAATGTAATAACATCTCACTTTCAATATGTAATAACGGCGCATTATGTAATAAAATGCGCAATATGTAATAAATCGCCTAAACGCAATATGTAATAGCGTTTGACGCATTTTGTAATAAATGTATTACATATTGCGCAGATTATTACATATTGCGGCGGTTGCATTTTTTCTGGGTGGAAATGTAATAAGTGGCCGCATTATGTAACAAAATTAGAAAATGCACTGACTTTGTCATGGGGGGGGGAAGTAGGCTAATAAACATATGTGTCAAAACCAGTCAAGCAAATATATATCTATAGTTGTTATTTTATGCTACTTTATTTGATGTTATGGTAATTATTTTACTTATTGACTGTTCTACGTTAAGGAGATACTGTGTGATACGGTGTTATGTTATGCTATTGTGTTATGTGGATATTTCATATCCACATTCAGCTTGTGGCTGAAGAAGGCAGCTTGCTGCCGAAACGTTGGTTTCCTATTCTCTGTGTCCTCAATAAATTATTGGCACTTTGACTATAGTGTGTGCGGCTACATCTCTGTCTCTCATGAGACTAAAAAACCTCAAAAAAGTTTAATGTAACATGGAGTATTGTGCCAATAAAATGTTTAGATAGGATGAGACGGGGTGGAGCACCAGGGACATTTAGAAAGGAGAATCCGAAGTAGGGACGGTCGTCGCAGGGACGGATGGGAGGGCTCGGCTGCCAAGGTACAGCCACAAGCAAATGTAGTCAAAAGGTTGATAAAGACTACAGCACTAACTTTGGCTCCAGTGTCTCATTATAATAAAAACCTCAGACAAAATCTGCATCTGGACCTCTTTTTTCTCAAGCAAAGCGCGCTAGAACTAACTGCCGTTAGGGCAAACCCAGCATGGCAGCTCACCCCACTAACCCCAAATTGCTTTCCCCTCTAGATCCCTAATCCTGCGCAGTATTACGATGGGTGGAGGAAAAAAGAGTTGGAGCGAGAGAAGGAGGGCGGACGCCAGAGGAAAGAGGAAGGCCGTGGAGAGAGAGCAGGCGAGACACAGGAAAATAGAAACGATCTTCATGAATGCGGCCCTCAGACAGGGATGTCGGTACTTTGTCAAAACTGCCACCCTCATGTGTGGGGATGGCATCAGGCGGCCAGTCCCCTTGTGGATCATGGTGAAGAAGACGGCCATCCTGGTAACATGGCTGCCAGAGTGTGAGAGCTGGGACCAGCTCAAGGAGAGACAGCGGGAGGCAGCCGGGGAGCTGGCCATCAGCTGCCTAATGAACGAGGGGCTGGCAGAGGGGTGGACGGTGGAGGCCAACAGACCGATGTTGACCTCGAGAGGACTTATGAGAATTGACCTCATCCTCATCAGGGAATCGAAAATGCTGCTAGTCAGCATTGGTACCAGGCCGCCTAGGAGCGAGAGACAGATGAGGAATATGAGCAGAGCGTTGCAGGAATGCCTCATTGAACCAGCAGGGATCCTGCAAAGGAGCTTCCCCCATATACAAACTATAAGAACCTTTGGGGTTGTCCTGGACACCCTGGGATCGGTGGTGCTCCCAGTCACCATGGACCTCCTGGTCTACATAGGGGTGACTGATGAGAGATGGGATGATGCGGTCCGGAGACTCCTCTGGCTTAGGCCGCCAACATTAGGGAGTATCTAAGGGATTGCCATCCTAATGAGAGTTTGTTAGAGGTTGTTAGAGGAAGGGTGCAAGTTAACCCACAAATTGTTCTCGCTGTTGTGAAACCACGCCAATAAAACTGTTTACCCAAAGCACGTAGATGAAATGTGAAGTCTTTCCTGGCAATAAAAAGAACTAGTTCACAACTTGTATGTCTCTCCACTAGGAACGGCCGGATATAAGGGGCTGTACACTCACAAAGAACATGAAAACACATAAAGAATCAACGGTCTAGGGGACAATAATAGGCTACTGACGTGAGGGGTGCAGTTGCTGAGGGGCAACCACAAGTGCGCGATGGTCAGTGCTACAGAGTGTTGTTCGGGTTTGCCTGGGTAGTGAAAAGGGGCGGAAGACGAGCCCTGCCGAGTCTGCCATACAGAAGAGACGGCTAAGTGGGCACGGCAGAAGAGGCGGGTCTGGTCGCTGAACCAAACCACTATGAGGGCAAAACTCGATGCCTCGTCCATACCAGTTGACCTCCCGGGGACACTGAATGGACCGGGATACTCTGGAGTATGGCCTTGTCCGCTCACTCATGCTCAGCCTTAAAAATGGAAAAGAACAGGGACAAAATAGCTAGCTCCAGTGATGCCATGCCCGGTGAGGGAAAAAGGAGTGGGGTTAGGGAGGGCGAGCCACCGAGGGGGTCTGTCTGCAATTCCAGTTTGGAGATGGACTTCTCCTATGGGTGGTATAGTAATAATAGCCTTTTTAGACGTTAGCCTTACAGAATCTTCGATTATCCAGGGGGATAGGACGGAAATGGCAGTACGGCCACTTAAACTTCTAACGCTTTCCTTCTTAATATCTGAACCTAGGTGGACCAAAGGTGATTTAACTAGAGATTTCCTCAATATGCTAGTGCCAAATGGTCTTATTAACCTATTCTGTGTGTTACAGGTCGGAAGGAGCTAATCGTTTAACGAGATACTAGAAAGCAACCTAAACCTCAACCCACTCCAGAACAACATGGCGTCAGCAGGGAGGGCCTGCTTCTCAGAGCCAAGATCTTCAGGCAGTAGGGTTTTCACCTCACCCCTACCCAACCCTGGCAACTCTCAAATATGCGGCAACAATCCCTCTCTACACCTAGAGTAAATCGAGGCAGGAGCAGGATATGCCGTCCTGGAGGAAGCCCACGAGATACCGGCGGACCACAGCCGCCGGGGCAATCACCGACTCCAGGACAGGGAAAAAGGTTCTGGAGTCTCAAGAGAAGGCTCTTTGTTCCCCAAATTAAATTAAAACCAATCTTCTTAATGGGTTACAAAAGAGAAGTCCTCCCAAAAGCGGGATGCAGGAGGAAGCTCAGGGGACTTGACCAATTGGTCAAAGTGGTCATCAGACTTCCCTTTGAGAAGCACCCATGTATATTATGTAAGACTTTTTTGGGTACAGCGCAGAAGGCCTCAGTGCATTTTAAAACCAAACACAGGGCCAAAACGGTGACTTTTGCATGCAGACACTGCTCAAAACTAAACCCAAGTCTCAGGTCAATTGCATGTCATGCTGCAAAATGCATGGCACCCAAATGGAAGATTAAGGAGGATGGGGCGTTTGTCTGCGATACTTGCCATAGGGGCTTCACTACTAAAGCTGGTCTTACTTTGCACACTAGGAAGAGTCACCCCTTGTAGGCAGGGGCGCGGACACCAGTGGGGCATAGGAGCCCGGGTGCTAACACCGCTAGCCCACCAGAAGAAGGGGTATCAGAGACCCTACCCAATTCTAGGGTTTGCCCGACCTGTAGCAGAGAGTTTAGGTCTAGTAGGGGACTATCCCTACACTACCGTAAAATCCACCCAGCACTGACACTTCCAAAAATAGTAAAGAAGGGGATGCCCACTAAAGCTACAAGGGGCCAATGGACAGATGCGGAAACAGACACCCTCAATACCATCTTCGACACCATGGGGGGGATTCCGGGACTATTCAAACTGGCAAAAGAAAGCCTGCCAAACCGCACTATCGACCAGATAAAGTTCAAGGTCAAGAAACTGGGGAAGGCAAGAAGAGGGGTTGAACCTACACAACTGCAAGGTGGGAATTGGGGACAATGCCTAGCCGAATTAGGGAAGCCCCTGACCGTCCAACCTCCACCAAACAAGATCAGGGGTCTGCTCAAGAGGGAACTTAGGAAGATAGAGGGCCAACCAGCCCTCCCACTCTCACTGAAAAGCACAGTTAAAGAATTAGGGTATTTGAAAAGCGAAACCAAGACGTCCCGTCATAGAAGAGGGGGGGCCCAGGCCCCCGGGCGAGACAAGGGAACCGTATCCAAGACCGGGAGAGCAATAAAACTAACTCCCAGAACTACTGAGTCATTTTATTTCAATAAAGAGAAATACAACACTAATTGAGTAGTCTGACTCAAACCTCGCCAAGCCTGTATATGCATTGTGCTGCTAGTACAAATTAATCCATGCTCGCTACCCTGCTAACCCTGTATGAATGATTGCTTGCTTACCCCCACAGATTAAAAGATGCCGCCAGTGAGGAGGAGAGGAGATAGGAGGCTTATGAACCTGGGCGCAGCGAGAGTGAGGCGCTCCGCTGGCGTGATGACGGGAGTTAAGATCCCCGATAGGATCCCTGAGAGGCTGAGGGGAATGGTCAGCGGAGCCTTAGGAGTGATCATGGGGTTCGCCGACCAGGAGATGAGGCTCACAAGGGACGGAGGACTGCAATCAGTCGTCCCTGAGGACAAAGTGCCCTGATGGTAAAGATCAACCCTGTTGATAGTACGCAAAACTGAGATGTCAACAGAGCCATGAACCTGGCGGCCAGGAGGATGAGGGCAATGGTGGAGCGGCTAAGAAAAGAGGGACTCATCAGTGAGGGGCAAACCCCTGTCCCCATGCCCATGGTGCTCCCAGAGGGGAATTATTACTGCTGGGGACTCGACAAACTTAACGAGTACCTGGAGCTCGACTCGGATGATTTTAAGGACCTGGATGACAGCCTGAGGGCTGCCTAATAACACCCTCAACGGGTTGCCCAGTAAATGGGAAGACATTCACAGGGTCTAGTTAGGGACTAGTTCATGGGACACTGCAGTTTAAGAGCGCTAGGCGCTTGATGCTTATTTTTAGATGCCTGCTTGCTTGCTTGCTGTTCGTTTGTTCTTTGATGTTTACTTGTTATAACATGCCTGTTTATGTGTGTAATTAAAACTTGTTCTTGCTGTAAACTTGAGTGTACTCATTGTCTGTTTTAAAGGGCAATCTCCATGTATCATCTGTGTGTGGGAATGGGGCTTGAATGTTGGAGGTGTTTTGGAACCAACCAGGGTTTTTGGGGCCAAGTGTCTGAAGAGTGGGCCTAAACCCTCACGAGTGTGGGGCTTGGGGGACGTCAAGAGGGGGTAAGGGAGGGGAGTGAGCACCAGAGAAGACGGCCAGGACCAGAAGAAAAGAAGAGGAGGCAGCCACCAGAGGAGAACGGAGTACGACTACCGGCAGGAGCCATGGCGGAGATGAGGATGTTTGAGGTTCCAGAATGAAACCCTGGTCGCCGAGGGGCGACCTGGGGTGAGTACACTCAATCGAAGAGAGCGAAACCCTATAGGTCACCGAGGGGCGACCTGGGGTAAGTACATACAATCAAAGGGAAGCCTTATAGGTCAATGGGGGTCGACCTGGGGCACGTGCCAAGCCCGCAGTTGGGTGATCTGTCCATCACGGGCAAGGAAGAGAATCCCACGCACTGCAGATGAACAGCGTGGGACTCAAGAAACCCCAAAGAGGGCAAAAGGAGAGCACACTCCTGAAGGCATCCGCTGAACCACTGAAGGAAACTTCAGGCAATACACACGATGCCGACTCCGAAAGGAGACTCAGGCCAAACCCTCATACCTCACCACAGTGAGAAATTGACCAAGGCTCTCTCCGATATTGCCCAGAGTCAATGAATGTAAGGCCAGGTGCCTGACAGCCACCTTGTGTGACCTGTCCACTGACAAAGACATGTCGAGATGATGAAATACCCACTTGAGGAACCACTGCCCAACTACCAAAGAGTGAACGCCCAATCAGATGCAGTCTCAGAATGCCAAGAAGTCCGAGACCGGAATGTAAGAGTGAAAAGTGATGGGGTGAAGTACCAGCGGAAACCCCCGCTGCCCTAACCTCATAAATCAAGAAAAGAGGACGAAGACTGGGGGGCAACCCCACAACACACACAAGCATAACTGGAGTCTAAACTGACCGAATGGCAAGCACGACCCACCCTCAAAGGGCCCTCATCGGCTGGCCTCGCCAGTGTTCGGATGAACGGTTCCTTTGGCCTGTGGTGGACTTGGACCTCATCGCCGAGGCAATGGCGAACTGGGACTCGCCAATGATTGACCTTATTTACTATGTAGCGGTCCCGGTTCCCAAGGAGGACAAAACTTTAACGGCCTGGTGCCTGTACGCGTTCATGCGACTAATAGGAGTAGAGGAGGAGGAAATAGAGGAGGAGATGAATGAGGTGTGGACAATGGGTGATGTTCATGGCATCTGCGTACTATAAAGAAGAGATGAGGATAGAAACGGGGAGCCCTAGAGGGTGGGGACGAGGGGGGGAGAACGGGGGCTCTACGGCCGGTCAGACTGAGTACAGTATATAGGCGAAATGCAGAGGAAGCAATCCTACTAGTGCATGCATTAAACCCCGCTTGTATTACTTACCTATGTTGCAGGTACTGCAGTGATGGCCAATAACAGGAGAGCCGTCATACTGGGGAGGTGGCACTTCCAACATGAAACGCAGATCAGAGATCTGAGAAGGGAGCTGAGGACAGGAGGGAGAGATGCTACCTACAAGCAGTTGGCTATAGGATGTTTTGTGGGAGAGGGAATCATCGAACAATGGGATTACTTCGAGACAAACAAAACAATGTTCGTGGAGGGTGGCCCGGTCAAGGTAGACCTAATCATGGCAAAGGACCGGAGGGCCATCATGGTGGGCACCGAACCCACCACGTGGTGAGGGCAACGAGGCAGCCATGAGGGCTAGAGCCCGGCTGGAGGAACCAGCCAGACACTTGAGGGTCAACAACCCATGGATTGAAGGGGTCACGACCTTCGGCGCTGCCCTGGCTGAAATCGGCACAGTGGTACTCCCAAGCGCGGCCAATGTATTGGAGGCAATAGGGGTAGAGGACGATAGATGGGTGGAGGCCTCCAACATCCTTAAATGGCTCAGACCCATGCGTCTGAGGGCCATCCGAGCTCTCAGGCTGACTGCCGTGTGAGAAGCCTCAGCAAAGACTGATCAATGTTAGCCAAACAATCTTAGTTTGCCAAAGTTTGTCTGTTCATGACCCTTTCAAATACAGTTCCAGTGTACAAACCTGTCTGCTAGTGTCACCTTACTTATGCAGGCCGCCTTAGGAGGCATACGACAGGTCAGTCGAAAGGGTAGGGCGAGTGTAGAAATATGCAGAGTCTGGGAACGGAACGCGCAAAAGTAAACATCGAATAAGCACCACAGCGATAAAGGAAACCGAGGTTATCAACTAAATATAGAGCAGAGACACATAGTCTGAGGCCCCTTAGACTCTCACCACTCAGGGGGTCTGTTCACAGTACCATCTGTGGATGGATTTCTCCTACTAGTGGAAGATTATGAATGGGTGCGGGCCCACTCATCTAACCACTTATTAATCGCAGGAGCGGACAGGAAGCGGCCGCTATACTAATACATTACACGGTTCTCCCACAGGAGGACCTTGACAGAGCGCCGGGCAATCATTAACAGTACAATAGCCTTATTTATCGCCCGTCTTTGTGTCTTACAGGCTTCGCAGTGAGGAGGGGGTCCCAATAAGAGACTCCACAATCTGAGACCTAGCCTTCAACAGGACGAAACCAGGGATCAACAGGGGGTCCAGACTGCCATTAAGGCGGATTCAACAGAGGAGGACGCTTGAACCTAGGGAGGCACGGGTGTTAGACCCTCTCCCTAAGACGTTAACCCACAAAATGAGCAAAGAAAGGGCCTTGAGCCGCTCAGCGCCAGGGGGACGAAACATCTCCAGACTCAGCACGCCCCTGGGCATAGGGTAGGGTAGGGGTGTCAAAAATAATCGATTATAAGATGCATCGCGATGCGGACCTGCACGATTCTGCATCGATTCACAAATGTCAAAAATCGATTATTAAAAAAATAAATAATAATAATTATATAATCAAATAAAATATAATGGAAGTACATGCAGTTGTTTATTTTAATTATGGATCATAATACAATGCAATTCTAAATGCACTTTTATTTTAAAAGTAGCCACACAGTGAGAAAAAAGAAAGAATCGAATCGAATCGTAGCCCTCTGAATCGTAATCGAATCGAATCGTGAGGCTAGTGAAGATTCACAGCCCTAGCGTAGGGACAGTCAATAAGAACAGCCTGTCAAGGAACAGGTCTACACCCAGAAGAATGAGGTCTAATACAACTATAGAGGGGGCAGCCACATTCCAGGGGACAACCCCAACACTCCAGGCACAGTCACCAACAGGAAGGGCAAGGGGTATTGACCTCAAGAAGAGACTCTTCCTGCCCAGCATCATAGTCAAACCGATCTTCTTTATGAGCCATCTAAAGGCAGCGATCCCAGAAGTTAAGAGGGATCAAAAGGTCAAAGGTCTGAGCAGAGCAGTGAAGGTGGGCCTAAGACTGCCCTTCGAGAGACATGCATGCCAACTGGGTAGGACCTTTCTAAACAATGCCCATGCGGCCCGCTACCACTTTGCCATGAGGCACAGCACCAGGAACATTACCTACGCATGTGGGCACTGTCAAAATTGGGCCCAAACCTGAGGGCAATCGCCTGCCACGCAGCCAAATGTAGGACGACTAAAATATCCCCTCCCGTGGTAGGGAAAGCTAAATGCACCACATGCAACAGGAGCTTCTCCACGAAGGCAGGATTAACCAATCACCGGAGGAGGTCACACCCCACGCTGGGTAAAATCCAGGCAGATGCAGCTCAAAGCCCCAACAATGCCCTAGAGGGTCAGGAAGATCAAGAGAGGGGGGCCTCAGGGCCCTCAACGTCGCCCAAAAAGTGCAAGGTTTGTGATAGGACATTCGCCACCAGGAGAGGCAGGGACAGGCATGCCAACCTGAGGCACCCAGGGTCAGTAACACACACACCACAAAGGCAGGCATGTCCGAACAGAACGACCAGGATAAAATGGTCTCCCAGCAAGATAAAGACCTTGAACTCAATCTTAGACAAGAGGGAGAATACCCCCGGGCTCTACAGTGAGGCAAGAGAAAAGCTACCCATGTTCACCAAAGAACAGATCAGATACAAAATCCAGAAACTAAGGAAGGCTAAGAGTGAAGCCAGAACGAACCCAATAAGCGAGGCCTCCTGGCAAGAAAGGATTGACAACCTAGGGAAGGAAGAGACCAGGCCCCCTCCCCCTAATCTAGCTAGATCCGCGTTCATAGAAAGCATGGCAAGGGCCACGGAGAGCCCTCCCATACCCCTTAGCAAGTTATCCGCGTTAATCCCTTAACGAGATTGGGAGATATTTAAGGAAAATATTCAGGAAAATCAGCCCCAAAAAGAGCCCTCCGAAGGGGGCATCAAGGCCCCCACGCAAAAACAGAGAGACAAACCGCAGTAAAAAGCTCCAGAGTATGTACGCAAAAGACAGAGGCGGATTGGCCGATCTGATCTTTTCGGGAGTTGAAAAATTAAAATGCTCCCTCGATCCCTCTGTGGTAGAGAAGGCTTATAGGGATAAATGGGAAGCCACTGACAGGTTCAAGAGTCTAGGGCAGTTTGGGCCGTTCGCAGGGTGTGATAACTCCTTCCTGGAACAGCCCAGGAGGAAGTTAGGGCCACCATTAGGAAACTAAAAAGCGGTACGGCGCCGGGGCCGGAGGGAGTCACCAAAGAACAGATAGGGTTAGATAGGGATGGGTACCGTTCACATTTGAACCGATACCGGTACGATACCGGTTCCTGGAATTTAGTACGGTACCCAAAACGGTACCATTTTCGGTACTTTACACGCTCTAATATTTTTTTTTTACAGTAACGCTTTATATTAAGGTACTATTAATAAGCGTTAATTAATAGGTAATAAGGCTCTTATAAGGTGCTTATTAACACTATTTACATGTTAAGACTATATAAGTGTTAATAATCACATTATAAACACATTTATAGGTAGCTTATAAGACATTTATAAGCACTTTATAACCACCTTTACTAGCTGGTTATGTTGCTTTATTAAGCTTAATAAATAATTTGTTATTACCTTATTAGCAGTTAACTATGCACTTATTAACTGTTAACTATGCTTTTTGCAGGTACCGGATCTAAAGCGATAACAGTGCCTTATTAAGGTTAATAAATCAATGTATTATGCACTTATTAACAGTTAACTATGCATTTTGCAGGTACCGAATCTAAAGCGATAACAGTGCCTTATTAAGGTTAATAAATCAATTTATTATGCACTTGTTAACAGTTAACTATGGTTTTCACAGCTCACCTAGTGGGAAGGAGCAATATGTGGTCGAACTTACTCGAATGTGAGTAAAAATGACAATGCTTTAGTAGGGAACGACAAAAACACACTTTAAGACGGCTCTTTAAAACTTGTTTTACCTTCCAAGTACTGTAAAAGTGTACAAAAAAACTGAGGTAGGTTTCTTTTTATATCAAACTAAAACAAAACATTGTCTTTCGATATGTAGACTTTACAATCTAGCATTTTACAACAGTGCAATTGTATCAAAATGGCTGTAAAACCTCTCAAAATAGCGCAAAATTGTACCAAAAACTGAGGTAGCTAAAAGAAAATGCAATACAATACAAAATGAAGTCTTGTATTGTAGATGCTAGATTGTAAATGCAGCATGTCTTTCAACATGCTGCATTTACAATCTAGCATCATAACAAAAAGTGAGGTAAGTTAAAACAAAATACAAATTATACAAATATAAAATGAAATAGTGCTTTCAACATGTAGCATGTACAATCTATCATTTACATTTACAACATTATTATTCTGTCTGATACAGCATGTGCAATTATCAATTACCTTTTTCGCTCCCCCCCCCCCTCCTTGCCACCCCGTCCCACCACCCACATCTACCTTGCCACTCCACCTACCCACCCCTCGAATCCCGACTCTATCACCTTTTCATCCCTAGCTACACCCTCTCAAAATATACTATATGTGGCCCTCCACACAGTATTGGTTAATAAAGCAAGTTCCCTTTGTGAGTGTTTTTTTCCGTTCATATAACGATGGCAGCTCTATCATACAGTTTGTAGACAAGCAACAAGTAGGAACAACACAGGCTGAACTAAATGTTTTCAGATGATAAACCAAAAAAAGGCCTGGAGTACAATTGTATGTGATTTTTATTATTATAACCCTTATGATTCGAGAAGCAGCTGGCCCCTTCTTCACATTTTCTAATCTGGCCCCCATTCAAAAAAGTTTGGACACCCCTGCCCTAGCCCCTCCACCTACTCACCCCTCAAATCCTGACTCTACCACCTTCCTATCCGTGGCTACACCCCCCAACACCACCAATATCCCCCTAGCCACTCCACCTACCCACCACTCGAATCCTGACTATCACCTTCCTATCCCTATGCCCCCCCACCACCACCCATAACCCTAAACCCCCGAGCCACTAATCCTACCCACCCCTTGAATCCTGAGTCTCTACCACCTTCCTATCCCCATGATTCACAGTCATGTGATTGTAGCCGAGTGCAGGTAGGGCACGATAAGCACGCCATTCATCACTAATGATGGATGCTCCTATCCTGACGGTTCCATGTCGCTGTTGCGACCTCTCGCTGTTCCAACTTCCCCTCTCCCAGCCCCCATGCCTAAACCTAACCTCCCCCAGACCCTAACCCAAAACCTAACCTCTCCCACCCCCATGCCTAAACCTAACCTCCCCCAGACCCTAACCCAAAACCTAACCTCTCCCACCCCCCACGCCTAAACCTAAGGTCGGCATTACGAGTGGTCGGCATAGCGGGTGGACACCATCCTGACATGCTGTGCAATCAGTGGGACAAGATTTTGTCGACCTCTTCTTTCCACTGGCTTGGCTCTCTTGCTCCTCTGCCGCTGCACACCAAGCATGCCGAACACCCATTTCCTTCTTGTCCAGGTGCCACCCATTCTTCCTCTCCCATACTGTTGTAATGCAAACCAATTAAGAAAAAAAAGAAACAGCTCATGTAGTGTACTTCCAGTTAACATACACTCCAGGCAAACATGCTTTTGAACTAATTTAAATTTAAGATGCAGGATCCTTTCAAAGTATTCTCACTTTTTGTCTAATGGTATTGTCACTGTGTTAACCTGCTAATTAACTAAAGCAAATAACTATAATTCTTCAAATCTCAATGATAGCAGTAGTGCATTATTCAATTACTAGAAATTATGAATGCAGTATTACATTGGAAATTGCTTCCACAATAACAATCATCATCATTCTACCATTCATACAGTACATGTGACAAGAACATATTTTACAAAAACTATCCTAACCTAAGACTATAAAAACACTCAATATGAGAATACTTCAAGTAGGCTACCTACAGACACAAAAGTATCTGAAAGTAGGCTGTTGCAATAGACTAAACTAAACCAAATTTAGAAAAAAGAAAGAAAGGGAGGAGATCTGGTACAAGTAAACAACAGCATGTAAGGCTTAGATTCTTGCTTTTCGAGCCCACTAATTGAGTTGGTGTTATAACTGTCTGACTCACTTTGCACCACAAACGATTCACACCTAGCCCTTCATTATACACACCTTTCTCTTATTGCGGAAAAGACTCTCATCAATCACGACAAATTCCCGTCATCCACCAATGAGTCTCATTCGCTCGACAGCCCTTCTACAGACCTTCCGCAGTTTTTTGTTCATCTTGGTGAGGGTTGCGGTACTTGCAGCTATATTGTCTTCCATCATATCCAGCTGTCTGAGACGTAGGCCCTGTGAAAATCTATAGAACACATAACACATTCTGAGTTTAATTACATTTATTTTTCAAAACACTTTTCCACAGGAATTTGAGAGTTTTTAGCATTCTGAAATATATTAGCCTACCGATAAATGAACTGCATCCACTGAAAGAGAGAAAGTCTGGACCTTTGAAAAAGAGACTTGTTCCTAATTGACTTCACACTCGAGGTCCCGCGATGCACTGCTCGCCGTCGATCGACGTCCAATGCGTTTTTTGACGGTGGGACGTCGATCAAAGCCTTCTGCATCTCCTGTACAAATATTGTAGCTATTGGAGGTCTATAACCTATTTTACAGAACCCTTAGGTGGCGACAGTGCTCTCCAGATTAGAGAAATGTCCGAAATATAGCCTGAAAAAGCCCCCTGATCAAAGAGAAAGCGCTCATGCTGCAGCCCAGAGCCATGTAGATTGCTCTGGCTGCAACTGACGGTGCCTGGCAACAGCAGTCAATCCGCGCACACAACTGAGCTCCTCTGCCTCTGTCTGTCTGTCTGCATAGTTTCTTCACACGATTAGCCGCCAGAAAGGCAGCACCCGACGCCGAAGTGCCAACCCTTTCCCTGCAGTCCGGCAGCGCGACAAGGAAATGCTTCTTGTCGCGCTGCCTGGGAGGCGGCGCACAAAAAGCACTCCGAAAATAGACGCTGGGTGCGTGAGGCTGTGTGTTACTAGTGTGGGAAGGAGTTTGTAGCTGAGGGGGGGAGAGGGGGGTGGGGCACCCAGGGCAGCACACAACTACACCACGTCACTACATCAGAAAATATTAGCTAGAGTCAGTGAATGTGCTTGAAATGCTGCATTTCACAAAAGGCTGAATATCTCAGCTTCTAGATAGAAATGCCTGTATTTGCTGTTTTTGACCTATCTTCTCCGGCTGATAACTAAAGAACGGAAAATGGTATCAATAAACTTTTTTTTGCTGATGATACAATAGAGTCTCCTTGTTCTTTTTGCGTGTTCGGTGTTTACATAGTAATATCACACAATATTCTGTGGGCCTCGAGAAATCACTGAAAACGCTCTGAAACTCTGGCACTGGGAGCGTCCGTTCTCCAAAAGTGGCTGGCACTCAATGAGTTAAAGATAATAGATTGATGCACAAAGGTATTTTGTGAACTCCATCAATAACCTGTTAGCAAATTAATAATTTCACCAATAAAACAATATTTTGTGCTTTTCTTAATATACAGTACATTTTATAGGCTAGACCAGTGATTTTCAAAAATTTTCACATCAAGGACCCCTAAACTGACATTGACTTAGACCCCGGACCCCCATTTGATCTGATTTTGTCGCAGGGTCCCCATCTGATACGATTTTTGCTTTCAGATGTTTTTATTCCCCTTTTTACTGGGGACCCCCTGGAACCCCACTTTGAAAACCACCGGGCTAGACTAGGCTCCAACTATTTTAAAGACATGCATCTGGTAATAGGTTGGTTTAGGATCATAAAGTCCACTCTTCCAAATGCAGTAGCACTTTTTGTATCCCCTCTAATGTAATGTAATGTTGTCGGCTGCTGTGAAAAGTGACCAAACCGAATAAATAATCAATCTACAGTATGAGCACAAAGTCAATAGTGCTGTGAGGCATGCAGGCTTGAAGGACAGGCTACCTCGATGACATTATAGAGCTGAACTGTCCACAAACAAATATTTATATTTATATCGATTTTTTTTTCTGCTCCAACTGAAATGTTTTTTTAGTCACTCACGATTCAGTAGGTCACGGGTTAGCTTGGTTCCAGTATTAAAACTCATTATATAAGGATTTTTCTTAATTTCTATGGAGAAACGAATGGGGCAAGAAATGTCACGTGACTGTTCAGCTCTATTAGACCAAGGAAGAAGTAATGCGTTAACGTTCTTACCAGCTGTAATGGTCTCTGACCCTCTTTTTAGTCAGCTTCATGTCAATGTTGTCATGTCAATGGTGTCAATGTTGAACAATGGGCAAATAAAATTAAAATTTAACTTGGACTAGGCAATGCCTCTTGTAATCTCTTTTATATCCAATCTACATGTGTATTTCAATAACATCAAATGAAATGAAATGTAGGCTATGTATTAAATTAAATTGGTATGCTATGCTGCCTACTACCGTCCTACTGCTGCTAGCTTGGTGATTGATTGCTAACAAACTTGTTAGGTACTTCACAAGAATCATTACGTTAGCTAACGTTGCCAAGTCCCATCAAACATGCAGAACTACTAATGATGCAAATAGCTCATTATTGTTGGCTAAACGTTAAGTTATCTCCATATCCATGGGAAGTATAGTTTCAAGTTGGGGAGTGCTGTGGGAATGATGCAAAATAGTGACCACTTTTATTCACATCACTGGCTAACCCTAACCCTTATAGAGAGCCAAAGTCACGCCCACTTCCAGTTTAGGGAACCAAGGGATTTCATCCGCTATTTATTTTAACATAGACATTTCGTAAAAAGATTATAAAAACAGTTTCACTTGCACTGAAAAAACTGGGAATAGCAGGTACTTCAATTTACATAAATGAGTTGGTATATGCAGCACAATAAAATCATATTTCCTTTGTGAACATGTTTTAATCATGCAAACTGCAGTTGTATATGGAGAATATGGTATGTGCTAGTTTCTGTCACTTAAATTGAAAGTTATGTAAATGCAATTTTAAATACAATTGAATCACGTTTGGTAATGTGGCATGTGCCAATGTTCCTCTCACTTCGATTGAAAGTGATTTAAATGTGATTTAAAATCAAATGTAATCAGGTTTGGGAATGCTTTATCTGCCATGTTTCTCTCACTTAGATTGAAAGTGATTTTAATGGAATTTTAAATCTAATGTAATCATGTTTGGGACTGTTTTATCTGACATGTTTCTCTCACTTCGATTGAAAGTGATTTGAATGCGATTTTAAATCAAATGTAATCAGGTTAGGCAATGTGCAATTCTGTAGTGTTTCTCTCACTGTCATTGAAAGTGATTCATGCCACTTTAAATCCAATGTAATCACGTTTGTCACCACCTGTGGCGCCAACATATTGCGGGCTGCAGGAAGTGAGGTTTACACAGAAGAAGAAGTGAAGTCCTTTTTCCTTATCTTGTCGGAGGTTGTTGTGGGAAAATCCGCCAGGTTACAACTACTAAACCTATAACTACACCAAACAGTAAGTTGATTAACTTGGGTTTTGTCCGTACTTTTTGACTATGTGAGATTTTCTTTTGTTGCTATATGGAGTTTACCGCGCTAGCCAGGCGCTAGTTAGTAGCTCTCCTTAGCGTTAATGGTGTTAGCTTGGCGGGCATAGCAGCTACCATTTAGTACAGCTAATGTTTAGCTGATTTCTGTGGTTTTTTATGACTAGATTTTACACGTGGCGGGTTGCAAAATAACCGTGTAAAAGTAACTGTATACCGTAAGTGACGTTAGCGCACCCTCTATAACAACACGTGTTTGCGCAAGCTGCTAGACTATGCTTAGCATGTCGCTGCTACTTGTAAGCCTCAGCAGACAGGAGTCAGGTGTGTCAACGCAGACACACATGGGGCTTCACGTTTCACAAACACCGTAAACATAACATTAATATTATCGAAGGACGCACGTGAAACGTTGCGTTTAGGACACGTTATCAAGAGCATGTGGGACCACCTAGCTTTACTGTCAGCAGTCCGCAAACTAGTTTAGCAGGCTAACTAAATGCTAAACCCTCGCTGTGTGTGTGTGTGTGCAACACACTTGGTCATCTCACTTAAATATTTTCTTTCATAGGTTAGCAGAGCTGAAACAGCACATCAGGGCTAATACTGGTAAGTGATTTTGTGTGTGTGTGTGTGTGTGTAAGCCAGAAAATCAGTATCAGAAAGCATTATAAAACACATTTAGGTGTCTATTGGTTGTCATTGCATTAAGGTCTGGGCAATATACAGTAGATATTGATATTGTGATGAGACTATGCAAGGTAAGTTTATTTGTATGGCACATTTCCTACACAGAGGCATCCCCCCACCAATGCCCAGAGGGGAAAACAGTTCAGGTGAGAACACTCAACCAGACAGGTGTACAACATAATTAAAAAAAATTGCTGAATCTTGCTTTACATATACAAATAATTCAATGGCGTAAGATAATGCAAAAACAACAATTTGAATAGTAATAGTATTGATTTGAGTTTCATACCTCTGTGTAGGAAATGTAAGGGGCGAAGCTGAAAAAACAGTAAAAGTCAAACTGCTATTCACCCCAATGCAGTGTTCTGCCAATTACTTCCTATTGTGTTTAGACTTCCTGTGGCAGTACAGTACTTGTAAGTGCCTTTTAAACATGTTATCTGGATCATGTCCTGCTAGAGAGAACAGGATATTTTCAGGTTTTGCCTTTCTAAACATGAGGGGTCTTTGTTAAGAAACAACTGGATATGAGCCGTTTTTTCTGCCAGTGGGCGGCGCGGTAGCATGTATCAAAAACAACAAATGTGATAGGAAACAGCTTTAGCGAATTTGTAACCAAACAAAAACAAATCAAGTCATATCTGACTTGTTTTAAATTTATTTCTCCCCACAAAAGTTTGATAGCCTATCAGTCAGTCAGCTCCTATCCTCTCCACAGTGTGGATGCACAGTCTGTCTGCCTGACAAATCTGGAGACTTCAAAAAACATGTTTTAACGGAGTCCATTGACAACGAGGGGTGGCAATGTGCCAAAAATGCCTTTGTTAAGCTACATAAAGCCGCGCAGTCAAAATAGTGGTCGGACTGTCGTCAATCACTTTGGGTGATTTATTTTATGACATTCAAGTCATATCTGACTACCGGTAGTTTGAAATGTATTTCTCCCCACAAAACTTTGATAGCCTATCAGTCAGAGTCAGTCAGCTCCTATCCACTCCGCAGTGTGGGCGCACAGTAGCGTCAGGGACGATGAAAATTAATTTGGGGATGGAGCCATACGATAGCCTAAACACGCTCTGCTCGTTATGAACAGCGTTAAAAATGACATGCCACACACACACGCACACTAAACAGACATGCAGGCACTGGCAGAGAGACAAACAGGCAGATAGAGCGGCACGCATTGCGCAAAAAGCACATTTGTGTGCACAGAGCCTGTAGGTATGAGTTCCGGTGTTAAAAAGTTTTGGCCTGAAGGTCCCCACCCAGCCAGCAAACCAGAGATCATCTCGCAAAGCTACACCTCATGTTAGCAGGCTGAGCACCAAAACAAATCAATTTAAATTTTACCTGACTATTTTGGCACTCGCCACGTGGTGGACTGGACAGCCCTCTGATCATCAACTCACCAGAACATGAAATCTAGTCGCATTTGGCAATTGGTGACTTAATTTCAGGTGCTGTGTGTGATATGTGAGGCTCACTTATTCTAAATGTTTTCTTTCATAGGTTTGCACAGCTGGGGGGCAGGCGCATCGGGGCTCTACAGTGGTAAGTGATGTAATATTTTTGCCTTTTGTGTTGCTTTAAATCTCCCTAAATCTGCAGTTTGCTTTAGTCTGACAAACATTGCCATTCTAAACAAGCCTAACAGCATCAGCCACCCAGAGTCAGTCAGCTCCTATCCACTCCGCAGTGTGGGCACACAGTAGCGTCAGGGACGATGAAAATTAATTTGGGGATGGAGCCATACGATAGCCTAAACATGCTCTGCTCGTTATGAACAGCGTTAAAAATGACATGCCACACACACACGCACACTAAACAGACATGCGGGCACTGGCAGAGAGACAAACAGGCAGATAGAGCGGCACGCATTGCACAAAAAGTGTCAGAATGTCGGCTGCTTTTTGTGATAGTTGTTTCATTTGCTTCAGTCATCCTGCTGCCTCGTATTCTCAGGAGCGCGTTTCTGCTCCACTTTTCACTTTCCTTCCCCGCTGCCTCTCTGCAGTCAAGCCAGCCCTCACCTCGGAAAGCACAGTCATTCTAGCCCCCACTTAACAAATCAAGCCGTTTTTGCAGCACTTGAGGAAACCGTGAGTTTGCTCGTTGATATAAGCGATTGCCCGAACGATTCATTAATTAATAAACTAGCGAACGTGAAGTGAGTCACGAAGAGCCACACCCGCCCACTCAGACATATGCGGATCATATCGTTCCACTGTTTAACATGACCAGCGCTTGCGTGGAAGCGGATCTTATACCGGTGGTCGAGGTAGATAAGATACGGAGTCTCGGGAGTGCGCATAGGCCGGCTAATTGTTGTTTAACATGCAGGCCAACCGGCTAGGTGCAGGTTATAATACGGATTCCACTGCATGTTAAGAAGTGGCTGTATTGTGTTCATTATGTTATCAGCCTCTAGAACAGAGGTGCCCAAATTCTTTCTTATGAAGGGCCAAAAATAATCTGGATGGATGGCTGTGGACCAAAAATAATTGATTAGGGTAGATTATAGCATATTATTTTAGGCAATTTACATTCTAAATATAAAATAGTTTTTCTAGTTGTATATGGTAAAAGTTAGGGCTGGGCGATATAGCTAAAAAGTATATTGATATAAAAGGTTTCATATCATTCGATATCGATAATTATTGATGATTTTTAATGGCCCGTTTTTATTAATTAAAAACAAACATGAGAAGAAAAGGTTTGCATATAACAACTTTATTTTGAACCACCTTATTTGCACACAGCCAGGTAATAATTGTACTGCCAACACTGTCACACATACATGCTCTGAGTGCAAACAGTAATATACAGACATAGTGAAAAAATTTTTTATGACAGAGCGTTGCCAGCCTTCTCAAACTAAAAACTGCGTTTGGTAATGTGTATTTCAGGTTCTTTTTTACGCTAACGGTCGGTGATTCAGTGAATGAGCCGCCCCGCATTCATTAAAAATGTTTCAGACATCCACATTTGTAAAATTGGAGGACCTTGACGTCCCGGTTGCACAAAACTGCGGGGGCTCGTAACGTTATTGATATGGAACACATGTTAACATGTCGTCAATTTACGTTGAGATTAAATGGAAGTCCCTCACGTCACTTTGAATTCTTTGTAACGTTTACAGACAATGGTGTTCTGCTTTCGGTCAGACTTGAAAAATCTGAGCTGACTTCTTCGGCTTGTTTCACATGTGTAGTGCCGGGTGAAACCAAACTGCTGTTCGCGTCACTATCACTGCCCATTGTCATGGCATATGATTGGCTGTTTCTGAGCTGCGGAGGGTGCATGCTGGCTGTCTGAGTGTCACTCGCAGCACGCTCCAAGACTGTTGCCACTATCAAATGTCTATTGAGCAATTTTTTTTATTGTATTGATGACGTGTCTATCGCGATATATATTGCTATTGTTTTATCGCCCAGCCCTAGTAAAAGTATAATCAAGCTAGCTTTAAAAATGCCAAACCATAGCCTCTGAAATACAGTAATATTGGCTGCGATTTTTCTTCCTTTCAAAACCATGGAGGGCCAAAACAAACTTGAGCGTGGGGCCCCAAATTGTAAAACACCTTGTCTCCTCATCTTGTCCTCGTCTGACCAACAAGACAACACTCAGCCGCGGCTAAACTTTCTTCTAGGCTTATAAACCAGTGACAAAATCCTCATCTGTCCTGATGGTTGATTTGAATCCAACTGCTCTCAGTCCGACGTGCAGATATTATTGTAGAAGGAGTCTCTGTGCTCTCAGGACAATATAACAGTATAAAGAGGATCCTGGAGCACTCATTCACTGGAAAGTTATTTTAATAGGGTGCAGTGACTAACGTTTCGACGCACAATGTCTTCATCAGAGATGATGTGTGTTGAAACGTTACATTAGGAAAGAATGTGTACGTTAGGTTCATGTTTACAATGCAAGCTCTTTCCGGTCCGCAGATCACTGTAGCTGCTGCTGGGTGCATTTGTGTGCACAGAGCCTGTAGGTATGAGTTCCGGTGTTAAAAAGTTTTGGCCTGAAGGTCCCCACCCAGCCAGCAAACCAGAGATCATCTCGCAAAGCTACACCTCATGTTAGCAGGCTGAGCACCAAAACAAATCAATTTAAATTTTACCTGACTATTTTGGCACTCGCCACGTGGTGGACTGGACAGCCCTCTGATCATCAACTCACCAGAACATGAAATCTAGTCGCATTAGGCAATTGGTGACTTAATTTCAGGTGCTGTGTGTGATATGTGAGGCTCACTTATTCTAAATGTTTTCTTTCATAGGTTTGCACAGCTGGGGGGCAGGCGCATCGGGGCTCTACAGTGGTAAGTGATGTAATATTTTTGCCTTTTGTGTTGCTTTAAATCTCCCTAAATCTGCAGTTTGCTTTAGTCTGACAAACATTGCCATTCTAAACAAGCCTAACAGCATCAGCCACCCAGAGCACAATCAATAGTAACACATCCACTCAGCATTGCACGTGCAGGACAACAGACAATAACCTGCCACCCTACGAGTTCCGGTATAATGCCTTGAAACGGGTCTCCCCCCAGAGGTTCCCAGATTGCTAGAACATACTCAACCCGAGGCTCTAGAGCAGGGATGGGCAACTTTGATGATAAAAAAAAATTCATTGCTACCAGAGGGCCATATTGTGACCATGCACTTCCACCAGTAGTCTACTGTAACCCCATCACTCACAATTATAGCTACTAATTTGCATTAAAAGGATGAAATATATACTGGTAATCAAAGTTTATTTTACCAACATTTATATTTTTCATGCGTTTAGTAATGCTTCCATTCATTGAATGAACTTCTAATTATGTCTTATCACTCTACCTTTAAAACTAAGCCTGCTACAGTAATTTCATGTGGTACAGCACCCAAATATGTCGTATAAATCACATTAGTGATGTTGCCTGTGCAATGTGCATCCTGGATATAGTTTGTTACAATAGTGTTAGCTCAAATGCTGCAGTATGTGGATGGAATATGCTAGCGCCATTAGCACCATGTTCTGGGATCTACAGTGAAAAAAAAAACAGATCTGGGTGGTCTGTCCTAGTTGGTTACCTAGTGGAATATTCAAGCTTTGCCCAAAAATGTACACCTTGTACATTTACACAGGGGGCGCTCAGCCCGCGGGCAACATGTTGCCCATGTCTGCTCTAGAGCAGGGATGGGCAACTATGTGGCCCATGAGCACCCCCTGTGTGGCCTGCACTGGAATTGCAAAACAAACAAACAAATGTACAAGTCGGACATTTTGGGGCGAGGCTTGAGTATTCCACTAAGAAACCAACTATGACAGACCACCCAAATCTGTGTTTTTATTTCACTCTAAATCCCAGAACATGGCGCTAATAGCGTTAGCATTGTCCATCCACATATTTTGTTTAACGTTAGCATTTGAGCCAACGCTATTGTAACAAACTATATCCAGGAGGCAACATCACTAATGTGATATGACATATTTGGGTGCTGTACCACATGAAATTACTGTAGAAGGCTTAATTTTAAAGCTGGAGTGAAGACAGACATCTGAATTAGAAGTTCATTCAATGAATGGACGCATTCCTAAATGCACGAAAAATATAAATGTTTGTATAATAAACTTTGATTACCAGTATATATTTCATCCTTTTAATAAATATTAGTAGCTATAATTGGGAGTGATGGGGTTACAGTAGGCTACTGATGGAAGTGCATGGTCTCAATCTGGCCCTCTGGTAGCGCTGACATTTTTTTGTGGCCCTCTCTATCATCAAAGTTGCCCATCCCTGCTCTTCAAAATAAAAGCGCAACACTTCAAAATAAAAGCACAGCTTGGAGCTTTAATGATGATCTTCATGTGTGTTACAGGTTAGGTGGTTGGAATGTGGAGTTGTAAGGGGTGCACTGAAACTGTCAAGTAGGTCCAAGCTTTTGCATCACTACAAGTTAAAGCATCCACATTTTGGACGCAGTTGTCGCTTTCACTGAATTTGAAATCACAAATGTATGGATGTCGGAGGTCTAATCATTGTTTGTCTGTGCAGAATAAACTGAAGATGGGGACTCCAGTCATACTCAAGATCATCTTAACTGATGGGAGCTCTCAGAGATTGACATTCTTAGGTGGACTGCCTGCATCTGTTGATGCCTTTAAAGCTGCAGTCACAAACGAGTGTGGACTCCTGGGTGAATTCAAACTACAATTTATGGATTCCTTGTTTGGAGGTACCTTCAATAACCTCAACAATATGTCTGAAGTTGAACATCTTGGTACTCTTAAAGTCGTGGACAAGTCCAGGCCCACCACTATCCAGCATGATGATGAGAGGTCTACGGCTCCCTATCCAGCCCTACACCCCCTGGCATCCAGTTCCTTCATATATGATTCTCCGTCCCCGTCTGCTCAATCTGTGGATACAGATGTTCTATCAACAAGTGGGTCTCTGACCTCACGGTCATCAAGTGTGTCTGTGACCTCACTGTCAAGTGAGCCTCGAAGCCCACGGTCCCCTTGGCCTGATATTTTCCATGTGCCCATGTTCTCCTACGATGCTGAGTTGCAACTTGAGCAGGCAAATGCAGCATTTGTTCAAAATGGCACTGTAATTGAGCCAGGTCTCAAATTGAGGTCTGCAATCCTTAATGGCTTAATGCAGGAAATAGTCAAGTATAAAGTCTATGTCGATGATAAGGACATGGAACAGGTAGCTCGGAGCCTTATCAAGAAGCATCCTTGTTTAACTGAGAAGGGGTGCGAGAGTGGATGTGGCGGATGGAAGGGCAGCTTAAAAAACAAAGTATCCAACTACCGCACACATCTGAGAACACTGGGCTGCCCAGAGGTGACTGTGAATTCTATCCAAAACAAACCTGCAGGAAAGCGCAAGGCAGCTGCTGGTGTGAAAAAGCCAAGGAGAGGGGAGGTGGAATATTGCCCGCCATACCCAGCAGGAGAAACAGAGGAGAGTCTGGAGGCCATGCAGGAAGCTCTACTCCTGGATGTGAAGAAGAGAGACAACAGAGAGGTTGTGAAATTCAAGATGGCAAAGACTTTCGCACACAGAAGACTTGAAGTCGTTGGGGGTCGTGAACCAATGGTGGAGGCTTTCCTGGCCCGGTGGCCTGCTCTGTCTGAAGAAAGTGAGGTAAGGCTTATCTCATGTTTGGTTTTTATACCTCTGCCGGCGTTAGCCGAGCCGGAGGCATTTTGGTTTTGTGTTGTCCGTACAATGTTTTATCTTGAATGAATGAATGAATGGTTTTATTTCGAACAATCAACAATCGTCAAATTTCACTGAAATGTCCACTTGGACCTGATTAGATTTAGGTGGTCAGAGGTCAAAGTTCAAGGCCACGGTGAACTTACAAATGCCGTTTCCTAGCTCGTAGAATTGACGATATTTCGAAATGACATCGGCAGTATGTATGAATCAAGATCACAGTTTTATTCTATTAATCGTGCAGCCCTGCTGTATGTGTGATGGCTTTCTCCAAGTTTGTTTGAACCTCAATGCTTTGTGCTTTTTTCTCCTTTGTGTGTTTGCCGTTTTCAGATCAACGCTGAATTCAAGAGAATCACCACTGTCCCACTTCAGTCAAAGTTCCTGTCACAACTGGACCTCTACTCAGACAAACTCCTGAAGCTGTTCGACAAGAGAGGAGGACAGCTTGGGAGAAAGCTCCGTGCAATTAATGCACAAATGGCTAATGTAAGTGATACAGGGGATGCACATGAAACGCCTAGAAACGTTATTCTGACTGTTGTTAAAGGATGGCTTTACCGATAATCAACCCACTTTGTATATAATCTCAGTAATATAAGCACATGGGCTTAATTTGCTCTGTTTTACTCACAGAGAAAAATATTCCTGCAGAAACTCTGCCTCTGCCAGCTGCAAGTCATTAAGTCTTGTTAAGGCTCTCACGTATGGATTCTCCCGTGCATGTGGCATACTAAGAAAAAACAATAACCAATAATCTTGAGCAGAATTTACACAGCACTTGGGCAGAGGAGGAAATGGGAGATCTCCACAAAGAAAACAGATAGAGAAGGTAAACAAACACAGGCCATGTGCTTATATTACAGAGATTAGAATAGACAAAGATTATTTCTGAGACCATAACCCTTTAATTTTTAACCTGTTGGCAGACTTAGCCTTTGTGTTCCATAGTTTTAAATACAGATGGGTTTTAGTCATGTCCAAACCTTTTCCCCCTTCAAAAACTACTGAAAATGGCCATTTGTTAAAGCAACACATTCTCACTTCCAACTCGTCAGATGTCCGACGCTATGCCCAGAGCCCCTCTCGTCACTATCGGAAGAGACGGGGGGGCAACCGCGGCACATATTGACGACTACGGCGGGCCTCCCGCCACCATAACTGCGGCGGGAGGCTGGGGAACCGCGCCATAACCATAACCCTAACCCTAGCCGGTAAAAAAACGCAAAAAAGTATTTTTAGCGTTTTTTATATACATATATATATATATAGGTTAGGGTTATGGTTATGGTTATCGCTATGCCTTGCGTTAGGTCTAGAAACCCGGAAAATGAACTCGCTGGTCTGCACCGCATAATCCGCGGTCGCAAGCTCCGCCTCCCGCCGCAGTCGTCAATATGTGCCGCGGTTGCCCCCCCATCTCTTCTGATAGTGACGAGAGGGGCTCTGGGCATAGCGTCGGACATCTGACGAGTTGGGAGTGAGAATGTGTTGGTTAAAGGGACAGCGCACCCTAAAATTCAAAATACATATTTTCCTCTTACCTGTAGTGCTATTTAGCCATCTAGATGCATTCATTTTGCCTGGGTTTGGGAGGTATTGTCCATAGAGATTTTTACCTTCTCTCCAATACAATGGAACTGGATGACACTCGACTTGTGGTGCTCAAAGGTATTATTTAATGTGAGGAACTTCTGCCATACATAACTGATGACATCACAATTGCTCTTAATGACATCACTCATGACATCACTGAGGCCCAACCATTTAGCCATCACAACTTTCTGACATCACAGTTGAACAAAATCTTGACCGCCCTCCGTATATAACTCCCACCCAAACTCTACTTAGCCAAATTGCTCGAGTGACATCACTGAGGCCCACCCACTTAGCCATCACAACTCTGATGACATGACATAACTAAATCTTGACCGCCCTCCGTACATACCACCCACCCTCCACTGGATTTAATCAATCCGGAGGTGCACAAATCCTTTCCTATGAAGGGCCAAAATGTATCTGGATGGATGGCTGTGGGCTAAAAATAAATGTTGATGTTATGAGAATCTACATTAAAATTGACAAAGTGGAGGGTACCCTGTGTCATTTATTTTCATGAGGTTGATGGCATCAACCCTGTGAAAATAAATGCACATCTTAATGTAGATTCACATAACTTCAACATTTATTTTTGGCCCATGGCCATCCACCCAGATTAATTTTGGTCCTTCATAAGAAAGGATTTGTGCAACTCTGGTTTACATGACAGTTTACACCACTAGTTAAAGCACAATGGCTGAATTTAAACACTAATCAAGAATACTTCCTTTCAGTGTGATGATGTCGATCTGGGAAGAGAGTGCGTCCTCAAGGGAGTCTGCATTTACATGGGGGAAGATCCTGAAAAACTGGTGCGGGAATATGTGGTATGTTCATGTCCCTTATCTTCCACTCTTTTACTGTTCTCCTTCTTGATCACAATTGGGCTGAAATTATTAATAGAACATGTATTGATTGTAATTTTGACCATTTTTTCATTTGTTTCTTAATATTATGAAATCTACACAATGTTTCTCGGTTGCTGGTTAAAGTTGAATTTATATTTTCTTTAATCGTTAAACTAACTTGACTAATTTGAGACATGACTTGCTTGTTGTGGTGGGTATTTTTAATTTCTATATATTTTTAACTAAATCATTGATTATTGAGTGAAATCTGACTTTGAATATTCAAAACAAGCACAAGATTAATCATAGTTGCAGCCCTATCACCATTCTTTTGGTCTCTGTTCTGGTCACTGCTATTCTATTAAGATCCATAACTATTTGGACATTGAGACAATTTTCATAATGTTGGCTCTGTACCATGTATGTATGTAATCAACAAATTAATTCTGAAGAATTTGTCATCCTACTGCTGTTGTCTGTTGCTCATCTCTACTTTAAATTTGCCTGCCCCTCAAAAGTTCAACCTATCCAAATGTGGAGTGGGTCGGATTCCAAAGTCTCAAAGCTGACCGCCCTTGTTTGATAAACTGACATGACCCTGATACCTCTGCTTCTGGGGTGTTGAGTATCTCTTTAACAACATTTGCAGTGCTTTACCTTGCCATCAGAAAGCCCTATCCTTTGGCACTACATCTTCTCACCCATATAAGTTCCATATTCCTACGCATGCAACAAACTTGCATGCATAGAAATACGGAAGTTCTGTGGTTGAGATGTCCCAAAGAAAAGGTCTGTTTGGCGGGAAGGTAAAGCGCTTAAAATGCTAAATCCTTCAAGACAGGTGCTAAATCTTATTTAACTCCTCCCATCTCTCTTATCACTGTAACGCAATAGAGTTGAGAAGTGTTCACACACTCAAGCCTCTCTTTTTAATTGCTGTCTGTAGGCTTCTGTAAAGCCTCATAGTTCTCTTTATGAAAATATAATATATTTTATATTATGCTGTGTTGGGTCCTCAAATTTGAGGGAATTCGGCCTGGAAAGTCATTGAATGTGATCTTTAAAAAATGGGTGGGAACCCTGATTATCCTGTAGGTCTTATTTACCTACCTTTATTTAAAAATACTTTTTTTGTTTTGTGCAGGGCCTGGATGACGGCACCACCAACACAGCAATCGAGGCCACCACAGTTGGGATCTATGTCCTCAAAGACACTCCAGATACCCGACCAGAGGACATTGGCATTGTGCTAGAAGGAAACAAAGTGCTGCAGGACCTGGACAGCGTTGGATTGGCTGTAGCCATGCTCTTTGGTCTTTTTTACGTGATGAATATCGACTACCCTTTAGACCTCAAATACACCTTTGAGGTCGTGCAGAGGGTTCTGATGGAGCTGGAAGGAGGCTTAATTTCAAGGAAGGTACTCGCTCTCAAAAACAGGCTGTTTCTGTGACCACCATCCCCAGCGCCCCCCCCCCCAACACGACCCATATCCCGCTAGCCACTGACTACCCTCACCCGTCTCCCTTCCATCCTAGATCAATCTTTCTCTCTTCTCTGCCTTCCATCCTACTTCTACCTTTCTCTCCTCTCTCCCCTTCATGTCACCAAGTTCCCATTCATGATGAAGAGACACGTCAAGTCCTCAAAGCTTCATCAAAGCCAAGCTGAGGACAACAGAGAGGCAGAGCCTCTAGCCAGGAGCTAAACTGAACAGATGAAAACAGAATCTGATTGAGAGGACTGGAGAATCACAAGCCATGAGTTAGATCCAGTGTGGCAAGACTTGTCCTGAACCTGAGACTAGAGACTAAAAGACATTGATGATTCGATGGAAATTTGTGAACCTCAGTCAGGTTTAGGAAAACAGGAAAACGGTACTAAAGTAACTAAACTAAAGTAGTAAAGTACGTGGTGAGAAACAGTTTCGTAGCTCAGTTTTTGTTCAAAGATTTGACCGCAGACACATGGTAATCCAAACAGGATTAAAACAGTGTAATTGCTCAGTCTGTGGTAATACGTTGCAGTAGAAAAAGATTTCAAGAAACCAGAGTCTACACAGGAGAAGTACGTGGTGAGAAACACTTTCGTAGCTCAGTTTTTGGTCAAAGATTTGACCGCAGACACATGGTAATCCAAACAGGATTAAAACAATGTAATTGCTCAGTCTGTGGTAATACGTTGCAGTAAAAAAAGATTTCAAGAAACCAGAGTCCACACAGGAGAAAAAAAAATTGTCATAAAAGATTTTGTCAAAATGACACATGGAAGTCCACACAGGAGAGATGCAATTGAATTGCGCAGTCTGTGGTAAACCTTTTAGTGGAAGATTCCCTGTTTGACGATATTTAATTTTTTGAATACAGGTTTAAAAATGTAACCTATTTTTGTTTGCATTAAGGTTTACATAGCTCTTTTATTGAATTTTATTATTCATCAGTGAAATCGTGATGCAGGGTTTAATCTTTTTTTCTTGGGTCCAAAGTTCATGCGACTGTTAACATTTAGTCAAGATTATTACAGACATGGAAGTCCACACAGGAGAGACTCAATTTAATTGATCAGTCTGTGGTGTCAAAAATCCCCTGTTCTTTTATTTTTACGGTTTTAAAGAGTGTAACCTTTTAAAGAGTGTAACCATTGTTGGTTTACATCGCTCTTTTATTTAATTGGATTCCTCAGTTAAATCATTATGCAGGGTTGATTGTTTTTATTTATTTACTTGTGGGGTCCAAAGTTCATGCGACCGGTTCACTTTTAAATCCCAAAGATGCATTTGAAGTATGTATAAATGTGGTGGCCTGCAGAAACCCTTCACATGTCACTGCTACACATTGTTGTATTTTGAATTATTTTGTTACTTATATACTGTAGTGATTAATGGTCTCATGGTAATGATTTTCATAAAACAAAGGGGAAAGGGCTTTTTGGTGGAATGCCACTGTAAATACGTGAAATGTCTCACATTTTACTTGTAGACACACAACAGAGTAAAATACTCACGACTTTTGATTTCGAACTATTGCAGTCATTCATTAAGTTATATATAGGGAGAGTTTCAAAAATGTAAATGTACTGTAAATCTCCACCATGTGAAGGATTTTTGCAGGCTACCACACATGCTTCCATTGTTCCATGTTATTTAGTATGTATTGTTGCAATTTTAAATGCCTAATGTCTTATCCCTATGGCCCCTTTTCCCTCGCAACCCTGTCTGCCCCCCAACACTACCTATATCCCCCAGCCACTAACCCTACCCACCCCCCAAATCCTGACTCTCAAAACCTATGGCCCCTTTTCACTCCCCCCACAAACACCACCCATATACCCTAGCCACAAACCCTCCCCACCCCTCAAATCCCAACTCTTACCACATATGTTTTAATTCTAAATGTTTTGTTGTTAATCTGAACAGTTGTGGTTTGCACTATATCAGGGGTTTTCAAAGTCAGACAGTGGCCCTCCCCTTAGACAAAGCCTGGATAAGCCCCATCAGTGGGAGAGTGAGAGGGGGGGAGTGGTGGGAGAGAGGAGGAAGCAAGCGGTGGGAGAGGGAGGATGAAGAAAGTGGTGGGAGAGAGGAGGAAGCGAGCGGTGGGGGGGGGAGGATGAAGAAAGTGGTGGGAGAGAGGAGGAAGCGAGCGGTGGGGGAGGGAGGATGAAGAAAGTGGTGGGGGAGAGGAGGAAGCGAGCGGTGGGGGAGGGAGGATGAAGAAAGTGGTGGGGGAGAGGAGGAAGCGAGCGGTGGGAGAGGAGGAAGCGAGCGGTGGGAGAGGGAGGATGAAGAAAGTGGTGGGGGAGAGGAGGAAGCGAGCGGTGGGAGAGGAGGAAGCGAGCGGTGGGGGAGGGAGGATGAAGCGAGCGGTGGGGGAGGGAGGATGAAGAAAGTGGTGGGAGAGAGGAGGAAGCGAGCGGTGGGAGAGGAGGAAGCGAGCGGTGGGGGAGGGAGGATGAAGCGAGCGGTGGGGGAGGGAGGATGAAGAAAGTGGTGGGAGAGAGGAGGAAGCGAGCGGTGGGGGAGGGAGGATGAAGAAAGTGGTGGGGGAGAGGAGGAAGCGAGCGGTGGGAGAGGAGGAAGCGAGCGGTGGGGGAGAGAAAAATCTTTGAAGGCATCGATTTGTTTCTGAATCTGGGAAAGTGGGGAACAGTCAAATTACTACACTGTATGTAGTACAGTATATACAAATTTGCACTTTGTTTGCACTGTTTGCACTATTTTGAAATTGTTAATATATGAAGTTTACAGAACTTGACTCTTCGCCTTTTGTCAATGCAAATCAGTATTTTAACATGTGTGGTTTTGCTCACATCTTAATATGGAATGGATGTCTACAATACATTTGGAGAGCTAACTTTAACAAAGGAAGTTGAGATTTAAAAAACAAAATGTGTTTACCAGGGACATAATGAAATTGCTTTAAAGTTACATAATTTATAATATTAGCACTAAGAAATCAAGTTGGAGCTAGACTTGAAATTCTAGTACATTGAATATGATGAAATCACTTTAATGGCATTAAGAAATCAAGTTGGACCTACAGTTGAAAACATGATGAAATCACTTTACATAACATGAAGAAATCAAGTTGGACCTACAGTTGAAAACATGATGAAATCACTTTACATAACATGAAGAAATCAAGTTGGACCTACAGTTGAAAACATGATGAAATCACTTTACATAACATGAAGAAATCAAGTTGGACCTACAGTTGAAAACATGATGAAATCACTTTCACATTCCTTAATAAATTGGTATTGCGGTAACTGACATAACACGTTAAAGCAACATGATTATTTTAAACAGTCTGCAGAGGGAAATCATGTTAGTTGGCTGCATTAATATCATGTGGGACCGATGTACACATTATAATCACGTAGAGCCAAAGGTTTTTTTTTTTCAGTGTGGTCAAACCAAGCGATTCAGCTATATTTAGAATCAGGAGAGACCATAGAACATTTCACTCGGACCAAAACTGTAAGAATATGTAAAACATTATTTTCTGTTTGTTTTTTGTTCTATGATACAGATTAATATGAATTGCTATTTCTGTGCCAACTCCCGGTGATGCCCAAATGGCCCCCACTGCCCAACTCCGTTTACAGAAGCAAAAACATGACCTGGACATGGCCAAACTGAAAATAGTGCATCAGGAAGACAAGATCAACACGCTAACCAAGGAGAGAGATTTCTTGGAAGAGCAACTGTCTCAATGTAAGTCAATAATTAGTTTTCACAAATACACACAGTAAGGCTACTTTGTTCTCAGGGTGGACAATAATAAATCAATATCAATATCTGAAATATTTTTTATACATTTTGGATTTTTTTATTATTATTTTTTTAAAAGTTTTCAAAATTTTAGATGTTTTTAAGTTTTAAATTTCAACCATTCAAATGCAGATTTTATTTTTATTTTTATTTGGATGTCAGCATTATGAATTTGAATGTCCAAACTATTCGGTACAGCCCTGCATTTTGGCCATATCGTCCAACACTACTTTGTTACATTCCAGTAGATGTATGTACACTTTGTGCCCTAAACACCAGGGACACCTTCCTAATAGTGAACTGCACCCCCTTTTGCACAATCCATATAAACTGCCTAAAGGCTTATTTTAACCTCTCTTCTAACAGTTAGGAGAGAGGGAGAGACAATTAAACTATTGTGGTCAACGTTTCATTGTTGTCTTACAGCATCAAGGAACACGGATGTAAGAAATGATGAGCCATTTCCTGAGACAGCTTCTGGTTCTGCTGGGCGCTGCGATTCTATTTTCTTGTTTTTTGTTTGAGTTTAATCATTCTGGCTTGCAATACATGATTGAATTATGCAGAATGTACACTCGAAAAAGAAAAAAAATACACATACATTATGCATTATTAAAACAAACCCCAACATCAAAAATACAATCAATGCTACAGCCCATTAAAAAGCCTGACGCCACAAGAGATGGTGGAGTTTCTCAGTCTATTTGTTCTGGTTTTTGGCAAAGACAACTGATTGCCTCTGCGCAGAACACGGCCAGTCCTTTCTTCCTTACTAGGAGGGAGGATGTGGTGGAGCGGGTGGTTAGACTGGTGAATGTCCTGAATCAGCTTCACAGTGACCTGTTCTCTTCGTGTCTGCAGATCAGGTAGATGCAAAGAGATGTCCTTGAACCTCATCATTATTTTGACAGCCCTTTTCTGAACCCTGTCGATGGTGGCTCGTTGTTTAGCCGTACAGCCCACAAGCAGTACACTCCCATATTCTAGACATGGTCTGATCAGTGTGTTATAGATATCGACCAGGTCTTCTACAGGGAGCCCATTTCTTGCCATCACAGTGAGAAAATGCAGACGCTTGGAGGCTTTTTTCACAGCCTCCTCAACGTGAACATCTCCACTGAACTGATTGTCCAGGTGGAAACCCAGTGAACATCTCCACTGAGCTGATTGTCCAGGTGGAAACCCAGTGAACATCTCCACTGAGCTGATTGTCCAGGTGGAAACCCAGTGAACATCTCCACTGAGCTGATTGTCCAGATGGAAACCCAGGTATTTTGTGCTTGTGATAACAGGGACAACCTGGCCGTTAAGGATTAGAGGGGCTGGCTGGGGAGGGTCCTTAGCGAAGCATACTCTCAGCTCCATTGACTTGTTGCCATTGAGAAGCATGTTATTTGCTGCAGCCCATTCCTCAAGCCGCTTTGCTTCACCTGCCAATGATGTATCAGTTCCTATGTCAGAGAGTCTAGTGACACGGGACAGCCATCATCAGCATACCCTATATCAAGTGTATCATTGAACAGGACTGATCGGATGGACATATATAACAGGAACAGGTAAGGTGAAATGACGCCCCCTTGTGGAACCCCAGATGTAATATCTTTCCATGTGCTATATATGCTATTAGCCACAACTCTCTGCCTTCTCCCTGTTGTATAGCTGTGGAGCCAGGTGAGGAGCTGTGGACATAGATCTAGTGCAGCCAGGTGCTGTAGGAGATTTGCATGGTCAACACGGTCAAAAGCCTTTGACATATCAGCCAGCAGTATCCGGACCATTGGTGCATTGCAAGAGTCTGTCTGAGTAAGCTAGGTGTGGGTGGCTTCAACAATCTACTTACTCATTCCCTACCAACTCCTCATGCTCCTCCAGCTACTCCTCCTCAGACGAGGGCAAGAAGAGGAAGATGAAGAAGTCCAATAAGAAGAAGAAGAAGGGAAAGAAAGAAACAAGAGAGAAAGGAAGCAAAAGTGACACACGGAGCACTGTTTCAAGGGGTAATTTATGTTGTCATTTAAAACTAAACTAATTGAATGGGGGGTGCAGTCAAGATACTATGTAATCAAATCAAAATAATGTGTGCGCGTGTTTCACCGGCTTCGAGACACTGTGCTTTCTGTCTCTACTCTGCTTCACTCAAACTCACAATAATCACACAACAAGAACATTGTGTCTTATATATATATATATATATATATATATATATATATCGTCGCTGTGCAATGAAAGCCACGTATCTCCAAATCGCCAACTTTTCAGGAAATGGGAAAAACCCCGTGCTCATAAAATACTGAACACCACGTTGTCATATTTGACACATGTCTTCATTGTAGACAGTTTATCGCTGAATGTGTCATTACATTATAAATATCTTACCTGAATAAGCTCAAATGCTGTTACAGGATAATCACACGGAGTCTGAAGCACTTTCTGGCGGCCAGACAGCAGCGTGTGGGAGCCTGCCTTTTAGAGCGCGCGCACGAGCCGCTGTGGTCCAGGCAGCGGGGACGCGCGGACGGAGAGCTTCACTCTGCCAAGCCGAGGAGAGTGGCTCTGTCATGGGTTGAGCAGTCCCGGAGTAACGTGACATTATTCTTGTCAGAAACAACTGCGATTTGCATACTTTAAATGAGTTTGCAGCCCAAGGACAACCCGAAAACACCTTATTGATCTATTTACGTCAGACGATGCCAGAATCACACAAAACCAAGCCGAACACAGCCGGCATTCGGGTCAGCAGCTGCCTGGTGACTTTTCTGGGGAAGTCCTCATGAGGTGGGGCGGAGCATGGAGGTCTGACTGTCACATACATGATGTGATGGGCGGGTCTAGCATCCAATGGTGATACGTGTTACATACTTACCCAGTAAAACGTGTTTTTATTGGTCATTTAGACGCCAAAACCTGCCAGTAGATGGAGGAGAATGGATATATTCCATTTATATTCAAAAGTAAAAATCATAAAAAATGGACTTAGGTGGTTTTCATTGCACAGCGACGATATATATATATATATATATATATATATATATATATATATATATATATATATATATATTCAATTAGGGGTCCTTGATATGAAAAAGGTTGATAATCACTGCAGACCTATATCTCTCTATCTCCCTCTCTCTCCCCTCCCTCTCTCTCATTCCCTGTTTCCACCCCTCTCTCTCCCTCTCTTTAAATAATGACATACAGGTATAGGCCTAAAACTATAGGGATGGACAGGAGTACTCGAGTACTCGTTTGTAACGTTAGTAGAGTAACGTTTCGCCCCACCCCCCATGTAGATCTGGTCATACAGTTAGGCAGCATGGCTTAAGAGTAATGTTTGATATTATAAAGTATTTTGAGAAACACCACAAAATGACTGTGCAGTGCAAGATATGTAAAGTTAAACTTGCAAAACATAGACATACTAGTTCGATGCTTAACCACATGCTCATAAAGCACAAGGAGAACGTCAATGGGGCAGATGAAAAGCAGTTTCGCATGACCTTGTTTGCTAGCAGTAACAAACACTGTGGTTGTGATGCCGTCAGGGCAGAGAAGATTTCCCAACTCGTCATGAAAATGGTGGCTGGAGGAGATATGCTCCCCTTAAGGGAGCATATCTCCTTGTTGTGGAGCCGGAGTAGGCTACAAGCCACCATCAGAGAACAACAGCTACGAGGGTGGAAAAGAACCCTGCGGGGAGGCAGAGTTAAACAAGCGCACCCTATGCCCAGTTCAGAGAAGCAGGAGGAGAGGAGGATGGAGCAGAAGTCGATTGTTTTGTGAATGTTAAGAGAAAGAAGAAACTTCACATTCTTTCCTGTTTTCAACTCAATATGAGTAACATTACAAGTCTTCAACTGTAAATTCAACTTGCCTGTTTCCGTGAAGTTGCTCCACTGCATATGCTGCTGAGATAGAAAAACGTGTTTCTTATCCATCTGTTAGGTTCCAAACAGCCCAGCCCACACGAATCTAACATTATCCATCAGTAATTCTGTCTGTTTTCTGCCAGCTTGTTGAATTCAACACACGTTGTGGGTCAGGATCTGTAGCGTTAACCTTATTTGTTTTGCACCTTTCAATATTGCCAGTGATGTAGTGATAGCCTGCCTACTCCTTCAGTTGACTGCCTCTATGCTGTAGTAAACGTGCATTGCAACGGCGCAGCCAAACGGGATCGCAGCAACTTATAAATTAATCGTCTGCACGTGCCCCCCCGAGTCCCCGATTACTCGTTCATAATACGAGGGATCAGCCGAGCAGCATTTTGGTAAACAAACCGCGCCACTGGGTGGCAACGGCAATGGAACCCTATGGAGCCCAAGTGGCGCGAGGTGTGAGTGTCTGCTCTAGCTCTAACTCTGTTTACATTTTAAAAAGTGCGACAGTTCACACAACTTTAACACGACATGCATATATTATACATCAAACTCTTGAGCTACTTCTGCTCTCACTTAGAATGTCAAAATGGGGATGTGATGTATAGTTTTTGAGATATTAACGTTTGTTTGCCACAACTCATACTATTAACTGCCGCAGGGTTCCGCATTTCTGGGTGGCAAATGACGTCACGCTGATTCGTCCTATAGAAGGAGAGTACTCGAGTATTTAAATTACTTCAAATGCCCATCCCTACCTAAAACTGTCACAAAACTATACTGCCCAATTTTTAGTGGATATACTGCATATACCTGCATATCACATAGACCAGCGATTTTCAAAGTGGGAGGTGGCCCTCCCCAGGGGTGCTCCAAGCAGTTTCAGGGCAGGCTCAGTGAATGGAAGTGAAAAAAAGATTACAGTAGTTATTACATTAGTTATCTAAAGGAGATCACATAGAAGACCCTAAATGTGTGTGATTTGGTTAAAGAGATAGTTTCTTTTTAATTTGACTGTTTTTCCAACTTTCTCAGAGTCAGAAAGAAAGAAATGCCTTCAGACAGAACTTTTTTTTATGTATTTGGTCTGAAGTATGCAAAGAACAATATCAGGCTATCTTGGCTCAATTGTTGAGTGACTATGGGATATAATCAGGATCCCATAGGCATCTAGAAATTGAGCGAGGGGGGCTCCTTTTTCCAAGCGTTCTTTTAGGGGAGGCCCACAGTTTCAGACTTAGAAAACCCTTGACATAGACTACACCACTGATCCCTTGTCACTGCGACTAATACCTATTACTTCTTCATCATTTTAGCACGCGGTCCAGATGAGGTAATCACACGTTACCAGAAAGTCTTGAGGGCCTACAAGAAGAAGAAATCCATCGCTGCTGCTTGCAAAGTAGTGGGAGTGGATCGCAACACCATTTCCTTGAATGCACCAATTGCAGAGCTCGCCATTGCTGCCCCTGAAAAGTATGCCAAGTTCAGAGATCAGCATACAAGACAGGAAAAGCTCAGTGAATTTGCTGGAAAATGTCTTGATGCCATTCATGGGAGTACAGCTATTAACGATGCAGTTTGGGCCCTTAAGAAATCAGGGAAACTGTTGCCTCTTGGGAAGGGGAACTTTTGAAATTTGAAAGAGGAAAATGTGTCAAAAAATGTGTTGAGTTCAGTTACGGTCTGGATTGCAGTATGCATTTTTTTATGCATATTTTATCAGAATCAGAATCAGAATCAGAAAGACTTTAATAATCCCCGGGGGGAAATTGGGACAAATCACAGCTGCTCGTTCACAAAACACACATATCCTAAAATAAATACACAGTAGTAGTGCAATAGTAAAATAAGCAGAATAGAAGAAACAAACAACACAACATAGCTCAGCCAGGCACTTTTCCAGTTAACCTATCTAAATTATTGCACACTGAAACATGTATTATTATTCGGCTTGCCCTATACTTTACACGTGGCTCAGCCAGACACTTTTCTAGTTAGCCTATCGGCTGGCTCAATCTCAGGGAGACTGAGCGTCTCCGAGGTGCTCTTTTAAGAGAGGCATTAAATAGGCCAATGGCCACAGGCAGGAATGATTTCTTGTGCCTCTCCGTGCTGCATCTAGGTGGAATCAGTCTCTCACTGAATGTACTCCTGTGTTTGACCAGCACGCCATGGAGTGGGTGCGAGTCGTTGCTCATGATGGAGCGTAGCCTGGATAACGTTCTCTTCTCTGACACCGCAGTCAGAGAGCCCAGGTCCTCGCTCTAATTTTATGTTCTTTTTCCCACAGTATCGGGGTCAGGGGATGGAAAAGTGTAGGGATTGGAGGGGTGGGTAGGTGGAGTTGCTAGGGAGATATGGGTGATGGGAGCGGTGGCAAGGAAGGGGGGGGGGGGGGGGGTGAGCGGAATGGGGGAGTGGTGCTGTGGGCTTAAAGGTTTGCACTTGCTTTTATTTAAACAAAAAAACCTGTGAAGTGAATTCTGTAAAGATTTTACATTGATAATTGCACATGCTGGATCAGACAATCATGTAAGCGATAGATTGTAGCTCCTTGTTGAAATACACAATTTTCTTTTGTATTTTTTTTTTTAAACCTACCTCAGTTTTTGTTACAATGCTAGATTGTGCTGTTGTTGGAATGTTGTTGGCAGACATTCATTTTTTTTGTTTTTTTACCTACCTACCTTAAACCTTTTGATACAATTACCTCAGTTTTTGTTACAATGTTAGATTGTGCTGTTGTTGGAAGACATTACATTTTTATTGTTGTTTTTTTACCGACCTGTTTTTGGTAGAATGTTGCACTATATGGAAAGGTGTTTTGATTTTTGATACAATTGCACTGTTGTAGATTGTTGTAGATTGCTACATATCGAGAGACACTGTTTTTATTTTATATAAAAAGAAACCTACCTCAGTTGAAAAGTAAAAAAAGTTTCAAAGAGCAAGTGTGTTTTTGTCGTTCCCTACTAAAACATTGTCATTTTTACTCGCATTTTATCAACCTCAACCACATATTGCTCCTTCCCACTAGGTGAGCTGTGAAAACCATAGTTAACTGTTAATAAGTGCATAATAAATTGATTTATTAACCTTAATAAGGCACTGTTATCGCTTTAGATCCGGTACCTGCAAAAAGCATAGTTAACTGTTAATAAGTGCATTATACATTGATTTATTAACCTTAAAGGAGGACTTACCCCCTAGATATGTATTAGAACAGTGATTTGAAAATACCTATGGAAAAAACCAAGAAATGACATATACTCTTGTCTATACTAGACTCTTTGGCTGTCCCTAGCTCAAGGAATTTCTCCGGAAATCGACGCCATGACAGTTTGCCCACCGCCTCGAAAATAATTTGACAGCAATATACATGAGACCTTCAATATCTTTATAAATATCAACAACTAGCCAACGCTGGTGGCCTGTATGGAAACAGAAAATCTGAAAATGGTTGAAAGTTATATCAATTTGGTAATTCAGTGGCGAACTAGAAATTTAATTATTTTTCTGCATTGATCTGTATGGCAGCTGGTCTAACTACGTTACGAGAGACTAGTGACCATAGCTAGTGACGCGAGACTCGTTATCGCCGGCCGCATACTGGTGTGGATAAGTCATTGCATTCACCCCCCCCCCCCCGCCCACCACAATCACAATCATAAACATACTAAACACGATAGCATAGGCTAGGTTAGCTTGTCTCTTGCCTCTAAATTAGGTCTCTAACAATGAGTGACTCTGATAGCAGCCCAAACAGTCCTGCGACAGAAATGTCATATGAAGAAGTGGAGGATCCAGACACTGACGTCGAGGATTTTTCTCCTCCTGAGTCCCCTGTCGGCGGCCCAGAACCATATCAATTTGAGCCGCTAGCACTGTAGCACAGGCTGGTGGGGAGCCAGCCGCCCCTCTTGAAGCAGCAGGCGAGGAGATGGAGGCTCACCACAGAATGGGAGAGGTCAATGAATGGTATGATAGACAATTCAATTGAATGCCCTCTACAGGATTTGAGTGTTGTACTGTAGGCTAGCTAACAGCATTGGTTCTCAAACGTTTTCACGTGAAGGACCCCTAAACTGACACAAATTAGACCACGGACCCCCATCTGATAAGATTTTGAAACCCATGACCAAAGCAGTCATATACCCACTTCTGTCATTGCCTTACTTTTAATACCCATAGGTGGAAAATAGAAGCCACTCTCCATTGACTTCAATGTGACATAGCACTACAAGAAAATGCTAATAATATTTTTCTAATTTCATTAATAAATGACCCAAAGACAATATATTACAACTTTTTTGTTGGGGGCCACCTGGAACCCACTGGCTAACAAGAAATTACATTTTTGAACCAATAGCCCAGTTCTTGCAGTTACATAGGGATTTTTCATGGCACATTTCTGAAATGTCTTTTCCATCTGCAACAGGTGCTCTTGTGGCAACTGCAGCAAGCTCTCTCCTAGTGAGAACATCTGCTGCAAGGAAATACCAAAGGTATAAGCACACCAAATAACCCTAAAAAGCTCCATCGTATCAGTATTTGAAGTAACCTTCTCACATGTACTTCTGTGGTTATAATACATGCATCACTGCATGAGACCACACAACACATATACTGCTTTTCATTCCATGCAGGTCATGCGTAGGTGTGGGCGGTATCGTGGGGAAGATGTCACCTGTGCAACTCTGCACCCAGGGTTTGAACCAGTTGCACTCAATCCATATGTGCTGCAGGCAGCATATGGTACTTACCTGCAGCTCTTTGGGGAAATGGATGATCCGGTTCTTAATAAGCAAGTATATACAGGGATTTGTATTTACAATATTTTTAATACATATTTAGTATATAAAGTAAACAAGTACTCAGTCTCACAATCTAACATCCTTTCCATCCTGAAAATGATCCCCATTTTGTAGATTAATAAAACAAATTAACATTTTGGCCAAAGCACTGACCATATATATTCCTTCTTTACAGTTCCTACTGGCTTCTTGCATACCGGAACTTTGTGCGTTGGGTGTGGGGTTATCTGGGGAAGCATGTGAGAGTGCGCCTGCCCTCCTGCGTCGTTGGCCGCATCAGGACTGAGTTCCCTGAAGATGAGGCAGCCTACACTGGTTTCAGGGAGGCCCCACTCCCTCCACTTGATTTTGAAGACTAAAATAAAATCATTTTCACTCCATCAAGTCCACAGCTGTGTCAATTCCAGAAATTATTTTTGGCGCACGATGGTTTTATCATCACATAACAGGTTACATTTTTAAAACATCAGTAATGCAGAACTTATATATTCAGCAGTTATGTCATTCATCATGTGAAGCCTATTGAGATAGAAATGTTATACTAGTAGCCTACCAGTAGTAACAGTACAGAATGACCATGAGTATGACTTTTTAGTCCATGACCTAATTTTGTTTAGATTGATATAGATTGATGGGAGTTGCTTGGATTGAATTAAAACACTCCTGAAGATACTGGATAGATTTTTTTTTTATCAGTGAGGGGTCTCAGTGGTTACTTGTTCTGGTTGACGCTTTACTTTATAAATTGCACTGATAACTGACTGTTCGAGTGCAATTCACAAGGTGAGGGTGACATTTACACAAGATTTTTGATAAATAATCATCACTAATGATGTGGAAGTAAGGACTAAGTTGGTAAAGGCAGCTAGAACAGTCTAGTAAGTTCAGAAAATGACATCACTTTACTGTAATGCACCGTTTAAAATCAGGAAAAGACTTATGCCATATTACCATACCAAACTCTAAGGCTTAGTTCACACCGGCCACCCAAGCCTTGCCTTTATCCACGCTTTTAAATAGGCATCCGTTTTAGTCAACGAGGCTGTGTACACCGGGCGCCTGAGCGCGAACCCTGCGTCTACCCACGCCTCACCTGTGCCTTGCCGATTTTATCGTTTAGGCGCAAGTTCTATTTTCAAGCCGACAAGGCGTGTGCAGGCAGGCTTCTTCTGTTAAGCCATGAAAGAAAAACACGACAATATCCGTGGGAAATGGCAGTCAACTGAATTTCAAAATAAAATAGTTCTACAACAGTGTTGAGCAGAGAGAGAGATTGACGGGTGGCTATCACGTGGGGCTTTCTTCCCGTCGGCAAACAAATCTTCAAGAGAGAATAGCGACCGAAGAAGCAAGATGGACAATGTTGTTGTGCCAGCACATATTCTTGCAAGATTGCCTCTCTAAAAAGTCTGACTATAGTCAGACCTGGTTATACATATCCAGCATCAATAGAACATTAAATATATCAGATTTATTTTACCTACACATGATAATTCGGGACCACACGTGAAAAAATACAGCCGGGAGAGAGGAGAGGCGCTTGTGACTCGGCTCCAGGTTCAGCGTGCAAAGGCGTGCGGTGTTATCGGTTCACACCCAGCTCAAGGTCTGCAGGTGTAGGCGTGGGTTGAGGCAAGGCAAGGCGTAGGTTCCCTGTGTCTGTGTGAACGTAGCGGGATGATATACTGTATCTAGTCTGCTCTCACGATATCTGTTCAATTCAGGGGTCTACGATCGATATGGGCTGATATCATATGCTCATTTAAGACCATCAGCACAAAAGCTACAAAATGTAATACCTCTGAAAGGGCCTTAATTTTCCCTAAATTAATTTATCAATTTTACTTTTCAAGACCCTGCAGATACCCTGAAGTAACATCCAAACTAAGAGAAGAAAAAAAAAAGCAGTGAGAGTCAAGAGGGGAAGAAACACCAATTTTCTGTCCCGGTAGTGTTGCAAGGTAAGGCAAGGTTGAAGAGAAGTTTGATTCGTAGCCTGCGCAGGTTGAAGGCAGTCAGATGTTCGACGGGAGACGTCAATCTTGTTCAGCTCTCAGTAGAACCTCTGGTGGGAAACAGATAAACAGATGTTTCAGGAAGACACAGAGAGAGCTCAATGCCGTAGTGTTTAGTGTTCAGATACAACACAAGTTTGTGTGTGGTCTCAGAGACCTTGCACACAGCCATCTGAAGTGGAGTCTGTCGGGCTGATAAAACCTCGGCATGGACTCAACCCCACCACTGGGCAGGAACTAATTTGTCCAAGTAAAAAAAAAAATGTTTGAGGTAATAGTCTGTGCTACTTTGCAGCTGTTTTGGGAGGAGAACTGACAGGTCATAGCACCAATGAAAGTGATTCATTTTCAACAGGCAGGTTGGGTGGGCTAAAGTCGTGTATGAGCATAAGAACTCATGGGTCTGGTGTTGAGACTAGGCTGTCAGTAAAAGTGATGGGGAGGTAATATTTTTTTGATTGAAAAGACATACATAAGTTTCAGTAGTTATTTGTTTGATTATACTTTTCAGTCTGGCTGTCAGTATTTCACCATGTTGTGAAAGCGATGGGAGGGATTTTTATTGAGAAGAAATAAGGTTTTCATCAAGTTATTTGTTGCTGCTTTGATTAAATGTATTTCACAGAATATAAATAATTATAATGTAGATTGAATTCACTCTTGTACTTTTTGAACAGGTTAGAAAAATTGGCTAACATGACATGGACCAAATGACTTGAAACTTACTTGGGCCTTCAGCATGGAGGGACATATAGTCGGCAGTCAGTTGTTACACGGGAGAAGGAAATCTTTAGTGGACAAGTTGTTCAGCTCTCAGTAGAACCTCTGGTTGGAAACAGATAACAGATGTTTTGGGAAGACAAAGAGAGGTCAAAGAGGTATCATTTAGTGTTTAGTACTGATACAAGACAAGTCTAGTTACTGCTAGAATATATTTGTGTGTGATCTCAGATACCGGGCGTGCACACAGCCATCTGAAGTGGAGTCTGTTGGGCTGATGGAGGCACGGTTGTGCAGTGGTAGTGCTGTCGCCTCACAGCTACAAGGTCCTGGGTTCAATCCCCCCCTGGGACGCTGTGGGCATGTTCCACCCCCCATGTCTTCAGTGCCTACTGTCCAGGTGGGCTATCTTGTCGAAAGAGCCTTTCTGTGTGGAGTTTGCATGTTCTCCCTGGGGTTCCTCCATATATAACCCCCCCAGGGCCCAAAATTAACACCCGCCAAGCGCTATTGGCAACCAGATTTTACATTTGACGGGTGACGCTCAGGGGTCTACCCGATTCTTTAAACAAGTATTTTATAACGTCCTTTGTTTAATAGTGGACGGTAAATATTCGGGAACATTACTGGCTGCAATGGCCATCTGAGAAAAATCCTTAGCAGAATCCTTGACGTATTTATGACAAAAATGTGATATATTATTTTGGCCAGTAAGAAATATGCCTGGCGGGTGGATTTTCCCCCCCATCTACCCGTCACCTGGCCGGTGAATCAAAAAGTTAATTTCGGGTTCTGAACCGCCCACTAAAGACATGCAGAAGATCATCTGACCAGCGGCGGTTGGAAGAAGTTGGTCCCCGGGCACTTCACTGCAGTGACAGCCTCTTTCCTGGACAGGAACTCACACGTCACTGGAAAAAAAAGAAAAAAAGCATGTAGATTTTTAGTTCGATAACAGGGATATATCAGCGGATAGTAATACAACTGGCAAACAATCACTTTCAGTGATCAATAACCAGAAATATATTCTTACACACTATTATGTAATCAGCCAAACCTTAGCTATTCTTGAAGAATCGTGACTTGTGTCTGGCCACTGCTTCAGCTTTGTCAGGCCTCTGAAACTGTGCACATAGAGCCTCTGGGACAGGAACTGCATCAAGGAACTCCTGATACGGACGCGGCTCTCCCACAACATGGTCAAACAATAGCCCCATCAATGTGTCGATGTAGCCTTCAGTGTACAGATAAAACGGAGTTATAACACAACTTTCCCAAAATGAATCATGATGCTGCACTTATGGGAAGAAAAAAAAAATACCTGAAGTGGGATGACTCTTCAGTGCTTGCACACTGTAGTCACCGTGCTTGTACTTTGGATATACGATCGAGTATCTCAGTGCTCCAGCTGCAGTGGATGAATGTGTTCTGTCTGCATTTTCATTGTAGTGCATTGCCGTCAGCTGCAGTCTAATAAGAAGCACATTCAGTTATATTAACATGTTCAGCCATTACAAAAAAATGGGAGGGGAGGGTGAATACTAGAAGTTAGAAAATATACAGGCATTGAATACCTGCAAAGCATTCCAGTGAAGGAGAACACCACATTTTTGGGGGCAAACTTGAGGATCAGACTGTGAAATGACTCAATCCCTGAAGTGTGGTATTGTGGACTGATTTTTATGATGTCTTTTATCAGTCTCGGAGCCAGCAGAATTGCTGTCAATTTTTCACATGCTGCAGTACCTACACACAGGAGTAATGTAATTAATCCAATTTGGCAACATAAATAGCTGTAAACATGATCAGCGATTTACAACTGCACTTACTTGGCTCGAGCCACTCCCTTGCCTGCTCACCGACTAGAGGCTGGTGGAGACACTTTGGAAAAAGGGCATTGTCATGGGTGTGGAGATCCTGGGTGTGGCTGGCGATGGAGGACCACTTCGCCTCAACCTCCTGCGGTGATGCAGAGGTCATAGCCGACCAATAAATGTGGTTCACCACACTCTTCCTCCACAAGGCCACCTTCTGCATTCCTTTAACTTTAGCAAGTGCATTAATCTTTTTCCCTACGCCTGGGCACAAAACATAAAGCTTACAAACACAAATTGTAAGAGAAAATTGCAGCAATATGATGTTTTAGTATCGTTTCATACATACCCTTTCCAATATGCCACGGGTCAAAGTAGTGAGTAATCTCACTTCTTTGCTCCCGCAAAAATTTCCGGACTCCTGTATGTCTGTCAGTGACTACTGCTTTGACTGGGACTCCCTTGCGCTCCAGCAGAGACAGACTTCTCTCAAATCCCTCCTTCTCCATCCGTCCGCTGTTTCCAACGTTATTGCTCTGGTGATGGATCAAAAAAATAGATATATGCTCTGCACAGGACTCATGTGAATTATTTTTCTTACTGTTTTTCTATCAATGTCTCACCTGAACCAATTAAATGTCAATGACTTTGTTTACTTTGAGATCCATCATAGTGTAGCTCCCATACTTTGCAGAATGTCAGAGATGGGAAGTAACGAAGTACAAATACTTCGTTACTGTACTTAAGTAGATTTTTCGAGTATCTGTACTTTACTTGAGTATTTAATTTTCTGACGACTTTTTACTTTTACTCGTTACATTTTAACACAAGTATCTGTACTTTTACTTGTGTACATTTTCAAAACAGGTTCGTTACTTTTGTTTAAATGCACGAGAATGTAATTTAAAAACGAGTAGAAACGGGAGAACGGAGCAGTAATAGATAACCTCGCGTCACCAGGCTCTTCTCGGCGAGAAAGAGCCTGGCTCCCGCCCACAATTGATTTTGTCACCCTACTGGTTCCAGCCTAGAGCCCGCCCTAGACCGGTTGGCAGCGTTTCTAGCTCGTCAACTTTCACGTTAACTTGACAATTTGACCCAAGTATCAGAATCCTCTTTCACCGTTTTGACCGGTGTGTCAGGCGGTGGTGGCAGAGATGCGATATTGCATGAACGTTTTGTTTTATGTAACGCTAGCTTTGTTTTGATCAGACTCTAGTTTAGGTAACATCACCGCGTCAAGCTAACGGCAACAAAGACGTTGTTAGGCGCATTGCCATCCGGTGTTAATTCTGGGTCCGGGGTTTACGCCCCCATGACAAAAAGCGGGGTGGAAGGTGCCCAGACTAGTAGTTTCCCAGCTGCTGATAAAAGCTCATTCCAGCTCCGCCAATAGTATGACTTGGCACTCCTCCGGGGCGTGGACAAAGAAGAGAAACACGGATTTTCTCTGAGGGGAGACACACGCAGACATTAGGGGCCGTGCAGACAGCCAGCACTTATTAGCCCTCGTCTTTTTGCAAATCATTCTCTATAAATACGCGCTTAGCGCGCATCTCTTTCAAGAAGCATTTCATCGCATTTAAAAGCTGGTGGTGTTTTTTTAGCGCAGCGCTCTTGGCGCTGAAAGCCGAGGAAAGTTTAACAGAAAAAGTGCCCTGCTCCTCTTCACTCCTCCCACCTCGAGTCTTCTCCCAGGAGGGGAGGATTTTCATCTCGCTGCTTCCAGAGCATGGCCGTAACTAGCTATGAGCACGGGGAGGTCCGGACCTCCCCTAATATTTCAGAGGATTTTTTTTTTTTTTTTTTTTAATAAAACAATCTGCATGGAAAAGCATGAAAAACACGGGATCGCTTTTATTTTGAAACGAAAGGCAGGTCAGGCAGGAAGTCATCTGACGCCGTGTCCGCGGTAACTTGATTCCGAGAGAGCAGCAGCATGGTGGTGAGTGATGACTGTCTGTCTGCCTGGCGAGATAATTGAAGGTGAGCGAGCTGCGAGACAGTGAGCGAGTGAACGACAGACAGTGAGTGACACTGACAGATTTTTTAGCAACAACCAAGAAAGTAAGTGTCTAGTCTGTCTCTTAAGTAATGTTACCTGTGTGACACGTTGGGATGCTACTGGCTAATCATGCATGATGCCAATTGCCAAGCTCCCGAAGTCAGGTATGCAGGTGGCTATATGCATGGTTTCAGTTTCATGACCCAATAAGTAACAAAAAGAGGTGGTGTAAAGTTAAAAACAACATAATATATTTTATTTTATTTTTCAATCGTTCCTATCAGGAATAAATAAATGTCCCTCTGTATGTTTTTTTTATTATCGATGATGACTTTGTGTGTTGTGTACGGCTTGGGTTGTGTACCTGTGTTTGTAGGTGTCATTTTGATATGAATTTGGCTAAAACAGTTTGTGTTTGTTAGTTACAATTATGTTGACAGGAGAGCTGAGCAGGTGGTGACATGAAAGAGAATATACTGAATAATGACATCACAACAGTATAATCCTAATGTTGATTTAAAATGATATATTACTCTAAATATGGCTAAAAAAGGGGGGGGGGGAAACTAAAAAAAAAAAATCCGAATCCGCCTCCCCTTGCTGGACCTCCCCTATTTCGGAACCCTGGTTACGGCCCTGTTCCAGAGTTGCCAATAATCTGGCGTTTCCAAGCGTATGGAGTTGTTCTAACACATACATTCAGTTTGTGCACTGTCAACATTCAGCTAATATGGAATATGGTGGTGTTCTTCGAACACCAGAGACAGTTCTGTCTTAATAATAAACCTTGAATTTGTGAATGTGATCAACCTGTGGACATTCAGTTCCTTATCCATTAGGTATCAGTATCATATCAGTCTCGAGTATTGTGATACAGCACTTTGTAAGGGACACTTGTATCCAGCAGTTAAACTTGTCCAACTATTTGCACATTCATATATCATGGAAATATTAATGAGGGAGGACTAGATATGATTTTAATGGGGGTTTTTGTGTGTGGAAAAACCATAGCACACTATTTAAAGTAGAGTTTTAAGATGTGTAAAACATTTGTAGGGGATCTTTTATCCTCAAATTATATTCTATGATGTGAGGTTCAGTCATTCAGAAAGATACGGTAAAAATACTTTTACTTTTACTCGTTGGGTACATTTCAGAGCCTGTACTTTTTTACTTTTACTTGAGTAAAATAATTTAATCAGTACTTCTACTTTTACCAGAGTAGTTTTTTACACAAGTAACTGTACTTCTACTCAAGTACAGAATGTCAGTACTTTTCCCATCTCTGCAGAATGTCCTAAAAACAGGAGTAAAGAGTAATAAAACTATAAAATAACAGTACTAAAAAATGTTGAAAATATGCTGTAGCTATGCTGTAGCTAACTATCATACATCCTCATCAAAGTTGGTAATCACCGGGTGAGTCTGCGCGCATGTCCCCACCGAGTGTCACATGATATCTCCACCAGCTATGCTGTCATTGATTAGAGCCTCCTGGTCTTGGTTCCACTGCCAGTTGATGGTGGGTAAAAGGAGCTTGGCCTGGTGTTTATGGAAGGTCTTTTCCGAGATTGCTTGGATCTTGAAGGCTTCCATGAACTAAAAGGAAAACAGTAATGTGATGCGACATAATTGCAACCTACTACCGGAACAAAACATATTATAAATTTGTTCCTGTCTCACCTTTGATGTTTTAGCAAATGATGAGCCTGTGAACAGAACCGCAGCACACAGCTGAAGGTTCCCTGCTGGTATGTTGTTGTTCATCATTGGCTGGCTGGACCACTGGTCAGCGTGGTGGCAGTGATGGCAGTACTGCTTCACCCGGAGGAGTGTCCCAATGACTGTTTTGGTGATCTCACAGCTCCGGTTGCAAAGTGAACATTTTTGAAACAGAAAATTAATTTGTCTTCGTAGACGATGTACTTGGTCACTGCATGAGGTGGCAATGCATTTGAGGTACTAGAAAAGGGGAAGACAAATGATATGGTGTAAGGAAACTGCTCTATGAGTATGAATGAACCTTGTGTTGACAAAAATCTGACTAAATAAACCAGACAACAGCACTTCTAAATTACAGACTACCATTATCTGTGACTGAAAACCATCACATAAAAAGCAGTAGTATTCTGAAGTAAATGCTTTACCTATCCATGGAACTGCCGGTTAAAACTAGCGGGGAGCTGGAATCCTCACACCGCTTCCTTTTGACTGGGGGAGAGCCTGGGCTGGAGCTTGTTTGAGAGTCAAGCATTGGCTGGGCCTCAGGAACCAGTGTCGCCAGTGTGCTTGTGTCACACGACACATTCCTGCTAGGCACTCAGGCCTGAGTAGCTGCGCATGAAGAAAGGGTTTTACAGTAAGCAGCGCAAACTCAAATGTGTGAGCACCAGCTAAAGTTCTAAATAAACGCTAAAAAAGCTAAAGAAACACCTGACACTGATAGCTGTAGCTTATAGGCTGTTACTACAACGAGTTGAGAGGCAGCTGCGGTGACAGTGATGACACCAAGTCCTTTTATGCAAGTATTTGGTCACAAGTCCAAGTCAAGTCTCTTATGGACAGTGGTGGATATGGGGGGAGGGGGGCAAATAAAGAAAAAAATAAAGATTGTTTTCACGGGTCCAAAATCTCAAGGCAAGTCTAAAGTCTTTGAGGACAAGTCTCAAGTCACTGTGTGTGCAGTGTGTATGACTCAAGTCCAAGTCTTAAATCCAAGTCCCCATCTCTGGATGATAATGATTTGATTTTAATCTCAATAAACAGATAGGCTAATATATAAATTGGAATACCAGCCAGGGTTAGCTCTAGCCAGGCTAGTCATTGTTATATAACAGTTGATAACACACACACACACACACACACACACACACACACACACACACACACACACACACACACAGGTGGTATTTGGTCCATACAAACAACGTAGCAACATGCCCACAGACAGAAGTTTAGACCAGGGGTTAGAAAACATAATGGGCACTTATTCTTCATAATGTATTATATTTAAAATCACTCAAAACAGCCAATTTAGGTCATCTCATTGGATTTTCTAGCTTCATAAGTAAATTGTGTGGTTTGTCTTAGACCTCCTGGACCAGGCAGAACCACCATAAGGGCTGCATATTGTAGTCTCAAAAAGCACAAGTCACTTGTATACAATAATTACAGGTCTGCACGCCTGTCAAGAACCGTTTGTCAGGTCGACTTCAAACTTTGGGAGTGCGCTTAGGGGGACCCGACGGAGTACAGTGCTCTTTCAGACTCGATTGTGTCTAGCTTCAGCCCATTCATCATGATACATGTGTAGCAGGTGTATCAACCTAATATTATGACTCACCTTTGCTTCGTCTGGGAGGCTTCATGTCAGCCTGCCCAATAGCATGTTTTGTGCTGACTGCTTCAGTCTGGCACGCCATGTCTCTGGTCAGTTTAGGCTGAGGCTGAGACACACACACACACACACACACACACAAAGGTTCATTGGGCTTTTTAATGGTGTGATAGGAATACCACCAACATAATCTCTGGTGTCTTGTGTAACAACAAATAATAAATAAATAAAACAGCAAGGCATTACATATGGAAGCAGAGCATTTTTTTTTTATCTTTTGAAATGGCCCAGTAACCATTCAAGTCAGCCATCAAATAACAATCATAAAATTAGAACACACTAGGCATGAAAACATTTGTATTTGACAAAAATCTAAATCTTATATTTGAACAAAATCAATTATTCTGTAGCCTACTAAAAGCAAATTTATACTGACTGCGGAGTGTCCGGTGTCCGCGGTGTTCACGGCAAGACCGTTCTCTCCGCAGAGGCACATCCTTTTATGGTAAATACGGTAGGAGTGCAGTGTCTGCGGAGAGCGGAGAATCCCCCTCCAGGCTCCCGTTGTGTTTTTAGCGAGAATGCAAGTCACATCAGTTCTTCCGTGTGTGATCCTGATTTATATCGGCGAATAATCAATCCTAGTGCAATTGTAGGCTATTTTCAGTTTGTTTTTAGCAAGTAAGTTTGTTGTCTTCTTGTTTTTGTGCTTTGCATTAAATTTTTTCGATCTCAAATCGTTTTTATTGACGTAGTAAATTGTAGGCTATTCACTCTAAAATGGGCTCCCTCATGACTGTAAGAAAAGGATCATGTTGCTCCCTCACTCATGTGGCGATGCTCAAACCCGTTCATTTTGCACTGATTTCGCTGGTCACTTGATCAGTTTGTGGAGGCTTCTTCCCTATACAAACCATAGCAAACATTAGCCAATCATAGCCTCGGAATTGACTGCACGAGCTCGCGGCGTGCTCTGCGGAGTTACATTTTTTGAGAGGAGCGCGGAGCTCCGTGCAGTCCCTCCGCAGAGCTTGTGCGGAGCGCCGTGCTCGCCGCACAGAGCCTCCGCTCCGCGAAAACCGGACACTCCGCAGTTAGTATAAATTAAGCTTAAGGAGACTATTTGGCTGTTGCATCATGTTTTCTGGCTGAACATATATGATGCTTGATTTTTGATTGCTCTCTCTCACTGTAATTATCTCTCTCTCTCCTCCCTCTCCCCACACACACACGTTTTTTCCCTGCTAGTGAGCCACACACAGCCTCAATACAGCCGTTTCTTACCATGTAAATTTACAATGCAATCGTAGTCAAATCTGCATTCTAACTAGCTAACACCATCATTCAAATATTACTTGACCACATGTGAGTGTGGGGGAAGGAAAACGGGTCAGCAGACTAGCCGGGGCAGCTTGAACTGCTAGCTAACACTGCTAACCCTAATCTTGAAGTCCACAAACTATTGCAATATTCCTTACTTTAGTGGTGCACTTATATTATCTCCTGTTTTTTCCAGCAGAGTTTAGCGCACAAAATGATCTTTCCGTCAATGGTATTCCAATTCTAATCAGCCGAACTATTCACGTAACATAAACGCATTATTCATCAATACCAACATAGGACCTAGCTTCGACTCACCTCACGATGCGGCGGTGTACTGCCCAGTGTACTGCCACTAGCCGAGGCCACTGGCCGAGGGACAGCATAACTGTGCAGAATGAGCTTCGTCGCGTAGCCCGACTCCACCTCACCGGCATTGACAAAGGAATCCTTCGTAAAATGGCGGTTGCACACCCTCGCTGTAGGAGTTACACTCTCCAGCCCCAGGGCAACCAGCCACTTTCCCCGAACCCCCGGGTCCACAGGGAAGCTGTTCAGCGCGGTGGTGCTTTTACACCCAGGAAAAAGGCACCTCCGAACCATTCTGCTCGGCTAAAACTAACGCTAAATACTACTAGCTAAAACTATCACTACTGCAATGAGCTAACTCTAATCTAATGCTAACAATGAGCTAAAGCTCACAAAGAGCTATCTACTAACTAAACTACTAGCTACACTACTATGGAGGAAATCGAACCTAACAACTGTCTAAAATCACTAACTTACTAGAACACAACCTATAAACTAACCGCACAATCTACTAGCTAACTTCGTATCTCTGTATCTCTGGCTATATCTCTGTCTATCTCTGTCTCTCTCAACACTCCTACTCTACAAGGCCACTAGGCTGAGAGCACTGATGAACTTTGAGGTGAAGCTGTTACAATACAGTACTGTAGGTGGCGGTAATGCACAAATAAGTTTGCCAAGCGCCATAAAACACTAGAAGAAGAAGAAGAAGAGCCGAAAGGGTACAGGGGGAGTAGTGGAGTAACTATCTTGAAATCCCATAGTCTTTGGGAACACTGTGACGTCAGTGTGTTCCTAATCTCCCATTCATTTGAGAAAAAAAAGCAGTGTTACACCCTTAGAGGGCGCTTATGCCAGATATGCTGCTGAAAAATGATACAAATGGTAAAATGGCAACAGTTTGGTGTCAAATGTGGAAATTCTGACCAGAATTATTCACACATCACCCCCAAAGTCATATATATTGGTTAAAAGCTGTAAAAAAAGTGTTTTGGAGGTAAGTTCTCCTTTAATAAGGCACTGTTATCGCTTTAGAGCCGGTACCTGCAAAACGCATAGTTAACTGTTAATAAGTGCATAATACATTGATTTATTAACCTTAATAAGGCACTGTTATCGCTTTAGATCCGGTACCTGCAAAAAGCATAGTTAACAGTTAATAAGTGCATAGTTAACTGCTAATAAGGTAATAACAAATTATTTATTAAGGTTAATAAAGCAACATAACCAGCTAGTAAAGGTGGTTATAAAGTGCTTATAAATGTCTTATAAGCTACCTATAAATGTGTTGATAATGCAATTATTAACACTTATATAGTCTTATTAACATGTAAATAGTGTTAATAAGCACCTTATAAGAGCCTTATTACCTATTAATTAACGCTTATTAATAGTACCTTAACTCATTCATGGCCAGTTTAGGACTGCCAATATTTAGCACAGGCCAAAGATTTTCATAATTGTTGGTCATCTTTCAAGACCCACAGTAAATGATCTATTAGCACCAAAGTGATTTGCAATACCTCAAAATGAAGATGTACATCTCTGGGTTCACCAGGGGAAAAAAAGTGAGCTTTTAGCATGTTCTGTACTCTACTTATAGCCATTTATATACACCCTGTTTTCACCAAAAAGGTCTCTGAGAAAGAAATTGCAGAAAATGGCATTTTTGTAAATCACACAATCTCAGGCAGAACTCGCTCTCAATTCTTTTATTTTGAACTGTATTGACATCAGACATGTAAATATTATTCGTTATGACACAAATGACAAAAAAAAATATATATATATATATATATATATATATATATATATATATATACATGAAGTGCTTTTTTTACATTCAACAATAGACCCCTTATACAGCTTGTCAACATTGAGCTGCGCGCGCATCGTGTAGGCAGAAAGCCGTCAGCTTTGCATTGACAGACAGCGAGAACTGTGTGAAAGCCCCGCTGTCAGGACTGCTCTGTGCCCATCTGCAACACACAGTTATATTTTAGTTTTTTAAAATGCAGTTCTCGGCTTACTACCACAGCTTATCGCCTAGTGATAAGCAATGTTATGCATCGAAATTAACGTTGTTTAATGGGATATGTCTTACAGACCCACCCATACGCACTGGCGCTGTCAATTGGCCAAGCCTATGGCCAGCAATACATATCGTGCATTCCTTTATAACTGGGGATAGCGTAGATAATTATTCTGTAACTTGCAAAGATATATTGTTATGTTGATAATGCACACAACTCAATAATGACATTATGTAACGTTACTTGGTCCGTTAACTAACCGAGCGATGTTGAGCAGCCTACAGCTTCAGGCAGCTTACCTGATTATGAAGAGCACTACAAAGTCGGGCATTTTTAATGATGTCCTCGTTCCAATCAGTTCAACTCAATAATGACATTATTTAACGTTACTTGGTTGTTAACTAACCGAGCGATGTGGCTGCAGCCTACTACAGTTTACCTGATATGAAATGAGCGAGCACTGCAAAGTCGGGCATTTTTAACGATTTCCTCTTTCGGCTTGCAACCAAAGACACTTACGGTTAGCATTAAAGTTGACGGGATTCGGTAAAACTTTAGTCCTTGCTTTGTAGATAGTGTAACAGACTGTTCAGTGTGTGCGAGGCTGTGTATGTTCCCTCGAGTTGCGTAGAACAGGATGGGAGAATTAGGTGAATTATAACGTTACAGCCTGGCTCTATCGTTTATTATTTTATTAACTAAGTGTGAATAGGCGGACCCGAATACTCTCCTACAATAGCTTTCCGATTCTGGCATCCCACTGTACAACACAAAGACATATCTAGCTCGAATAGTTTTCGGGCGACTGGAAAACTACTTGACAGGGCTGCGCGGAGTCTGTCTTTCTGCCTCCGTCTTGCGCATCTGACGCTACTTGTTGTCATTGTGACGTAGGCGTATAATTGGTCTATACAGTTTACTCAGTGTGAGTGAGTGTGATCATAGAATAGAATGCAGAGATCAGTGTAGTCTCTCTCACACACACACACACACACACACACACACACACATTACCGCGAGATCATCTGGGTCCTGTCGCATTGGAATCCAGTCTTCCTCGCCCTCGACAGGAAAGTGGCCGTGCTGCTTTGCTCTGTGTGAAAGCCATTTATGTGGCGAGGCTGCTGTTCTCCTCCTCACACAGTTGTGACTCCGTCTCGTCTCTTTCGGGCTTACACAGTAACGGGGTCCAGGGACCAGGATCGATCATGTTGGTCACGGGTTTGACTACCGCGAACGATCGATGTCCGCTGCCCTGCAGCAAGCCGATCAGCTCGTGCAGCGCGCCGAGGGGTGTGTTTCAATGGCGTTTCTCCTCTGTGCACAAGGGAGCGCGTTTCTCTGTTTTCTGTTTTTGCTCCTGCTCATTTCAAAACAACAGCTGCGGTATGTGTTTGATCGCGTGTTGTCGGCTTGCCTTTGAGGCTAGGGACCTGATAACATGTCACAGGCTGGGGAAGTGTTTGAACTACGCGCTGCACTAATAAAAACAAAAACACGTCAAACACGTCTTTGGCGTGGATGGCTATTTCTGATAACACGTCAAAGACGTCTTTGGCGGTGAATGAGTTAATATAAAGCGTTACCAAAATTTGTTGTAAAACAAAAACTAGAACGGCCGCAACGCGGACTTATGCCTCCACCATTAGTTCATTCTTGAGTCCAAATCGCCATTTGAGGCAAATTGGAAGAAATTCCGTCAAGGCGCTTGTACATTCCCAGTTTTACCAGGGGAGAAAGGATGTAACATATAACACAACAAACCGGGGGACAAAGGAAACAGGAGATAAATTACAATAATCAAGGTTTTTATTACCAAAATAAAGTTAAATGAAAAGGATCAAATCGGACGGACCAACACAGGACTGCTTCCTGAAACAAAGGAAAAGTGATTAATAAACATAAAAGCTGAGGTTAACCAAATAAAGCAACCACACTCTCAAAAGAGAGTCAACAGGCGCCCACTCTCAAACTGAGAGTCACACTCTCTAGAAGAGTTGAAAAGCTTTCTTTTGACTGACCCCGGTCCACAAGTGCTAAGCACCAAACACAGCACACGAAGCTGTCAGATGGCCCACTGGGACTGTCTGTCTGCCTTCTCCAGGGTTTTGTGCTGTGGCCTCTCAATTAGGTTCAGTGAGTGCACCTGTGCACACCTGCACAGCTGCGACAGCAAGGGGGGAGGGAGAGCCTGGAGAGGAGCAATTAAGCAAAAACACGTAACACCCCCCCCCCCCCCCCCCCCCCTTAACGCTGTGTGATACCGGTGTTTTTTCAGCTCTGCCTATTACGACTTATTTTGCCAATTCCTCGCCTACCTTTTGCTATCTTATCTTTTCTCTGCCTGCGATATCACATCGCTACTCAATAACTCTTCTCTCTCAATCCGCGGACATCTGAAACAACCGTTCTATCGCTAAACGTTAGCCTAGCCGCCTGCTAGGCTAACGTAAACAAGAGCTGCTAGCCACCAGCTAACAGCTAACGCTAAACTGTTTACAATGCCCTCGCTCTCCCCCCCGGATAATCACCATGCTACGGGACTATTCTATACGACTACGCTTAGTGGATCCGTGGAATCACGCTCATTTCCTTCGGATGATGAAGTTATTTTCAAGCTGCTGCCTGATACTACTTCAACACCAGCTCCCTCAGTATCCCGGGTCCTCATCGCACAACAACTAGCCACAACATCCGAGCGACTGGTCCGGCGTCAACCTAGGCTACCAGCCTCTGCTCCTAATGACCTCAGGTCCCCGGACTGGCCCGGACTGGTCCGGCGTCAACCTAGGCTACCAGCCTCTGCTCCCAAGGCCCCAGGTCCCCGGGCACCGCAACGGCGTGAGCTGCTTCTGGCCGCAGCACTACGACACGCTCCTGACATGGCTAACGCCAGCCATCCCCCTCCCGAATCGGGTAAGATCGATCCAATTCTTACTATCCACTCTCTCTTAGATATGATTAATCTATTAGAAAACCGTGTTTCCCAACTAGAGAACGATAAACGCCAGTCACCTAATGATAGTCTTGTTACACTTAACCAGACTGGCTTCCCTGATCATTTACAATGTACCCCAGTAGCTGATGTGTATTGTGAATTAAGCGAGGATGCTAGCTGCGGTCCAGCTGGTGCCCCCGTTAATGCTACTCCGCAGCACGAGCAGAACAACCCGGCCAATGTCTCGTTGGCCCCACAGTCTGTGGATGATGGGTTTACAGTTGTCTCACGCTGCCGTGGCGTTAAACGTGCACAGCCCGCCGCTGTGCAGCCCGTTTCCCAACAAACCACTTCGGTTGAGATCCGGAATAGATTCACGCCGCTTGCTAACTCTCCTGTTCAGCATGCTGCGTCGTCCGCTCCGCCCGACAATATTAAACCCTCTATTCTATTGATTGGAGACTCTATAACCCGCAATATCAAGCTTAACACACCAGCCGAGATAGTTTGTCTGCCCGGGGCCAGAGTACCCGACATTGAAGCTACTCTTAGGGTGCTAACAAACAGCCATAAACAAACAACTACCCAGGCTACCCATGATAACATCATACTACACGTTGGCACCAACAATGCCAGGTTTAAACAATCGGAGATCACAAAGCACAGCATAACTAGGACATGTGCTTTTGCTAGCAAGATGAGTCGGCATCCATTAATTGTCTCTGGTCCCCTCCCTGTCACACTTAACTCTGACATTTTTAGCAGGCTGTTTTGGCTCAACAACTGGCTGGCCAAACACTGTGCTGATAAGGGCTACCTATTCTTAGATAACTGGCCCTCTTTTAGAGGCATGACTGGCATGCTTAAGATGGATGGCATCCACCCTACCCCATTGGGTGCTAGCACCTTATCAAAAAACCTGGATAGTTGCCTACGGCAAACCCAGACTACTATCCTTGAATGACAGTTTCACCCACAACATGCAGGGCCACAGGCTGCTAGACAGCCTGTTAGTTCTACTTGTGCGGTTATGGAGTCTGCTAGTTCAATTAACTTAGTCTATCCAATACAGACTGTGCTCCGTCCGCGCCGCACTATTACTAGTAACCGACCCATAAACGCTCTGCAATATCCTAACCCAAACCTTATTGTTATTAATCCGACTGTTACCACCGCCGCTCCGTCTCCGTATTATACCACGATCTCTCAAATTAGCACAGTTTCTCTTCGTCGCTCCGTCCCCTCACGCCGCTCTCGTCCACCCCTCAAAACGTCAAACACCAACCTCATTGAGATTAAATCTACTCTTGGTATCGAATGCTCTAAATTAACTAATATTGATGATAAATCTATTCGATTTGGATTCATTAATATCAGATCAATCACCAATAAAGCCCTCCTCGTCAATGACTTAATCATTGAACATAATATTGACGTTATGGGATTATGCGAAACCTGGCTAAAACCGGACGTTGTTCTTCCACTCATTGAAGCCTCCCCCCCTAACTTTGACAATTTGCATGTTGCCAGAATGTCAAGAAATGGTGGGGGCGTTGGCCTAATTTATAACTCAAATCTAGGTCTTCTGCAGGATCAAAAGTATAAGCTCCTATCTTGTGAGATACTTACTATGAGACACTCTAATATAGCCGGCCTCGGAGCCTTCTACCTAGTTATGCTCTACCGCCCACCTGGGCCCTATTCATCTTTTCTTGATGAATTTTCCAATTTTCTCTCTGACCTCGTAACCCGCACGGATAATATCCTTATCATTGGCGATTTCAATATTCATGTTAACCGTAAAGCTGACCCACTCTGCAAAGCCTTTCTATCTTTAGTCGACACCCTTGGCTTTGCTCAGTTGGTTCATGAACAAACGCATTCTAACGGCAACACGCTTGATCTCGTCCTTGCTCGTGGGATTAACGTCTCAGATCTGTCAGTCATGATTTACCCTCCAGCACTGTCAGATCATTATCTCATTCAATTTAAAATAGACCTGCCCCTCCGGCAATCAAACCTAGCCGATACCTATACCGCCCGGCGTATCGATAGTTCTACTCCCACTGAACTCGCTGATTTGTTATCGGGGCCGCTTTCCTCTCTCCCAGAGCGGATCGACTCCATTAATGAATTCACAAATCAATTTAATTCAATCCTACTCGCCTCGCTTGATTCTATCGCACCTCTACGTACTAAAATCCGTCGCCCTAAAAAACCCTCGCCTTGGTATACTGACGATACATGCGCACAAAAACTAATATGCAGAAAACTAGAACGTAAATGGCGATCATCCAAGCTTGAAGTCTATCGACTAGCTTGGAGTGATAGCCTATTAAAATACAAATGTATGCTCTCCGCTGCAAGAGCCTCCTACCTATCAGATCTTATTAACACTAATAAAAATAATCCTAAATTTTTATTTGACACGGTCGCAAATCTTACTCGCAAACCATCCCCCAATACAAACTCTCCATTTACAGCTAATGACTTCCTTGACTTCTTTAACCGTAAAATTATCTGTATTAGAGATGAAATTAGCAACTCTCTATTACTCACAAAGGGTGCTAACCCCTCTCCTAGCCCTGTCCTTAGAACCTTAGACGAGAGTACTATACTCTCGAATTTTGAGACTATCTCCCTAAATGCACTTTCAAAAATTGTACTTTCATCTAAATCCACAACCTGTTTATTCGACCCTCTCCCTGCAAAGTTGATTAAGGAACTCCTTCCAATACTAGGCCCCCCCTTACTTAACATTATCAATAGCTCCCTCTCCTCTGGCATTGTCCCTGCCTCCTTCAAATCTGCTGTAATCAAACCTCTACTTAAAAAGCCAAACCTTGATTCTGAGGTTCTTAAAAACTTCAGGCCAATCTCAAATCTCCCCTTCCTCTCTAAAGTTCTTGAAAAAGTAGTCTCGACACAATTAACTGACTACCTCTCGCATAATAAACTTCTCGATCCCTTTCAATCTGGTTTTAGATCACTCCATAGTACTGAAACTGCTCTTACAAAAGTAACCAATGACCTTCTCCTCGCGTCCGACTCTAATTTCTCCTCTCTTCTCATTTTATTAGACTTAAGCGCAGCCTTCGATACAATCGATCATAAGATCCTCCTAGACCGCTTATCTAACTACGTAGGTATCCGGGGCACTGCCCTATCCTGGCTAAAGTCATATTTGTCTGATAGGACACACTGTGTCTCATATAAAAATATTATGTCCACATTCTCCTCAGTGAAGTTTGGTGTACCGCAGGGATCAGTCCTGGGTCCCTTACTCTTTGGAGTTTACTTACTGCCTCTTGGCGAAATTTTCCGTAGATATGGCATTAACTTCCACTGTTATGCCGACGATACCCAAATTTATATACCAATTAGACCAGACGATCGCTCTAAACTCGCTAATCTTGAATCCTGCTTAATCGCTGTTACAGATTGGATGTCAAATAATTTCTTACGACTAAACGCCAACAAAACTGAACTACTAGTTGTTGGCCCAAAAACCCAACTTCCATTTCTCACTGATCTTAGTCTGAACATTGAGAACTGCGTAATTACTCCAAACTCAAAGGTGAAAAACCTAGGTGTTACCTTTGATCCTACTCTGTCATTCGATGCTCACATTAAGGACATCACTAAAATAGCTTTCTTTCATCTTCGCAATATCTCAAAGATCCGTCCCTTGCTAAATGCAACGGATGCCGAAACCTTAATACACGCCTTTGTTTCATCTAGACTCGATTACTGTAATGTCTTATTCTCTGGCCTTCCACTTTGTAGCACAAATAAATTACAACTCGTGCAAAACGCCGCTGCTAGAATTCTAACTAGAACTAAGAAGTTTGATCATATAACTCCGGTCTTAATCTCCCTCCACTGGCTCCCAATTCAGGCCAGATCAGACTTTAAGGTGCTTCTGTTAACCTATAAATCTTTGCACAGGCTCGCACCTCCGTACTTATCTGAGCTAATCATTCCTTATGTTCCCACGCGTACTCTCCGCTCACAGGACGGTAATTATCTTACCGTCCCTAAAATTAAGAAAAAATCAGCAGGTAGCAGAGCATTTTCTTACCGTGCTCCACATCTCTGGAACCAGCTTCCTCTGTCAGTTAGGGAAGCTGGCTCCATTGAAATCTTCAAAACTAGACTCAAAACCCATTTATTCTCCCAATCATTTGGTTGTGCTTGATGGTTATGTTTGATGATGTCATTCTCTAGAAATATTTATTAGCTCTTGAGTACATACAATCCTGAATTGCTGAGCGGGCTGTCTCAAGCCAGCAATATCAGTATAAACTTAGACTTGACCTAATTAAATAATATGGCATCAGTCGACCCAGTAGCCTAGATAGAAAATCAAATAGTTGGTGAATAAACTTAGTCCTGAACTGCTGAGCGGGCTATCTCAAGCCAGCAGTATCAGTATAAATTTAGACTGGACCTAATTTAATAATATGGCATCAGCCGATCCAGTAGCTCAGATATAAAATCAAATAGCTGGTGAATAAACTTAGTCCTGAACTGCTGAGCGGGCTATCTCAAGCCAGCAGTATCAGTATAAACTTAGACTTGACCTAATTTAATTTAATAATATGGCATCAGCCGATCCAATAGCTCAGATATAAATTCAAATAGCTGGTGAATAAACTTAGTCCTGAACTGCTGAGCGGGCTATCACAAGCCAGCAGTATCAATATAAACTTAGACTTGACCTAATTTAATAATATGGCATCAGCCGATCCAGTAGCTCGGATATAAAATCAAATAGCTGATGAATAAACTTAGTCCTGAACTGCTGAGCGGGCTATCTCAAGCCAGCAGTATCAGTATAAACTTAGACTTGACCTAATTTAATAATATGGCATCAGCCGACCCAGTAGCTCAGATATAAAATCAAATAGCTGGTGAATAAACTTAGTCCTGAACTGCTGAGCGGTCTATCTCAAGCCAGCAGTATCAGTATAAACTTAGACCTAGACTACCTAGACCTGAATTAGCATTATAATATTAGTCATCCTAAATAATCCTAATAAATTTTGATTTGACCTAATTTTATTGTTGTCTATAGAGTTAGTTCCACCTCTGCGCAGATTCCCCCGCTCTCTACTCTCTCTCCCCCTCAGGTGTCCTTCATTGGCCTGACGTACACCCCACCGCTGCAGCCCTAGGTCCGGCCGTCATCGCCCTAGCCACCTGTCGTCACTCTAGGCCATCTACCCACTACTCCTTCTACTGTCTGACACCCCGGGCTCATCACCATCACCGACCCCTATCCTCATCATCCTGGTCACCTGCTTGCCTAAGGGAAGGGGGGGGCGCCCCCCCAGCCCCCCCCCCCCCCCCCCCCGCCGCCTCATCATCACCTCCAACTCCTATCCTCCCCTCCTCTTAATCATCACCTCCGACTCCTATCCTCCCCTCCCCTCCTCTTAATCCATGTCACCAACGCGGACTCATGGATTCCTCAGATCATCCTCATGGAACTCCCAATCTTGTTACCCCTTTTTTCACCTAGCTAATTAACTAGTATTCTCTAAACCTACGAACACTTAAAGACTGCATTTTCTATTTCTTTTTGGACTCTACTTTTTAGATTTTCAACTCCCTTCCCTGATCTTAGGATAATTTAAAAATTACATTTTTATATCCCTTCTGTTGGACTCTTTTTTTTACATTTTCAATTTTCTGTTCTCTTGTACATTTTATTTCCATAATAAACCTTTCACAGAGTTTCATTATCGGAAACTCTGTGCATGGTTTAGCCCGGCATCTCTCGGCCTGTCTCGGAGGGGAGTCCCCAGATGGGGGTCCGCTGCTGTGGCCTGGGTGGGCCCGTCCCCCGCGTGGCCTGCTCTCACGCTCTCAGTCACTATGCTGGTGGCTGGGGGCTGGGGGGGCGGGTCGCGTGGGGGCTGGGTCCGCCCGGGCGCAGCAATTGGCCCCTAGCACAACGACCTCACAAGGTTCCTCCTCAGCCAAGTCACTGGGGCAATCCATGTGGCGATCCATGTGTGGATTGCCACCATATGGTGGACAGGTTTTCTTGCGTTCACTGGGGGTGAGGGGGTGCCGCTGTGTCCCGGCCTGGCCTTCCCTCCCACGCCTTATGTGGGCGGGGGCCGGGTCGGGGGGCATCGGTGCTCTTCATCACTGGTCGAGGGCTGCCGGTTGGTTTAGAACAGCTTAGGTAGGCGATAGATTAGCTACAGCCTAAGGCTGACCTGTTAGTGTTCAGGCTAAAATCAGACTAGAGCAGGGTAGGATAGGCCAGATTAGGCTGTAGATTAGCTAGATACTATGTCCCAGTTAGCTCTGGTTAATGCTTAGAGTAGTCAGTTGTCTGATCTTCTCCCCCCCCCTCTCTTTCCCCCTTCCCCCGCTTCTTCCCTTCTTCCCCCTTCTTGTTCTCCTCTCTTTCCATGCTCTTTTCTCCCCCACATCCCACCGCCCCCCCTCCCTTCTCCTGCTCTCTCCTCATTCTCCCCCCCTCTGCTCCTTCTCCTCTTCTCCCCTATTTTCCTGAATCCCTGCCACTTCCTGCTCTCCCTTCTCTCACATTCCCCCTGCTCTCCTTCCCCTGCACCCTCCCACCTCTCCTTCTCTGCCTCTCTGTCCTCCCCCCTCTCTCACATTCCCCCTGCACCCTCCCACCTCTCCTTCTCTGTTCTCTCCTCCTCCACATTTCCCATTTTCTCCCCACCCTCGCCCTAATCCGGGCCCATATCCTACTCCCTCCACCCTAGACCCTACCTCTACTCTCTGTCCTCCCCCCTCTCTCACATTCCCCCTGCTCTCCTTCCCCTGCACCCTCCCACCTCTCCTTCTCTGTTCTCTCCTCCTCCACATTTCCCATTTTCTCCCCACCCTCGCCCTAATCCGGGCCCGTATCCTACTCCCTCCCTCCACCCTAGACCCTACCTCTACTCTACCTCCCCTGTACCCTTCCACCTCTCCTTCTCTGTTCTCTCCTCCTCTCTGTCCTCTCCCCTCTCTCACATTCCCGCTGCTCTCCTTCCCCTGCGCCCTCCCACCTCTCCTTCTCTGTTCTCTCCTCCTCTCTGCCCTCTCCTCCCTCTCACATTCCCCCTGCTCTCCCTCCCCTGCACCCTCTCCTTCTCTGTTCTCTCCTCCTCCACATTTCCCATTTCTCCCCACCCTCGCCCTAATCTGGGCCTGTATCCTACTCCCTCCCCTCCCCCAACCCTAGACCCTACCCCTACCCTGGCTCTCCCTCCCCTGCACCCTCATCTCTCCTCCTCTGTTCTCTCCTCCTCCACATTTCCTATTTTCTCCCCACCTCCCCCCTCTCCTCCCTCCTCCCTCTCCCTCTCTCCTCCACTCTCCTGCTTTCTTCAAATGTTCAAATGCTATCTTTATTCTGTATATTCTTGTTACTGTGTGTTAGCTAGAATCAGCTAGACATACTTTCTGTGAAGCCCTCTGAGACATGCTTGTGAATTAGGGCTATATAAATAAACTTGACTTGACTTGACTTGAACTCATTCACCGCCAAAGACGTCTTTGACGTGTTATCAGAAATAGCCCTCCCCGCCAATGACGTGTTTGACGTGTTTTTGTTTTTATTACTGCAGGGCGTAGTTCAAACACTTCCTCAGCCTGTGACATAGTATCAGGTCCCTAGCATCTAAGACAACACGTGAACAAACACATACCGCAGCTGTTGTTTTGAAATTGAGCAAGAGGAAAAGCAGAAAACGGATAAACGCTTCCTTGTGCACTATGTGCAGACAGGAGAAACGCCATTGAAACGCCGCTCGGCGCGCTGCAGGAGCTGGTCGCTTTCCTGTGTGCCAGCCGGGAGAAAACGGGAGAAAGTAATCCAGAGATGCGTTTGATTATCGGAGGAATGAGGAAATGATCGATCAGAGGGCGGTGAGGACGTGTTGAATAGCCGAGGGGAAAACGGGAACGATCAAATAGCAGGGAGGATACAGGGAGACATGGACGAGGACGGGTGGACCAGAACAAAACAAAATAAACACACGAACAGCTAACAAGCCAGAAGCGGCAGTCACAGCAGCCCGCTGTCCGTTCTCAAGAGCTATTCAGTTGGTTCATGAAATCGCTGGGCTGCATGCCCTCCAGTGTTGCTCCTGGCCAATCCCGGCGCCACAGGGCGTGGTTATTGCTTATCCTATGTGGGGTTAGAAATCACGCAACCAAGGGGGATCGTGTGTGTGTGTGTGTGTGTGTGTGTGTGTGTCTGTCTGTCTGTCTGTCGGTGTGTCTGTCTGTCTGTCTGTCTGTCTGTCTGTCTGTGTGTCTGTCTGCACACTCACTCACACTGCTGTATTGTTGAATGTAAAAAAAAGCACTTCATGTGTATATATATATATATATATATATATTTTTTTTTTTTTCATTTGTGTCATAACGAATAGTATTTACATGTCTGATGTCAATACAGTTCAAAATAAAACAATTGAGAGCGAGTTCTGCTTGAGAATGTGTATTTTACAGAAATTGCCTTTTCTCCTGTTTGTCATCTCAGAGAGACCTTTTGGGTGAAAACAGGGTGTATATAAATGGATATAAGTAGAGTACAGAACATGCTAAAAGCTCACTTTTTTTTCCTGGTGAACCCAGAGACGTACATCTTCATTTTGAGGTATTGCAAATCACTCTGGTGCTAATAGATAATTTACTGTGGGTCTTGAAAGATGACCAACAATTATGAAAATCTTTGGCCTGTGCTAAATATTGGCAGTCCTAAACTGGCCATGAATGAGTTAAGAGCAAACGTAGTTTGAACCATAAACACATTCACAAAATCACTATTGGACTAACTGGAATGTATAATTGAATGTGCCAAGACTTTCCGGTCTCACCCACGGGACAGGGCAACAGCCACAATGTTGTCGGCCCTCTTCTTGTGCTGTATCACCAGGTTGTAGCCTTGCACAAACAGAGCCCACCGCATCAACCGCTGGTTGTGGTTATACATCTGGGCGAGGAAGACGAGGGGCTTGTGGTCAGTGTACACCGTGACTGGAGAGGAGGTATAGCCAACATACACTTCAAAGTGCTGAAGGGCGAGGAGCATAGCCAGGGTCTCCTTCTCAATGGTGGAGTAGTTCAACTGATGCCGTTTCAACTTGGCAGAGAAGTAGGACACAGGATGGCGCATCTCATCCGCTCCGTCTTGCAACAGCACAGCATCGGCCCCGGTAGCACTAGCGTCAACCTCTAGATGGAAGGGAAGATAGAGGTTAGGTGCCGCTAGGACAGGAGCACTGCAAAGAAGAGACAGCAGCAGTGAAGGCATGTCGACAATCTTCGTCCCACACAAACGGGAGAGCATCGCTGCACAGGGAGGTGAGCGATGCAACCACCACAGCAAAGTTGCGACAGGAGCATCGGTAGTGTCCGGCCATGCCCAGGAATCGGCGGAGTTCACGCCGGGTCGTTGGAGCCGGGTAGTTCAGGACAGCAGTGACCTTAGCTTCGACTGGACGGACCTGTCCTAGTCCAACCTGCTTCCCCAGGTAGGTGACAGTGGCCTTGCCAAACTCACACTTGGCAAGGTTGAGAGTCAAGGATGCTTCATCCAGCCACCGGAACACCACAGCTAGGCTGGCAATGTGATCAGTCCAGTTGTCCGAGTACACCACCACGTCATCAAGGTAGACCTGGCAATGGGGGACGTCACCCAGCACGAGGTGCATCAAGCGCTGGAAGGTGGCGGGTGCGTTCCTCATTCCAAAGGCCATCACAGTGTACTGCAAAAAGTGATCTGGAGTGACAAAGGCAGAGATGTCAGCAGCTGTGGCTGTTAAAGGAACTTGCCAGTATCCTTTCAGAAGATCAAGTTTTGTGATGAACACAGCTGGACCAATACAGTCAATACAATCTTCCATGCGGGGAAATGGAAATGAGTCTATACGGTTACTGCATTAACCTTACGGAAGTCTGTACAGAAACGAAAAGTGCCATCAGACTTAGGAGCTAGTAAACACGGGGAGCTCCAAGGACTACGGCTGGGCTTAGCTAAGCCGTTTGATAACAGGTAAGCCGCCTCCGTCTTCATGATCTCCTTAATCGGCTTAATCGGAGTTGCAGTACCAACATCAATGTCGTGCTCCAGCACATTGGTACGTGACGGCACAGGCCCAGTGCATTGGCCCAGGTACAAGCATGGTTACGAGACTCATGTCTCATGCTCAACACAAAGAAAACTGTATTTATGATGTTCACCAAGCGACCAAATAAGTTGAGCAGATCCTATGTCTTCCTGGAGAGAGAAGAACTGGAACTGGTACCACAGTTCAAGTACCTTGGAGTTATTTTGGACTCTAACCTCACTTTCAAAAAACATGTAAAAAAGGTGTCCAATACAGTTAGATTTAACATACAGAATTTCAAACAAATCAGGCCCTTTATCACAACGGATGCGGCTAAAGCCTATCTCCACTGTATGATCCTCTCTCACATAGACTAATGCTCCACTGTTTGGTCCTTCGCTGGTGTCACTGTGCTCAAACCCCTTGAACAGCTCTATAAAAAAGCCATCAAGGTGTTTGACAAAAAACCACAATCACATCATCACTGTGAAATCTTAGAGAAATATCAGCTCCTTTAAAATCAGCTCCATTTAAAAGCATGTGTCTAATCTATAAATGTTTACACGGCTTGGCTCCTCCTCCTCTAGGGGAGTTCATTAGAAGGAAGAATAGAAATTTGAGCACAAGGGCAGCAGCTAGGGGGGACTGCGAAGTCCAAGCTAGAAAATCCACGTTCTCAAAAAACACCTGGTCGATCAATGGCAGCACTAGCTGGAACACACTGCCTATGGCTATTAGGGAAAGCCCCACTTTTGCGGCATTCAAAAGCCAGCTCAAAAAATGGCTTAAAACAAACCAATTTTGTGAACACTAGCTTAATAGCTGCCTTCCAAATCTTCTTCTCTTCCTGCACTAGGCACTTCACCACTTAAGTGTAACACTTAAGAGAGAGTAGAGTAGCCTTCATACTGTATCTATGTATTGTTATCATGTAACCTGTCGAATGGAAGGTGTAGTATTCTTCTTTTAGCACTGACATGCTGCATGTACATCCTGTCTGTGTTTTGCTGTAATTTTGATGTCTGTAATGTGTGGTATCTCTTGCGATGGGGGACACCTCGCCATTCCGAAGTGTCGGCATTCCGATCATTGACTTCTATGCTGTCGGAGAGGCGGCCCTTTTTATCTCCAAAAAAGGTTTCGCCATTGCGAAAGATATTAGATCCGCCATTCCGACTGTGTGTGTGTGTGTGTGTGTGTGTGTGTGTGTGTGTGCGTGCGTGCGTGTGTGCGCGCGTGTGCGCGCATGTGCGCACCTCAGCCTGCTGCTGGTGAGTTGCGCTGAAACAGCCATGCAGGATTCATTCTGTTTTATCTGTTTTATCTACGTTTTAATTCTAACTTTTTTTTTTAATCCTATCTAGGTTTTAACTTTAATGTAACTTGTCTTTTTATGTTGCCTGTTGCTTTTACTTGCTGTATGTTTTATGTAAAGCACTTTGAATAGCCTTGTTGTTGAAATGGCATTGTGTGATTCCGTGATGGATAACAGGAGGAAAATGTCTGCACACTTCAGCTCCCTTTATGTGCATTTATTTAGCATCTATTTAACAACCATTTGGATGTGATAAATAAATGCACATAAGAGCTGAAGTGGGCGGACTTTCTTCTTGTTTTTCCTCATGTTGATTTGATTGGAAGTGCGCAGCTGCTCTCTCTTGCATATCTGATTGCTAAAGCAATTAAGAACATTTTGACAAGACACAGATACATGTTATTTATGTAACTAAAACAAATGATTCTATATTGAGCTGTAATTGAACGAGTATATGAAACTAAATTCTTGGGTGTAATTATAGATCATAAACTCTGTTGGAAGCCACATATAGAATATATTAAAAGTAAACTAGCTAAATCTGTTGGTATTCTGTACAAAACTAGGGATATGCTGAATAAGAAATGTTTGCATATATTGTATTTTTCACTTATAGTGCCATATATGTCATACTGTGTTGAGGTCTGGGGTAATGTATATAAAACAAATATAGATCGTATTATTAAACTACAAAAAAGAGCTATTAGAATAATAAATAAAGTTGGTTACCTCAAATTGACCAATCCACTATATTCATAAGGTCCTGCACCTTAAAATTCGTAGATATTGTGTATATAAAAACGTTAGAAATTGTTTTCCGTGTTAGGAGTAAAAGCCTTCCAGTTTGTATTCAACATTTTTTTTAATTAAGGAAATTATAATTTAAGAGGGTTATGCATTTTTAAAACAGGCAAAGCGAGAATTAATGTCAAATCTCGATGTGTTTGTTTTGGGAGTTAAACTATAGCCTTTGTGATGATTTGAAATTGTGTACATCATTGTTGAGGTTTAAAAAAGCCTTAAAAAGTCAAATAATTCAGGATTATAACTTACAGTAAATTCTGTCTTTCTTTCTATTATTTATTTTGCTGCAGATATTCTGGGTTTTTCTAATGGATTATACAGGATATAGGCAAAAAATAAGCCTTGGCTTCAGCCTATTCCTTTTTTCGGTCATTGATTAAATGTATTTGTGTGAAATGGTCTGATATGTACATGTATGATGATGTTCTCTTGCTGTATATTCACACAAATTGTTACATTTTGTTTGTGGTTCATTACAACCTATGACCAAAAATAAACCATTCATTCTTTCATTCATTCATATTATTGAGGAGTAAGATTAACATACACCCAGGTGTGACCAGTTAGGTCGTTAAGACACCAATATATAAAGCCTGGCGTTTGTGCCAAATGCGCTATTGGCCTCTCAGTTTAAAATCAGATATCTTCTTTTTAATCTCCTCCAGGGTCCGTGGCTCTGAACTAACAGTGTTTACTGCTTCAGTCACTTTCTGTCACTCAGCTTGTTTCATTTTATTTATATGCAGCGGCGCTGTCCGAGGTGCTGAACCCCTAAAACACGCTGGTTGGAGCTGTCCACTTCAGCAGTGCTGATGTCAATGGGCAGCAGCAGCAGACCTAACCCTCACAGGCTGGTCTCACTTCTCACTTTCATAAAATGCTAGAATTCGGTTATTATCACATAGAACCAAGAACCAAGAAAAGCAGCAAATCCTCACAACAAAGAAAAAAGTATTTTATGATCTTTTATATTTCTTCTTTCAAATAAAAGTGCAATGTAGATCCACTTAACATGTCTAGTAGCCTATACTTCAGAAATACAGCTTGAACATAAAATGCCACAACAATGTGGTCTTAAAACTAAAGAGGTAGTAAAGAACTTCAAAGTGTTTTGCAAACTCGAATTATGTCCATAAGCATTCTAATTTATTAAAATAAATAAAATAAAATAATAAAAAAAACAAATGAATCGTGATTAATAAAAAAAAAAGAAAATCGCAATAACTCGAATAATCATGACGGCCCTAGTTCTCCTTATACCCTGTTCACTCGAAGTTAACGAGGAGGTACTGCACAGTGTTCCAGAACTGGTCCAGTGTTCGGAGTCCCCGGCGGTACCGGCGCCGCAGCTCCCTCAGTCGCTGATCCAGCCGTCTCCACTTGCGTCTCTGGTGGGGAGCTGGATCGCCACGTTCCGCAAACACAGAGATGGACTCGACCTTCCGCTGTTCATCCTTCAGTTTAGTGATGAACACAAACAGAGGAGGCTGTCGTCTGCCCATGGCAGTATTCCATCTTCGATGGAAAGCTGAAACAATCACAGACATATTATAAGAAATAGGACCCTCATAACAAAAAAGTGGTGCCATACCAGCCTCATTATCTTTTATTGGCTTCATGCTAGCAAAGTATGGGGGCCTGGAACTGTGGGTGTTTGGAAACAATTGGGATATAAAGTCACGCCCACTAGCCTGCTTTTGACCACTAATGCTGATTTTTTTTTATTCAGTTGAAAAACATCATAGGCCGAAATCAAACTGTTTTGAAATTATTTAATCTCTTTTTTCCATAGACTTCTCCACATGCGAGGGAACCGGAAGGAGCTGGACTAATATGTAGAAAGGAATTCGGTTGGATCCAGACCTTTGACTCCGCCCACTCTGCTGAATTGACAGTTCTGTCCAATATTGTTACATATTTTAACCCCACCTGCAAAAAGGCGTGCTTTCTCCTCTCCCCTCTTCACATCTAGTGATAATTACATCATAAGTACAGGCAAATTGCTCACCCAGTACAGTTAAGAGATCCAAGTTCTTACCTTCCACTCTGTTGTTGGAGCGGTTGTCGGACAGGCGATTATAGACATTCCAAGTGGCTGGAGGGAATGGTGCATTGCCAGCCACGTAGGTGCGGTCCATATAGCGGATGAAGCGACCCAGCTGTGGGTATCGGCGGACCATCCGTCGGGTGGGTTGGTCTGTGGCCCTCAGGCGGAAGGTCTGCCTGACCACGGCTAGGGGAAGGAAGCCAATGGCCATTGTCTTCCTGATCCAGAGCCTCAGGTTCCTGTCTCGTCTGTAAGGACCTGCAACATTTAAATAAAAATGAAGTTATCAGGTGCCAGCACAGGGGAAAAGCATCCCTATTGGTGGTGGGGGCACACACGCACGCACGCACGCACGCACGCATCCACCCACACACACACACACACACACACACACACACACACACACACACACACACACAGTAAATTGACAAGTAAATTTGGAGAAAACCAGCTCAGTGACCTTGGTTAGAGTGTCTGTCCTGAGAGTGGGAGGTTGTGAGTTCAATCCCGAGCTGAGTCATACCAAACTCTATAAAAATGGTACCCGGATGAATGCATTTTGCAATCAAGTACCTAATATAGGTAAAAATCACACACACATAGCTTATATTCAAATTTCTATCATTGGTTATTTAGTCATTTAGCAAATAACACCACATGACTCTTTGGTACTAACCAGCAAGTCCGACCTCCTGGATTTTGCGCCAAAAGGACTGGCACAGATGAAAATAGCAGCCAGTTGTTTGGATACCAGGCAGTTCTGCCCTCAGGGCTTGCATCATGGCCAACTCGAAGTCCGTCACCACTCGTTCCGGGCTCCACCTTGTAGATGTATGAGATGAGAGACAGACAGATGGAAAATGAAGAAATACCAAAATAGATTATTCTTTGATTACACATCTCTAGTGGACAAAAAGGAAAAAGACAATAAAGTTCACACACACACACACACACACACACACACACACACACACACACACACACACACGCACACACACACACACACACACACACACACACACACACAAACACACATACATACACACACACACACACACACACACACACACACACTCGCACACTTGCACATAGACATACACCTTTGTCCTGTGACACGCTGGACCTTGCGCCTCACGTGTCTCAGCACTGAGCGGTACATGGCCTCCGTCCTCCCGCTCATGAGGACCATGACAAAAGGAACCGCTCTCTCGTGGTAAAGCCCATGTATGGTGACAAATTGCTCATAGGGCCTTGGGCAGGTCTTAAAAGTGCCATCCATGTAGATCTGAAACAAAATGCAAATCATAAAGGCATAGCCTTTATTAGAGTTGAGCTGAGTCATTGTTGGAAAACAGCTTTGATTTGGACTGTATACTGGCAGTGTTGTGCTAGTTACTTAAAACCAGCAACTCGTTACAGTTACTAGTTACTTCATTTCAAACGTAACTCAGTTCCTTTACAAGTTAATCACACCAAAAAGTAGTGCGTTACTGTCAAAAGTAATTTTTTAGTTACTACTTACTAAAAAAAAAGTCATTTTCATCACTTGACATGGATTGGACTCTGCTAGGCAATGTGGTATATACAAACACAAATATATGTTTCAAAATGCCAATTTATTTCAGGCCAGAAACAGACACACTGACACAATTGCCACAACTTGTCAGCAAACTTGCTGCCCTCTACAGGTCATAGTTGGCAGGTAAACAACATAGCAGCTGTCATATAACCCTGTCTTTGACAAGCTAGTATTTTCAGTATTTCCACTTGATACCGCCTTACAACAAAGTATAAAACAAAGACATGTGGTTAATGTCCTGCAGACATCCAAGATAAACCTGCTGGTCCCACCTTGTCACAGAGACACCACAGAGTTGGACAGAGTTCCCAACTGAAAATAAGTCTATTTTCGTGTGTCAAAATTCTTCAACCTAACCAGAGATGTATATAGAAATTAAACATTCTTGAGACCTTCTACTGTGGAGTCGCCCGCTTTCAAACATCTAGTTAGCAAACCAAACCTAGTATGAATGGTATACATTGGTGTACCTATGTACACATGACATTGCATGTCATGTGCACATGACATAAGACAACATAACAGAGTACCATAAGGTGCTTTTTTCCCCCTCCAACAAATTTCTAAATATATGGCTTCAGAACTATAGCTCTTGTTTTCTTTCTTTAGCCCCAAAAAATACCTTAATAGCAGCAAGTAATGTCCAACATAACAAAATAAATTGTCATTTTCTTCTAGACATTCTGCAATAAATACCTGCATACAATCTGAGCATATTTATGACAATAAGTTGGAAAAATAAATGTACTTTCACTTTACTTACACTTTAAACAGTCAGCACCAAATAACTGCTGGGATAGAGAACCATAAAAGATCAAACAAAAAAACATCAGCTCCTCAAAAAATTCAATCTACGATACAATAAAACAACTAAATAAGAGTTGTATTCTGGCCTTTCTTAAACTGAAGGTCGGAGAGAGCAAGCTGAGTATATCACTAAAAATCAAAGTGCAAAAAGGTAACTGCTTTCCCACAATACAGTATACACGAGGCAACTTCTGTATAGTTCATCAAAAAAAGAAATAATCACAGCTTTTCTTTAGTTCAATCCAGCAAGATTCAAAAAGCATCAAATAAAATAAAATAAAATAACATAAATTATTTAAGTGTATTCAGATTGCACAGATTAACAAATGTGGGCCTAGTTAAACAAAACAACAAAGAGCGTGCTTGTTTGCATTGCAAACGCCTGAATTAAATGTTTGAGTGGAGGTTTAGTCCTCAAAACAGTGGTTGAACCTCATGAGAAGCAGCTTCTCAAACCTCTGGTCAGACAGCCTGTTCCTCTTTGGAGTCAGTACCAGACTTCCCAGGCTGAACAGTCTCTCAACAGGTGCACTGGATGGGGTAGCCGCATTTTGCTTCAGACAAATTTCCATGATTGTGGGGAATTGTTGAGCATGTCCATCTTTGTGTCAGCTGATTTCAAGTAGGACATTACCTCGTTTTCCACAGTGGTGAAAGTTTCATCATCATCCTCAAAGCAAAAAAAGTTATTCCCTTTGTCCTTGGAGGAGCCCGAGTCTGGTGGAGTTGTCGGAGACACAGCATTCCTGGCTGCAGGGGTTAAAGCAAAAACATATCCCAAAACTGAACTTTATATGTGATTTTAGATTTTAAAATGGCACATTGAATCCTCAAGACTTAAATCAGTCCCCAGGACTGAGAACTTTAATACCTGTGGCTGGTTGCTGCCTTGGGCTAGGGACAACCTTTTGACACTCTGCTGTCAGGAGTCCCTTGAGCATCTCTCTCTGCCTCTGGTCTTTCACCCACCGCAACTTGAAAAATGGAAGTGTGACGGCTGCCAGCATCGCATCGTTGCTTTCCAAGACGGGTGCAAATCGTTTATCGATAGCCTGTAAAACATACACAGTGTGACAGACGTTAGAAATATAATAAGTGACATTCCCTTAAATTCATTTACATGTATTTTATTTGTGTATACCTATTGTATTGTGTAAAGCTGCAATCACCAGGTGATTTTGAACTATAGTTATTGAGTAATTCAATAATTTATACTAACAGCTTTAAATGGAATGCATTTAAAAATACTTTTTGCACATTTCATCAATTTTCTTTGGCTATATTAAAGCTCTCACTAATGTAGCCAAAGGAAATCAAATGTACAAAAAAACAGTAAAAATTAAGTTCTCCTTTAGTAAACAATTAATGGTATACCATGTGTGCAGTAATAAAAATTAGTGAGTGCCGTGGTGTCCACTGATTAAATGCTGTCTTTCTGTACAGTGAAGAGGGATAGTTACTGTATATTATATGAACGTTTCTTACCTGAATTATGGCTTCAGGTAGACCAGTTGCCAAAGTCAGACCCTCTTTCACCTCCAGGAGCTTTGACTTTAAGGTGAGTAGAGTGGGCAGGAGGGTGCCAAAGTAACAGTTGTCCTCTCCTTGCAGGATGTCTAGAGCTTCTGAGAGTGGTTTCATTGTGGCACAATATTCCTTCAGAAAATGAACTTCTCTGTCACTAGGAGATTTTAGCTGCAATTTATCAGAGATGGAACTCAAGTCAGTCATAGGTATTTCAACAATTCTTGCTACAGCCTCGTAGAATGAGTTCCATCTTGTAGTGCATGGCACAAGCAGCTTTTTGGTGACAACGTCGCTCACCATCTCTGCAGCATATGTGGACCTGCTTGCCTTATTCCACAGTGCTGTGCACTTAGCTGTAGAGCTTCTGTAGATTGCTTTAGTCCCAGAATTTGAAACGAGCCACTTCTCCACGTCATTGCACGAAATTAAGTTTAGGGTATGAGACGCACATCTCTGGTGCGCTGGTAAAACAATGTCTTCATCACCATCGGCGGTGTTTAGCACTTCTGCGACATCAGTGAAGGTAACCTCTTCATCATCATTAGCATCATCATCGTCGTCATCAGAGAGCGATTGCGGCTGGTACATGGCAAAGGCTTTAACAAAGTTTGAGCCATTATCAGTGACAGTGGAGGTAACCTTTGTTGACACGCCATACAAAGAGTGAATATGGTCTATCTCACTAGCAATGACATCGTACGTGTGCCTACCCTTGAACCTTTTACAAGCCAACGCAGCTTTGTGGCGATTTAAAGTTGTGGGGTTTATCCAGTGGGCAGTTACCCCGAGGAAGCTTCTGTTCTGGGCAGACCAAATGTCTGCGGTGGTCGAGATGTAGTCAAGCCCCTCAAAAGTTGTCTTGAGCTCCTTTTCCATTTTTGTGTACTCTTTCTCCAGGTAGTTGGAAAACGTTTTTCGGCCCATTTGCCGTGAGCCGCCTGCAACTGGTATCAAGCTAACTATACGTTTGAACGAGGGTGACTCCACAGTAGAAATGGCCTTCATATCTTCAACAACATAACGTGCAATGGCTTTATCCACCGTTCCCTGGCTAACAGTCCCTCGGTTAAAGTCCAGCTGCTGTTGCTTGGGAGGCGGTGGACGGCCATCCTCGGTGTCGGATGGCGGGTCGGGGTCTGCAGAAGAAGGACGCCTAGCTACTAGCTTCGTCCCAGGGTGTCTTCTCTGGAGGTGTTTGAGTAGATTGGTATTGCTGTTTCGGGCAGTAGATAGGCTCTTTGACCGAAGACACAAGTTGCATTTGACTGAGATGTTGTTTTCTCTCTGCTCGATGAATGTAAAATAGTGAGAATATCTCCATGAGGAGAAACTCGTGCGACTCTCTGCATCCGCCATGACTGTTTTTCTGTTGTTGTAAAGAAACACGCCCACACTACGTGTCCATTGGTGCGTCTCACTGGGGGGTGGGGTTTTGTCAGAGGCTAGTGCAGGCTGGGTGCATGTAACTAAAAAATAACGCAGTAACGCACCATGAAGAAACGGCAACGGAGTTACAGAATTTTAATAAAAACGCGTTACAGTACTCGTTTCTGACGAAAGTAACTTCGTTACAGAAACGCGTTACTTGTAACGCGTTTGTCCCAACACTGTATACTGGTACTTTAACACTAGAACTGCCAACGGTTAAAATTTATTTGATTGTATGTAACTTTGTGTTAATAAAATATGCAAGTCCCCCAGTCCGTGATTTTTCCTAAAAGTGTGTTCTGTTAGCTCCTCCTATTGTTAAAAATTGTCAAAATAAAGTCAGATTTAAAAAATGGCAATTTATACCTAATATTTAACACAATGGAAAACACCATCATTTTCGAGGCATTAGAATTTGTTACATTTCGCGCAGTTAGACAAACATGTTATGTTGCTATGGCAATGCTTTGTGTCTACTATAAAAAGGTAGAGCTGCTTCAATAAGCTCTAGGAGAAGGAAAAGACGACAAGAGATTATAAACATATTCCCAGATTTCCTCCATTTAAGTGACTCACTCAGAGAAACTTCCTGTTCTACTGGGAGAGAGGGAGGACTGCTGTAGACTGACAGCAAAATATGTAGGCCTATCAGCCTTCCATGAGCTCCACAACTCGGATAATTAATGTTTATTTGTATGATCATTTCCTGATTTTGTATTGTTCAATTTGTTGTAGTTACTCTTCCATAGCCCCTCATGCTCTCCATGTCACTTAGCCTATTGTTATTATATTGTTATTGTTATTTTCTAATGTTTATTATTATTGTAATAATAGCCTATCTGTCTTTATACGCTTTGGCAAAATGATAGGCCTATCCTATGCAGTCATGCCAATAAAGCTTATTGAATGAATGAATGCATGAATGAGGAGAAGAAAAGAAGATAAGACGCGTTACCAAGTCTCCTCATCTGGAAGTTTGCCACACACAGCCTACAGTCTATCGGACTATTTTTTTTACACAGTGTGTGTGTGTGTGTGTGTGTGTGTGTGTGTGTGTGTGTGTGTGTGTGTGCGTGCGTGCGTGTGCGTGCGTGCGTGCGTGTGTGTGTGTGTGTTTCACTGTCGGCTCAGTGTCGGCTCGCCTGCTTCCTCCTTTTCTTTTCTTTTTCTCTCTGACTATGGGTTTGGAGGAATTTATTTAGTGGGGCTTAATTTATTTAGCCTATTCATTTATTTATTTAAATCTTCACCTCTGTCTGTCGGCTGCACAACCTTTGTCAACCTTTGTCTACTAATGCATTGAAATAAAAGCTCATTGTGTGGCCTACTGATAACTATTAAAAACAATATGAGCCAATTAACAAGTTATACAGACATGAATCGAATAGCCTACCTGTCGACACTGGTTGAGCCGGGCAAAATTCCTGTCCGTCCCAAACACCAGAAACCCATGCCCGGCATGGTGTTTTGACAAGAAGTCGTCCCCATCCCACGATTCTGCCCATGCGTCCCGAACGTCCCCACCTGATCCAAGGTGGCCGGTATGGGGGGCATGAGACTATAACGCAGCCTGTTGAGCCTCGACCTCACGGCCTCAAAGGGAGGCACGTGGTGGATATTTGGAGCCTGGAGAAGGATGTTGTCATACACGCGCTTGACAGGGCAGGAAGGGTCGGCTCGCACCTTGATGAGCATCTGCTCTATAATAGCAGTGGTGGCAACTCGGTCTGCATCGGCCACGTGCCCATGTCGACCGGGCCGCCGGATGACGACTATGGCTGGGTCGTCTTCATCGACGTTGAACCTGTCGGTATGCACAAATACATTGCACCCCGCATGAGCACAACGCCAGTAAATCTTCTGCGGGGCTAATTTATTTCGCAGGTAACGAAAGTTGTCCAAAATAAGCACTTTACCCCCGCGGCTGTTGGCTATTTGTAGATAGGCCATTTTGTTCTGATGTGCGCGAAGTGGTTCTGGGATGCGCAAAGTGGTTCTGGATGCGCAAAGTTAGGGGAACTATTTTCTGAGAGGGGGTGCTGGATTTTTTTGGGACAATAAAGTTATAATGGAAAACTTTACCATATATGGTAACATCATATTCCATCTGCGGTCTGTATGACAGCAGTCACGGTCAGAGGTAGGCTATAATTACTCAGGTATCTTTTGTGTTTTATTTTAGTACCTTCTAAACTTCAGAAAACATAAAAAAATAAGTATTTAGGAAAAGTCATAGACTAAAAGAGGCTTACAGTTTTTATTTAAACAGAGATATTGGCATTATCAAAAAAAACAGGTCTATCAGACCGTCTAGGCATTTCTGAGATATCACTGCTGACAGTGGTTTACAGTCCATGTGATGAATTAATGATGTGGATGCTACAAAGAGCCGCACCGCCTGCGTAATGGTCGCGCGTAATGACAGCTGTTCTGGCGCTGTTGGAAAACCTCACAACAAAACATTATTTTTAATAGAAATGACAAGTTGAAGTAGCCTACAAAATGATCATAAATATCTCACTGCAGAGAAGCCACATGGTAGTCAAATTGTGGGAACACTGTGCTGCGGCGCTCTCCAAGGTGCTGATCCTGCTGGTTGGGCTGGGGCTCATGTCTCTCTCTCACCCACAGGCCTATGCACAAGGCACAACACCTTCCCCAATGGCATATCTCCATTCCGACAATTTTGTCAGTGCTGGTATTTCGGAGTTTAATTTGTTTTAGTTAGGCTACATAAAGAACATGTAGGCTATCTGTGGCTTGTCAAAATGTTCTTAATTGCTTTATCGTCACATCACGCAATCTTTGCAAGAGCGGAGCAGCTGCGCACTTCCAATCAAATCAACATGAGGAAAAAAGTCCGCCCACTTCAGCTCTTATGTGCATTTATTTATCACATCCAAATAGTTGTTAAATAGATGCTATATATATGCACATGAGCTGAAGTGCGCAGACTTTTTCCTCCTCTTTTTCATCACGCAATCACACAATGTCGTGAATTTGCAGCAGGCTGAGGAAGCAGAGAAATGGACAATACGTTTTAATTTTAATTTATAGAAAATACAAGTTGACCCTCTTATGATCCTTTTTTTTGCCATCCAGGAAGCGCTGCATCCTGGCTGTTTCAGCGCAAATCACCAGCAGCGAGCTGGAGGAGGTGCGCACATACTACACACACACACACACACACACACACACACACAGGATGCTGTTGGACCTAATATCTTTCGCAATGGCGAGACAGATCTCCATTCCGACAATTTTGTCGGAATGCCGGTATTTCGGAGTGCGGACATTTCGGAATGCCGAGGTGTCCCCCTTGCGATGACACGCTACAGGTATATCAGTTTGTTGCGTACATCCTGTCTGTGTTTTGCTGTAATTTTGATGTCTGTAATGCTGTGGTATCTTTTGCGATGACATGTTACATGTATATTTCAGTTTGTGCATTGAATGAATGTAATGAGTGATTGTTTTGATATTTATTGGGGACTACGGATGTAAATTAGCATTAGCTAACACCGGCATATTTACATGTTTTCGTATATAGAGGCTTCTGTATTTCTGAACATGTCCATTAATGTGCATTGTCCCGTCACAATACACCAATAAAGTAAAGTAAGTAAAGTATTAAACAGACTAGGGCAAGAGTACAGTAACTTTACTATGTCGTTTCCCTGGCATTCAGGCAGGTGTGACAGATGGGCCCCTATGGCAGAAAGGAACTCCGAGTTGGACAATCTACCACATGGCTGGCCCTCAGCAAACACAGTCAGACCATCATCAGGCAGGGAACCCACACAAACCATTGAAGTAACGGTCTTCTCAGGGGAGACAGTCTCCAGAGTTTTTTCCTGTTCCCCCTGGGCGGCTTCTCTGGAATGATAGGATTTTAGAATGTTAATGTGGCACAATCGTGTCTTCCTCCTTCGCTCAGGTGTGTGAATGACAGTCTGTTTCGGATATTTTACGGTCTATCACATATGGCCCTGAAAACCGAGCAGTGAGAGAAGAACGAGGCATTGGCAGTAGAACCAGGACTTTATCACCGGGCTGGAACTGCCGTTCAACTGCTTTATTGTCGAACGGCTCCTTAATGCTCCTCTGGGAAGAGGCAAGAGCTTCCTTTGCCAGGGAAGAGGCATGCTGCAACCGCTCCTTGCACTTGGAAACAAAAGCCAACACATTATTTTGTGGAGAGGAATGACACATGAACTGCTCCTTTAACACTTTAAGCGGGCCACGCACATTATGACCGAACATTAGTTCAGCTGGACTGAACTTGAGGGATTCTTGCTTTGCATCACGTATAGCAAAAAGAACAAAAGGAACACCCTCATCCCAGTCTTTGCCTGTATCTTGGCAGTACTTTCTGAGCATGGACTTCAAAGTTTGGTGCCAGCGTTCAAGTGCACCTTGTGACTCTGGATGATAAGCACTAGACACTGAATGAGAGAGACCCAAGGACTTCAGGGTCTGCTGGAAAGTTTTAGTAAGGAAATTAGTTCCTTGATCAGTCTGCACAATTTTTGGGAGGCCAAAAGTGGTGAAGAATTTGGTCAGAGCCTTAGTGATGGCTGGGGCTGTGATTTTCCACAGGGGAATGGCCTCTGGAAAACGGGTGGCAACACACATGACAGTCAGGAGAAACTGATTTCCAAACTTTGTCTTGGGTAGAGGTCCAACACAATCCACAATTACATGTTCAAAAGGCTCCCCGACAGCAGGAATGGGACGGGACGCAGAGGGGCAGGCGGCACTAGCTGATTTGGTTTTCCCACAATCTGGCAGGTGCAGCAAGTCTTACAGAACCGCACCACATCAGCCCTCATGCCTGGCCAGAAGAAGTGTTTTAGGATCCGATCATAGGTTTTAGTGACACCTAGATGACCAGACCAAACATGTTCATGTGCTAGCTCTAGTACATGCTGCCGGCCACCAACTGGAGCAACAATCTGCTGAACGGTGGCCCAGTCCCCATCTGCATCATCTGCAGCTTCACCTGCTCTTGAAATCCACTTGCGCATCAACACATCATTTTCTACAAAGAAAGACTGCCGTATACTGCTCCTACTGGCAGTGGCGCTGGAAGTACTTTTTGGTAGGGGGTGCTGCAAGGAAGGGGCTCTCGGTGCTGCCTGCAAGGGCAACGGTGAAGAAAATTTGACGTTTTTTGGACTTTCATCCATATTTAGAAGAATATTTAATTTTAAATTAACATTAGGATTATACTGTTGTGATGTCATTATTCAGTATCTTCTCCTTTTCTCACTCACTTTCATGTAAGCACCTGCTCTCCCTTTAGTCGTTTTACACTACAACAGACAGCAACACAGGCATAAACACTGAACTTATTATTATTATGGAAAACCAGATTATGATGAAAATCAAACACTTGTGAAGAGAGAGCATATGAAATAAGATTAGAGCTGGGAAGCACAAACTGTTTTTTAATGCATTTTGTTGGTCGTATAAACACAAGACAGCCAAATCCAACAATTTCAAAAATCCCATCTCTTGCCACCAGGGGGTGCTGCAGCACCCTCAGCACCCACCTTCCAGCTCCCTTGCCTACTGGTGTCTTCACCAATTGCAGCAAAACATTTGGCCAAAGATGGATCATCTTTTTGAGCACTGATGAGGGCCTCACGTGTCAGTGGCAGTGTTACCTCAGAAGAAATGGTAGGCTCTGTTACATCATCGGACTCCTTTGAAGTGCAGCTCCCCAACTCACCACCAGATGGCAGTTTTTCTTCAGACAGGACAGAGGGAAACAGAGAGTCAGACAATAAATCAACATCTTGAGCTAGTTTTCTTGCTTGAGCTCTTAGTCAGGGATCCACAGGCCCAAAAGCTTAAGAAAATGGGTTGAACCTGACATGGCATGCTATACTTTTTGTTTGTGTTTTATCTATTCATTTCGACATTAAGGTCCACTGAATGAGAGGTCTGCTCTGCCGGAAACCTTGCGAAAAAAGTTGTGGCCATTTTTGTATATGAAGCCTTTATTTTTTGACCGAAAAATGTGAAAGAGTTTTTTTTCCTCAAAGTCCTCAGTGGGTTGCGTAGGCTGTCAATAAATTCATCCCAGGTACACAGAACATGTGTGTTGACAACACCAAGTTAAGAAATACACTTACAAAACCTTTCCAAATGATTTATAGCCATTTTCTATTACAAAAAAGCACTCGTTTTTTGAATTTTCTCCATTATTTTCATCTTTACTTTGTTAGTAAGCAATTATATCCTGAAATATGACATCAGCCAATGTGTCATTCTTTTCAGCAGATATTATAGTCATTCCACATAAAGATTATTAAAATCAACCCAAAATCAATGGATCTGTGGTGATTTTATTACCTTTATGTTCGAAATTCCTCAAGACATGTTTTTAGTTTTAACAAAACCCTGTACCCCAAAGACAATACTTGTAACACAAGAAATTCAAAACAACAAAATGATTTTAATCACAAAATGTACACTGGATGACAAGCCAAGAAAACAATTATTGTTATACAGCTTTGGATAGATTGTGACCAGTATCTAGAAAACATTAAATAAAACATTAGCTGAACAAATTTATTGAACACAACACATTAAAAAAAGAAAGAAAAAAGACTGGCAACAAGGTCTATAATATAACAAAATTAACTTTGCAATGAACATAACTCAATCACTGTCACTGTCTTCAAGTGTGAGAAATAACTCAATCACTGTCACTGTCTTCAAGTGTGAGTTCAATCCTTGAACATTTGTTGGGGTCCCCAGTGCAGAGACATGCGATGACACACTTGACATTGGCTCTCGCACAAGAGCATCCTCAGGCACACATGCTTTTCTTGCAGTGACAGTATTTGGTGAGTTTGAATTCTGCAGGTTTTGCCTCCTTCAGCATCATGGTTGCCATCAGCTTACCACTGACAAGCTCTCTGCCGAAGTCAGTGGCAACAGGGTAGGTTGGTTGAGACATGTGTGCTCGCTTGCATACATCCAACTGATGCAGGGCTCGGCGAAGGTGTAACTGGAACGAAGGCATCTTCGGTAGGTGGAAGGCAACGCATGTCTCCTTTGATATTGCCAAAGAGATGGGCTCGCAGTGCATCCAAATTACCACTGAAGTCACTCCTCTCGTACAGTGACACCATGTACCGCCTAGCCGCTGTCACAACATCTTCTTTAACATCCAGGCTTTCCCCAGGGTTACCGTATCTGCACAGGGGCAGAAGGTCTTCCAGGTGATCAATGGCAGTTTTGTAGGCGTGCTTTTTTCCTCTTCTGTAGAGATAGCTCACTGTGTCACATCCAGTCAGTAGGTGCTGAGGAGCATGGAGGAAAGATCTGCAGCTTGAACATCATTGTTCACTGCCAGGGCATTTGCGATTGCATGAGCAGGTAGATATCCATCTTCTTTACCCACAGCTCCTGCAGGCCATCCATGTGTGCAATGTAGTATATGCACATCATGATCACGTCTGTGTCAGTAGCCACCACTACAGCCCGTTTGTGGTGCAGATGTTGTAATGAGTATGCAATGTGGGCAAACATCCTGGTATCTGCCTCCTCATGCTTCTCACAGGATAGTTCTGGAAGCTCAACCTAACAATCTGCTTTTAACAGAACAGTGCAACCAGGATCACGGAAAATTACATGGATGGCCTGCAGGAGCTGTGGGTAAAGAAGATGCAATCGCAGACGCCCTGGCAGTGAACTATGATGTTCAAGCTGCAGATCTTTCCTCCATGCTCCTCAGCACCTAGTGCTCCGTAGTACAAGTATCACGTGTGAAATTCTTGTGCTGTAGGCTCCGTTACAACATAGTGCAAATAACAGTATAACAGTGCAAAAACAGGGCATATAGATGCAGTAAAACAAGAGAACAACAAGCAATAACAGTAAACTTTTCCTTTTCTTTTCTAGCGTAGACACCTTAAAACATAATTAAACATTCTGTTTGCACAGGTGCAAATAACATAGGCATAATTATCATATGTAATGGTAGCAGCTACTACATGATTGTTTATTTGTGTGTGTTAAGGAGTCTTGTGGCCTGCGGGAAGAAACTGTCCCTTAAGCGATTTGTGTGTGCTTTTGGGACCCTGTATCTCCTCCCTGAGGGTAACAGGGAGAACAGGCTGTTGTGGGGGTGGTATGTGTCCTTGATGATCTTCAGGGACCTCCTGAGGCACCGCTGATTGTACAGTTCCTGCAGTTCTGGTAGCTCACATCCTGTTACGTGCTGGGCCACGCGCCTCACTCTTCTTCGCGCCCTGCGGTCCATGGTGGTACAGTTCCCGTACCAGGTGGTGAAGCAGCCAGTCAGCAGGCTTTCAATGGTGCCTCTGTAGAAGTCCCTGAGGATTTTTGGCCTTAGCCCAAATTTCTTCAGGCGTCTGAGTCCGTGTAGTCGCTGTTGGGCCTTTTTGACAACAGTGTCGGTGCGGCTGGCCCATGTCAGGTCCTGGTGGATGTTGACTCCCAGGTACTTGAAGCTGTCCACCTTTTCCACCACTGTGCCATTGATGGTGATTGGGGGGTGTGCGCCCCCCCCCCCCCCCCCCCTCCTGTAGTCTACAATGATCTCCTTGGTCTTGGAGACGTTTAGAGAGAGGTGGTTGTCCTGGCACCATTGTTCCAGGGCCTCCACCTTCTTTCTGTAGGCCGTCTCGTCGCTCCTGGAGATCAGCCCCATGACTGCTGTGTCGTCTGCAAACTTCTCGATGGTGTTCAATCGAGGTTTGAGTCGCCACGCAGTCGTGGGTGTAGAGGTCGTACCAGAAGGGGCTGGAGACGCATCCCTGGGGCGCTCCTATGCTGATGGTCAGTGGGGAGGAGGTGAGGTTGCCCACTCTCACCACCTGGCGGCGGTCTGTCAGAAAGTCCAGGATCCAGTCACACATTGCTGTGTTTAGTCCCAGATCCTTGAGCTTGTGCTGTGACATAGTGAGCTATCTCTACAGCTAGCTCTACAGAAGAGGAAAAAAGCACGCCTACAAAACTGCCGTTGATCACCTGGAAGACCTTCTGCCCCTGTGCAGATACGGTAACCCTGGGGAAAGCCTGGATGTTAAAGAAGATGTTGTGACAGCGGCTAGGCGGTACATGGTGTCACTGTATGAGAGGAGTGACTTCAGTGTGTTGTGATCGACACATTATGGACTCTACTGTATTACTTATATGTTTGAATGTGGGACATTTGAGTGTATTGCCTGTGTTTAGATATGGCCTCACATTCGGGGTGAAGACAGAGAGAACCAAATGGCTGGGTCACACCCTACAGATACCCGCACAGCGGGAGGCCGAGCCTCAAAGGATTCCGGCCATTGTTTTATCTCTCAACCCCCAGGACGTTTAACACCTCCCGGAGCTTCAAAGACCAAGTGCCCCCCACAACCGAAAGGTGAACAGAGAGACCTTTCAGTTGAACTTACAGAATGGGTTGAGCCCACTCAAATAACACAAGTGGGCTGGGCATAGCCCAACTCACCGAACGATGTGATTGGCCCACCATGCATGCTCATTTTAATATGGGATCAGTAACAAAACTGTTGGAAAGCAGTTTTAACTTAGAGTCTACAGTAAGCTATCGCACGCAGCGGAACCAAGGGTTGGAGGGGCCAGGAAGCCGGCTCCCCTCCCCCGCTCTCTGCACCCCCGGCAGGCGACCAGGGCCAGAGGGACCGAGCCCTGCAGCCTGACCAGGGCCCAGAGGACTCCGAGCACACAGCAGCACCGGAAATCGGCTGAAAGGCCCGCCGTAAGTCCCACGAGACATAGCATGCGTAAACTGAGATAGTTCCACTTAATCTCAGTTTAATTTAAGTCGGTTTAGTGTTATAAGTCGCACGGAAAAGCCCTTCCTGTGCTTTCAAACTCGCGCGTAGACCAGCCGCTCTCCTTGCCCAGAGAAGCCCAGCTGGACCGCAAAAGCCGACAACAAGAACGTACCGCGAGCAGACCGCTCAGCAGACCAAGAGGAGCAGAAGAAGCAGAAGAGCCGCACCGCAGCAGGGCCAACCAACTGCTGCAGACGAAAGACGCCCAAGACAGACCGTGGCGTGCAACCAGCCACAGAGAGGGACCCAAAGCAGCAGACCTCGACTCCACGAGCAGAGAGACTGCACGTCAACCCCAGGCATCATCTACCCCCAGCAGACGTCCGCTGCCCGCTTCCCCAGGCCAGGGTGAACGGCGCTGCAGGCCATCGCTCCCACAAACCAAAGCCATCCTCCCTACTGCGCCTGAGCCCACCGCGCGTAGGACAACTCTCCCCAACCAACAGGATCCCACACAGAGGAACCCACGTGAGAGTTCATTCATGGTTTAATGGTTCTGGGCAGTTAGGGTTAGAATGCATTACCCTGTATGTTGATGTACCATGTTTGCACACTGTTGAATGATATAGACGCCTGAAGGTGAGCGCTAAGTTCAGAAGAACTTGGCGGCCATCAGCGAGCCACTCTCCTCTCTCCCTCTCCCTCTCACCCTCCCCCACTCTCTCGGCCTCCCAGCTGAGCCCGTTCAACCGGGAGGGCTAAGCTTGGAACGGTCTGGAGGTGTTCAGAATGTCTACCCGCAAGAATACAGTTAAGCTGAATTAGAGAGTTTGATCAGTCACTCACACCGAGTGATCCAGGCTAAACAGTCCCTTCCTAAATTCGGCAAAACCGCCATTTTGAAACGGAGGCGGTCTTAACACGATCAGCCCGCCCCTCAGCCAATCCTGGGGTGACATAAGACACTCCGCCCTCTCCTCCCTCCTCCTCTCTCACACACACACACACACACACACACACACAAGTACTAATTAACACACACACACACACATTCAAGCCTGCTTCGGACCGGCAGACGGAAATCATTGCACACACACACCCACACACACACACACACAGTGATATAACGTTGATTCATATTAGTTATTAGCGATAGATGTGGTAGAGTGTTAGTCATAAAAGTAAATGTGATGAACTGATATTTTAATCATTATGTTAATGTCAATTGATATTGTGATTTATTAAATCTTTTTATTACATAATGCTATGAATCTTGGTGGTTATTCAGGAGGTATTTTATCTGTGGAAATCTGTGACAGAAGCTTACGAACTTTGACCTTCAATTAACTGTACAATGTACACTATATCATTATGAGACTGATATGACAATTTGGTTTGGTGTCTAAACAAGTCATAACTTGACTTTTAGACAGGTCTGTAGCCTTAACTACAGTGGTGCCCCGAATCTTACAGAGAATACAATATTTTCTGTCAAATCTAATAAATTTATGAATATTAATAATTCATAATTATTAATAATCAAATTTCATAAGCAAACCAGCTCCTGCGAGCACAACAAGGGGTAATTTGGATGCACTGCGAGCCCATCTCTTTGGCAATATCAAAGGAGACATGTGTTGCCTTCCACCTACCGAAGATGCCTTCGTTCCAGTTACACCTTCGCCGAGCCCTGCATCAGTTGGATGTATGCAAGCGAGCACACATGTCTCAACCAACCTACCCTGTTGCCACTGACTTCGGCATAGAGCTTGTCAGTGGTAAGCTGATGGCAACCATGATGCTAAAGGAGGCAAAACCTGCAGAATTCAAACGCACCAAATACTGTCACTGCAAGAAAATCATGTGTGCCCGAGGATGCTCTTGTGCGAGAGCCAATGTCAAGTGGTTCATCGCATGTCTCTGCACTGGGGACCCCAACACATGTTCAAGGAATGAACTCACACTTGAAGACAGTGACAGTGATTGAGTTATTTTGTTCATTGCAAAGGTAATTTTATGTTATATTATAGACCTTGTTGCCAGTCTTTTTTCTTTCTTTTTTTTAATGTGTTGTGTTCAATAATATTGTTCAGCTAATGTTTAATTTAATGTTTTCTAGATACTGGTCACAATCTATCCCAATTAAGCTGTATAACAATAATTGTTTTGTTGGCTTGTCATCCAGTGTACATTTTGTGATTAAAATCATTTTGTTGTTTAGAATTTCTTGTGTTACAAGTATTGTCTTTGGGGTACAGGGTTTTGTTAAAACTAAAAACATGTCTCGAGGAATTTCGAACATAAAGGTAATAAAATCACCACAGATCCATTGATTTTGGGTTGATTTTAATAATCTTTAGTGTGGAATGACTATAATATCTGCTGAAAAGAATGACACATTGGCTGATGTCATATTTCAGGATATAATTGCTTACTAACAAAGTAAAGATGAAAATAATGGAGAAAATTCAAAAAACGAGTGCTTTTTTGTAATAGAAAATGGCTATAAATCATTTGGAAAGGTTTTGTAAGTGTATTTCTTAACTTGGTGTTGTCAACACACATGTTCTGTGTACCTGGGATGAATTTATTGACAGCCTACGCAACCCACTGAGGACTTTGAGGAAGAAAAACTCTTTCACATTTTTCGGTCAAAAAATAAAGGCTTCATATACAAAAATGGCCACAACTTTTTTTTGCGAGGTTTCCGGCAGAGCAGACCTCTCATTCAGTGGACCTTAATGTCCAAATGAATAGATAAAACACAAACAAAAAGTATAGCATGCCATGTCAGGTCCTCTCAAATTTTGGGTGACTGGATCCCTGACTATCTGGTCAGCACACTGACTGCAAACACATCAGGATGACGCTTGGCTAGCTCATCATGGGCAGATTCTTGAATAGGAACATCAACAACCATAGGAGAAGGATCAACTTTACCTCCAGCTATGTCGTTTCCAGTGTTGGGAACGTTACTTTAAAAAAGTAATTAGTTATAGTTACTCACTACTTGTTCCAAAAAGTAACTGAGTTAGTAACTGAATTACTCTATAATAAAAGTAACTAGTTACCAGGGAAAGTAACTATTTGCGTTATCTCCACCTTGAAAATGCCAAATTTTCATGGATTGCTGCAAACCTGAGGGTACCCTCACGGGCCCCTCGGGCCGACCAAAACGGGCCGAGGCCGGGCTTGTTTTTTATTTATTTTTAATTAATAGGTCCGGGGTCGGGCCGTTTCAATAATTCAATTAAATAATGTTGTATTAGCGTACTCGCTTGATTTTACACAGCGGAGCACAGTCAGACAAAGAGGAGGAGTGCACAGACACTCCCATAGCCACACACAGACCCTGTCCGTCCATGTACAGCGAGCGGACAGCTCCCGAACACAGAGAGAGAGAGAGAGAGAGAGTCAGAGAGACAGACAGAGAGAGGCTGCGCAGGACGGCCGCGCGGCGACGCAGCACGCGGAACAGAGAGGGAGAGAGATGTGTCATTATATCGTAATATTGGCTTCGGGCCTCGCAACGGGCTGGATCGGGCACGGGTCTGCATGTCACGGGCCGGGGAGGGCTCGGGCCGAAATTTCAGCCCCGCGCAGCTCTCTACTCCGGACTCGCCATTTCTGCTGCTTCCTCGAATCTGTTTGGTGTGTCTGTGTGTGTGTGTGTGTGTGTGTCGCCCGTGTCCTGACTCCTGGCTCGTGTGTAACACTGGCTCCGATTGGCTACCATGAAACACATGACTCTGCCTTAGTCAATCATAATCGTTTATCTCGTTATAACCCACCCGGTCTCCTCACTTGACAACACTAGTGTAGGCTACGGGTAGTTTACTCAATCATTTCATAGTAACGCACCGCATTTAGCGTTCAGTAACGATAACGGCATTGTAACGACGGAAACAGTAATTAGTTAGATTACCCCGTTACTGAAAAAATAACGGCGTTACCTAACGCCGTTCTTTTAAACGGCGTTACTTTACTTTACTTTATTTCATTTAGCAGACGCCTTTATCCAAAGCGACTTACAACAAAATACAACAAGTTCAAATTAATTACAGTATAGGCAACATCAATTATAGAGTTAAAAAGAAAACATAGCAAGCAACACAAAGTGGCACAAAAAGGCAGACAATAAAAATCGCACTTATGAAACGTCAATTCCAGAAGGGTCGAGGTAAATTCTGAACAGGTGAGTCTTTAGTCTACGCCGAAAAATCGGCAGCGACTCGGCCGAACTGACCAAACGGGGGAGCTCATTCCACCATTGTGGCGCCAGGTAGTCAAAGAGACGCGATCGAGATGCACGACCCCTGAGTCCGCGCAGCAGTGGAGGGGCGAGACGATCAGGGCGGGTGGAGGAGCGGAGGGAGCTATGCAGTGGTTGGAACCTAACCATAGATTGTAGGTATACCGGGGCTGTCCTGTGGACTGCCCTGTAGGCTAGCACCAGTGTCTTGAATTTGATGCGAGCAAGAATGGGAAGCCAGTGTAGTTTACGGAAGAGGGGAGTGACATGAGAGAACTTGGGTAGGTTAAACACCAGACGCACTGCAGCATTTTGGATAAGCTGAAGAGGTCGGATGGCAGATGCAGGTAGCCCTGCCAACAGAACATTACAATAGTCCAGGCGGGAGAGAACAAGTGCCTGGACCAGGAGTTGAGTTGCCTCATTTGTGAGAGAGGACCGAATCCTACGGATGTTGTACATAGAGAATCTACAGGCACGGGCAGTAGCTGCAATGAAGGCGGAGCTGGAGAGCTGGCTATCGAGAATTACTCCCAGGTTTTTTACAGTTTCAGAGGGCAATACAGTAGTGTTTTCAATGGTGATTGTGAGGTCAGTGAGAGGACAGTCTTTTGCGGGGAGAAAGAGGAGCTCAGTTTTGTCGGGGTTCAGTTTGAGATGGTGGGCAGACATCCAAGATACGATGTCTTTGAGGCATAATGCCAGGCGTGCTTCTATGCTGGTGTCAGAGGGGGGGAAAGAAAGAAAAAGTTGTGTGTCATCTGCATAACAATGATATTGGAAGCCGTGAGAAGATATTACAGTGCCTAGAGATCTAATGTACAAGAGGAAAAGAAAAGGGCCCAGGACTGAGCCCTGGGGGACACCCGTGTTGAGAATGGAAGGTCTGGATAGTGATCCTCGCCATTGTACCTGATGTGAGCGGTCGGAGAGATAGGATGTAAACCAAGAGAGTGCAGATCCAGAAATGCCCAGGTCGGAGAGAGTGGTGAGAAGTATATGGTGATTTACAGTGTCAAAGGCTGCAGACAAATCTAAAAGAACAAGGACAGAAGAAAGGGATGAGGCTTTGGCAGTATGAAGGGCGTGGGTGACTGAAAGGAGGGCTGTCTCGGTGGAGTGTCGTTGCTTAAAACCAGATTGTAGAGGGTCAAGTAGATCGTTCAGGGTGAGATAGTTTGAGAGTTGGTCGGAAACGGCGCGTTCTAGAGTCTTGGATAAGAAAGAAAGAAGGGAGACGGGACGGTAGTTGTGGGTGATAGTGGGGTCGAGAGAGGGTTTTTTGAGTAGTGGCGTGAGTCTGGCAGTCTTGAGGGAAACCGGCACAGTACCAGAGGACAGGGATGAGTTGATGAAGACAGTGAGGAAAGGAGAAATGTCTGTGGAGATGGCTTGGAGTAGAGAGGAGGGGATAGGATCCAGGGGACAGGAAGTGGCACGGTTGGATATGACAAGTTTGAGAACATCTTCTGGGGAGAGGGGAGAGAAGGAGGCAAGTCCGGTGGGAGGAGTCAGAGAGTGAGGTGTGGTGACAAAAGGACTGTTGTTAATGACTGGGGGGGGGAAAGAAGAGCGAATGACATCTATCTTTCTGGTGAAGAAAGACATAAAATCATCGGCAGTGAGGGAGGAGGGGGGGGGAGGAGGTGGGGGGTTAAGCAGAGAGGAGAAGGTGGAAAACAATTTACTAGGGTTGGAGGCTGATGACTGGATTAAAGAGATATAAAAGGAAGACTTAGCAGATGAGACAGTAGCAGTGAAGTTTGAGAGGATGAGGTGATAGGCAGACAGGTCAGTGGGGTGATGAGTTTTTTTCCATTTTCGCTCAGCTGCCCGAAGCTCAGTCCTGTTGGACCTCAGAGCCTCGGACAGCCAAGGAGCAGGGGGGGATGATCTGGCAGGTTTAGTGATGAGGGGACAGAGAGAGTCGAGAGCGGAGGAGAGGGAGGAGAGGAGGGTGGAAGAGGCCTCACTGGTGGAGAGAGTAGAAAACTGCTCAATAGAGGGAAGGGTGGAGAGGACAACAGAACAGAGGGCAGTGGGTGAGAGGGAGAGTAGGTTTCGCCGGGTGGTGATGGTATGAGTGGGAGCAGGGAGGGGGGTGGGGAGGGAGATGGGAAGGGAGAAGGTTATGAAGTGGTTATTCCAAACACTGGTCGTTTCCCATGATGAAGTCAAAACCAGCGATTGGAAAACGAGCGGACCGCTACTGGGAAAAAACAGTAACCAAGTTGGACTTTACATGGATGCGGTGAAGAGGAACCGGCATTAAACCCATTTCGATACCTCTCACTAGAGCACTTGCTTCACAGGCAGATGCAGCACTCAGCGGCAGGACACTGGACAAGATGAACCACCGGTGTCCCGTAACACCGTGACTGGATGCTGATCCTCCGGCTTTCCTGACAGAGACACAAAACCATTAGAGGTGAAAGGTTTAAAACACTCATCAGGTTCAGGAAATTTTTGGTTGGTGGACTGGCCACTTGGAGATGCTGTCTTGATCAGCCCCACCCCCTTTGGCTTCTGTAGAGGCGGGCCCGCTGCTCCTTGTTTCCGTTTGAATGCCATACACTCTCTCACTATGCAGGCTTGTGACAGAAAAAACACTGCTTCTCAAACTTGAGACTTGCTGAAGGCAGAGTGGGCGGAGTCACACGCATGTCACCAGCACGTTGTGAAAACCCACGAGAGGAAACGTCAGGCTTAGTGAACACAGCTTTATGGATAAGGGCAAACTCGTCTGCCAAAACAGCTGCCTGCTGCAAATTAGTTACTTTCTGTTCATTCAAGTAAACAACAGTACGCTCAGGCAGACAGTATTTAAATTCCTCCAGCAGCATAAGCTCACGCATCGCAGCAAGGTCATTCACTTTACAGGCTAAGCACCAACGGTCGTACAAGGTGCTCTTCTCCTTGGCAAACTCCACATATGTCTGCCCTGCATTTCTTTTAAGACTCCTGAAACGCTGCCTGTAAGCTTCCAGCACCAGCTCATACACATTGAGAATTGCATTTTTTACCTTCTCATACACAAGGCTGTCCTCCATAGGTAGAGAGGAACAGACCTCCTGGGCCTTGCCCGTTAGTTTGCACTGCAGTAGTATTGCCCATACATCCTGTAGCCACTGCAGAGCAGCAGCAATGCGTTCAAATTAACCAAAATAAGATTCCACCTCCGTCTCTCTGAACACAGGCACCAGGGAAACATGTTTACTCGCGTCAAAGGTGGCTGAACCTGACGGGGACCGCACCGTTACAGTGGAGGCTACAGGGGGGACCTGCCGCTGTAATTCAAGCCCCCGCAGCCTGACTGTGGTGTCTGCCTCCAACTTTTTCAGTTCCAACTCCCTCCGGAGCTGAAACTTTCCTGCCTCTCCATCTGGAGACGAGCTAGGCGGATTTCCTTCTGGGCGTATAATCGGGCATCAGGTGTGGTCTTGCCTGAGGAAAGTGGGTCATACTTTGGCAATGTGAAAGGCTCCCCTCCCACCTCAACATGCTCACCTCCTGCCCCTGGAGTAACTTGTTTTACCACCTCTTCCACCTGAGAAGGACCCTCACCAGCGTCGTCAAGGACAGGCTGAACAGGATGTGCCATCGGATGGGTTAAGGCTTGTGATGTAAAAACATCCTTTTCCACCAATGCCTTCAACAGAGCTTTTAGGTCCGCCTTGAGCAGTGCCCTAGAAACAGTAATCTCAAAATGGCCAGCAATTTCATATAAGTCGGCTTTCCTACAGCCATCTAGCTCAACCAATGTAGGGTTGGCTATAAACACTGACAGGTTAAATGACATACTAGAAACAATCCACCAAGCAGTAACAGTCAATAGTAACAAGTGTGCCTAAACACAAAACACACGTAGCTCACCAAACAGATGGCCCACAACTCACCTCTACCTGTGGTGCTGATTGTAGTGAGTACTACAGCTGATGTTCCACAATGAAATCAAGTCACCCTTCAAACCAACCACCTCAGCCCCCACTTCTAATAGTCTTCAGGGCTTGCCGGGCTCGAGGCGATGCAGGCCCCCTCCCCAGGATTCGCCCCACCAAATCTGCTGAGGCAGTAGTTAAAACAAGAAGGTGACAATGGAACAATCAAAAATAATACTCACCACACAGAGCACCTGAGCACAAACCAATAAACACAAGATTACTTGCAAAAAATCTCAAAGTTCCTTTGTCAGGATCTCGGACGAGCCCTCATATATGTTACGTTCCCAGTTTTACCAGGGGAGAAAGGATGTATGTGTGATAACACAACAAACCGGGGGACAAAGGAGACAGGAGATAAATTACAATACTCAAGGTTTTTATTACCAAAATAAAGTTAAATGAAAAGGATCAAATCGGACGGACCAACACAGGACTGCTTCCTGAAACAAAGGAAGAGTGATTAATAAACATAAAAGCTGAGGTTAACCAAATAAAGCAACAGTCAACAGGCGCCCACTCTCAAACTGAGAGTCACACTCTAGAAGAGTTGAAAAGCTTTCTTTTGACCGACCCCGGTCCACAAGTGCTAAGCACCAAACACAGCACACAAAGCTGTCAGATGGCCCACTGGGACTGTCTGTCTGCCTTCTCCAGGGTTTTGTGCTGTGGCCTCTCAATTAGGTGCAGTGAGTGCACCTGTGCACACCTGCACAGCTGCCACAGCAAGGGGGGAGGGAGAGCCTGGAGAGGAGCAATTAAAGGGATAGTTCGGTTTGTTTGAAGTGGGGTCCTATCAGCTAGTGAGATACACTAACTTAATTAGGTACAGTGTTCAGGAGTGAGTGCGCATTGTGGAACGAGACCGCGCACTCAGCGCAGCAGCTAAACCAGCCTTTTCTCTGTAAGTACGGGGGGTCAACAACTAAAACATAATTTAGCCACCTAAAACACCTAAAACAACGGCCACCTAAACAAATCGACATCCGTGTACATGCACGCTCTATTTTGACAATTTTCAGCGCTTTACTTTTCCGCAAAACAGCAGTTTCATTCGGCACTGCTTTTTCTCCCAACCTACAACTACCGTATTCCTCCGCTAAAAGCCAGCACAGAGCACAGAGCCGCGGTTTACAAAACAGGAAGGCTTAGAAGAGAGATAAAACACTGACTTACTTTAGAGACAACAAGTCACCTGGCCTCTCTGGTCTGGGACGTTTTCCACAATTTATCCTGGGAATGGTGAATAAGGTCTGCAGCCAGGGCACCCAGGCATTTAGACAGGAGGCGCATCTCTCTGCCTGCTCACTTCACTCTCTGCAAAAGTTCCTCTTCTGTATTCTCTCTGGTTCATAATTGTATCCTCTTGTCACCAAGGTGAATGGCATATCATCCGCGCTATCAAAATCACTCATATTTTCGTCCGTGTATTCTATTTGTTGTGTCTTCAAACCGGGAGAAATAAAATAGCCTACCCCCAAATAACTGCGGAGTAATCCAGTGCTGCGGCTGTGTGCAGGCTTTGAGCGGAGGAATACGGTAGTTGTACGGTTGGGAGAAAAAGCAGTGCCGAATGAAACTGCTGTTTTGCGGAAAAGTAAAGCGCTGAAAATTGTCAAAATAGAGCGTGCATGTACACGGATATCGATTTGTTTAGGTGGCCGTTGTTTTAGGTGGCTAAATTACGTTTTTTTGTTTAGTTGTTGACCCCCAGGACTTAGAGAGAAAAAGCTGGTGATGCTGCTGCTCTGGGTGCCGGATCTCGTTCAACGCTGCGCCCCGCTTCAAGAACACTGTACCTAATTAAGTTAGTGTATCTGACTAGCTGATAGGACCCCACTTCAAACAAACCGAACTATCCCTTTAAGCAAAGACACATACAGAGGTCTGCAGAACTGGGTGGGCCCAACGCTGCAGCGTTGCAGCGGCCTCCCGTGGCCTCCCGTGGCCTGCCGCGGCTTCCCAGAGTATTTTTTTTCACCAGCAGCTGCAGTGCGCAAAAGAGCCGCCAGGTGGCACGTGTGAGCAGACTGAGCAGGCGGAAGGAAGTAAGCCTACTGTATATCAGTACAGTAGTAGCCAGCATCATTCATTCTACTGCTGCACATGACTGAAGACAGACAGGATGGCACGGATAAGCAAGCGAATCAATCAGCAAACCAGTCAAATGATCAGAGACATGTGGAAAGCCGGCCATACCACGAGATACATCGTTGATAATTTGGCGAAAGTTGGAGTTAATGTATCGATGAAGATTGTTCGCACTCATGGAAGCCGAAATGATCTTTGGGTGAAGCGGAACCGAAAGCCGTATAAAGCTACCAGGTTAGTGTTTACGGTCATATTTGCGGGCATCTAGAGTGCGTTTACATGCACACAATAAACTGTTTATTAGCGGATTTCTGGAGTTACCTGATTATTCAAGTGGTCATATAAACAGCATACTGTACACCGATAAGCTTTATCCGTGGCTACACGTTGTGGGAGAGCAGGCAGCTGGAGACTCGCACAGATCACTGTGTCAAGTCAAGTCAAGTCAATTTTATTTATATAGCCCTAATTCACAAGCATGTCTCAGAGGGCTTCACAGAAAGTATGTCTAGCTGATTCTAGCTAACACACAGTAACAAGAATATACAGAATAAAGATAACATTTGAACAATTGATAATATAGAAAATATAGAAATGAAGAGAGAGCAGAGGAGAGAGCAGGAGAAGGGGGAAGAGCAGGGGGAATGTGAGAGAGTGATGGGGTGGGGAGGGAATGGGAGATGTTGGAGGGTATAGGAGGTGGGGAAGGAGCAAGAGGAGAGAGCAGGAGAGGGGAAGGGGGAGGGGTGTGGGGGAGAAGAGAGCAGGGGGAGGGAGGAGGTGGGGAGAGAATGAGAAATATAGATGCACATCTTGCAAACGGACATATGTCAATTTCTAAGCAACCAAACTATGCCTAATTTAATTGGCTGCAGGCCTTTAGTAATGAGTCCTTTTGCCAGATAAGTACATGTTCACATATAGAGCTTATGGGTGCCTTGCTTTAGGGAAGAGTGGGTGCCATGCTTTGAATAGTGGCGAAATACTAAGAGCATGGGTGCCATGCTTTAAATAGTGGCGGAATATTGCCATGCTATGCCATGCTTTAAATAGTGGCGGAATATTGGAGAGGATAGAGTGGGTGCCATGCTTTGGAGTAAAATGTGTGTGTGTGTGACGATTTTTTTCAGATGACGGCTTAGAAAGATTTATATGAAGAAAACGTAGCCTACTCAGCTAGAATCATGTAAACCTGTTTAAAGTGCATGTAAACGCAGAAATCAGATTGTTGATCTGATGTTGAACTGATTATTCTCAGTTATCCGTTTATTGTTTGCATGTAAACGCACTAACGTTAAATTCAGTCAGTTTTTATACCTGGCTGTATAATGCTTGGTGTAAAAATGTATCTGTTTCTATTCAGTCAGGTGGTGGAAGCAGTGGACAAGATCCTGGAATCAAACGTCGCACTTCCAGCCCATAAAGTGAAACTGCTGCTTCAGTCAAAGCACGACATCACCGTCTGTTTGCGCACAGTGAGCAAAATCGTGCAGAGCCTGAAATGGAAATATGGCGAGACAAAGTAAACACACACACACACACACTCGTTTCACATTTAATAAAGAAATGCTTCCACCTGATTAAAGAAAACATGTATCCTTATTATCCTTCAAAACATTATGATTTTCATATTCCAATTACAGAACAGTTCCAATGACCCGAGAGAAAAACCGAGAGCTGCGTATGATACAAGCAAAAGAATGGATAGAGACTGGCGAACAGTTCGATAACGTGCTGTTCACAGATGAATCCACAGTGGCATTGGAGCCATTTGCAAAACGCAGCTACAGCAAAAAGGGCTTCAATCCAATGATTCAGGTTCCCAAGCACCCCCTTAAGCTCCACGTGTGGGGGGGTATATCACGAGGAGGCCCGGGACCTCTTCTGATCTTTGATGGTGTGTAGGCTATACTGTGTTGAGTGGAGCAATTGTTTTTTCTTCTTATTTCTTCATAAAAAAACTTCTCAAACATTTTGAGTAATGTTGGCAACATGTTATTTCACCCGCAGGTATTATGGACGGTCAGTTTTATGCCGAAGAGATCATCTGCAAAGTAGCTGGACCATATTTGAGGGACCATTTCCACCTGCCAACTCATCGATTTTTCCAAGGTGAGAAACCACCATGTTTACAACACAAATACAAAGCGTGACAGCATTGGCTGTAAGTTTGACAAAGTTTCTCTTTGTGTTTCTATTGTTTTTCTTCTAGACAACGATCCGAAGCATACATCACTGAGAGCCAGAGCCAGTATCGAGCAGGAGGGAATTAATTGGGTTCGAACCCCACCAGAGTAAGTAACTTACAGTAAGATTTTATTACAGTTGGACGTGTGGTTTTGTGTGAAGGCAAACATTTAACTTGCCCATTTGTACATGTACTGTAGGTCACCTGATCTCAATCCAATCGAGCTTGTCTGGCATGCCATGAAGGAGCATGTGCGACATTCCGAGCCACACAGCAACCCAGCTAGCAGGGAATGTTCCCACAACATTGGCTAACATTCCCTACCAGTTCTATAAATGTTTTTATGTTTTTATGTTTTATATTTAGATTTTTTAATCTAATGTTTTTAATCTAATGTTCAGATAACATTCTAAGGATGTTATTAATTTAAACTAATGTTCCTATAATGTTACATGCTAACAAAGGAAGAACGTTTTTGGTGCAACATTCCGAGGGTGTTTTGGGGATGTTGTTGAGGTAACAGATTATAGATTGTTCTTCTATAAAACCTTCCCACAATGTTTAATGATAACAAAGATAGAACATTCTCAACACAACATTCTGAAAGTGTTTTCAGGATGTTATTCAGGCCTCAGATTAGAGAACATTTTTTTACAAAATGTTCCTAAAATGTTAGATGATAACAAAGGATGAACATTTTCAACAGAACATTCTGGAAATGTTGTGCCGATATTTTGATGCCTCAGATGACAGAACGTTGTTCATAGAACGTTCCCACAACATTACCCAGCTGGCACGGGACGTCAGTTTAACGTCATATCGACGTTGGACTCCAACGTTGAACTGACGTTGGATTTTGGTTGAGAATGAAAATCGGGTTGACGTCAAAACACAACGTTGGCAAGACATCAGCGTCCAACGTTGGATAGACATCAGCCTCTGACGTTGGTTAGACATCAGCATCCAACATTGGATAGATGTGGAATTTTGGTTGGGAATGAAAATCGGGTTGACATCAAATCCCAACGTTGGGCAGACATCAGCCCCCAACGTTGTATAGACGTCAGCCTCCAACGTTGGATAGATGTAGGATTTTGGTTTAGAATGAAAATCTGGTTGACGTCAAAACCCAACGTTGGCAAGACATCAGCCTCCAACGTTGGATAGACATCAGCCTCTGATGTTGGTTAGACATCAGCATCCAACGTTGGATATATGTAGAATTTTGGTTGGAAATGAAAATCGGGTTGACATCAAATCCCAACGTTGGGCAGACATCAGCCCCCAACGTTGTATAGACGTCAGCCTCCAACGTTGGATAGATGTAGAATTTTGGTTGAGAATGAAAATCTGGTTGACGTCAAAACCCAACGTTGGCAAGACATCAGCCTCCAACGTTGGATAGACATCAGCCTCTGATGTTGGTTAGACATCAGCATCCAACGTTGGATATATGTAGAATTTTGGTTGGAAATGAAAATCGGGTTGACATCAAATCCCAACGTTGGGCAGACATCAGCCCCCAACGTTGTATAGACGTCAGCCTCCAACGTTGGATAGATGTAGAATTTTGGTTGAGAATGAAAATCTGGTTGACGTCAAAACCCAACGTTGGCAAGACATCAGCCTCCAACGTTGGATAGACATCAGCCTCTGACGTTGGTTAGACATCAGCATCCAACGTTGGATATATGTAGAATTTTGGTTGGAAATGAAAATCGGGTTGACATCAAATCCCAACGTTGGGCTGACATCAGCCCCCAACGTTGTATAGACATCAGCCTCCAACGTTGGATAGATGTAGAATTTTGGTTAGAGAATGAAAATCTGGTTGACGTCAAAACCTAACGTTTGCAAGACATCAGCCTCCAACGTTGGATAGACATCAGCCTCTGACGTTGGTTAGACATCAGCATCCAACATTGGATAGATGTAGAATTTTGGTTGGAAATTAAAATCGGGTTGACATCAAATCCCAACGTTGGGCAGACATCAGCCCCCAACGTTGGCTAGACATCAGCCTCCAACGTTGGATAGACAGCCTCAAACATTGGATAGACATAGAATTTTGGTTGGGGTTGATGTCTACTCAACATGGGGTTTTGACGTCAACCTCCAACGTTGGCCAGGCATCAGCCTCCAACGTTATATAGACACAGAATTTTGGTTGGGGTTGCCATTAAAACCCAACGTTGGCTAGACATCAGCCTCCAACGTTGGCTAGGCATCAGCCTCCAATGTTGGCTAGACATGGGTAGAAATTTAAATCTGGTTGATGTCAAAACTTTCGTATCACAAAAAGAAAAAAATCAACATTGAATACAGAATTTTAGAAAACAGGATTTATTTTCAGAACGTAAGAAATTAGATTATCACATTAAAGGTACATTCAGCAATGTTTTTGTGTTAAAATAAGTGTTAAATGGCTCTATATTCTGACAGCAATCACTGAAATCGAGTGTTTGATCAGTGACTTAAACCCCCAACTTCGCTGTCCTCTATGTCTCTCCTGTAGTCCTGCATGCAGGGCGGACGTATCTCTGCAACTGTAACTCGTAGAGACTCATGGATGGATTTGGGGTGAGAAAATATATTATAGTCCTTTATAGGCATCTCGATCTGACCTTCCGTTTCCGAGAAAATGTCAACTTTTGTCTGATTGGATAGTTTGAGGTCAGTGCCAATTTGTATCGGCCACCACTGTCTGGATCCAGGAGAAGTGCAGAGAACATAAGCAAGACCTGTATATGGCTTTCATTGATCTCTCGAAGGCATTCGACACAGTAAATCAAAAGCTACTCTGGGACCTACTCAGTCGATTTGTAGTCCCACCCAAATTCATCTCCATTCTAAAGCTATTTCATGACGGCATGCAAGCCCACGTTCAAATAAGTGGACAACAGTCTGACCCTTCTACGTCAAAGTAGGAGTAAAACAAGGATGTGTCTTAGCCATCATCATCTTCAACATCTTCCTCACAGCAGTCACTCTCCTCTCCCATAAGCATTCAATTCCATCTGTCTTAGTTTGCCATAGTCTCTCCCCAGACTCAAATATTACGTTGAATCGCTGCGCTCCGTATACTACATAAGTGAGTCTGTGCCAGTTAACAGCCACTGCTGGTTTTGAAGGCGGGTTGAAATTGAATGAGTGACAGGTCGTAGCACCGATGAGAGAGCAAATGGGCTGCGCCTCCCGTGTTGTCTGATCGCAAAGTCGTTACTGATTGGAGAGGACTGAAGCCATCACTGGCATATGACTGGCCAAGTGAACGGTTCCCTCCCATAACCAGCCCTCTGAGGGAAAGTGTCCCAGACCCAGAGAGAGCTCTGCAGCATGCAGTAACCTAGTGTATCAGCGTAAGAACTCTCATGGGTCTGGCGTCGAGACTAAGTTTGCCATAACTTCTATGTACTGTATCAATTCAACAGAATTCAGATACAACAGAAAGTAGCTGGCCCCCAGGTATTTTCACATTATCAAATCTGGCCCCCATTCAAAAGGGTTTGGACAGCCTTGCCATGTATAGTCTCATATCACAATATTGATATAAAATCGATATATTGCCCACCCTTAATATTGAGTGCCAGAATCAACCTCCCAATGATGCAATTTGTAGAAAAACATTGGATTTCATTTATCAATCACTGCTTTCAATGTCTTTCTGATGTAAATGTTTTATTTTTACAACCAGATCACCCTATTAAATAAACAGCGTCATGACTCAATAATGTTACTTGGCAGAGGGTCGCTCGTACTGAGCACATTTCCTCGTCAAACTGACGGTGAAAAATGTTTGCTCGTCACAAAATAAAAAACTTATTTGAGGGAATGTAATTAGGTTATCGATCACATTCGCTAACCTGTTGCTCTTTTAAGTCGGGATGTTTGTCGGCGTTTGGTCAGCTCCCTTCGCCAGTTCGCCTCCGCACTTTTAAACATTGTTTACTGACGGGCTATGTAGTGTCAGTCCCTGTCACTGTCAGCAATGTAACGTAAGCAAAATAATCCCATATTTCGCTCTGTCCATGTCCAAGACAAGACCGGACAAGACCGTATGTGCTCACAGCAGCCATGTTTGTTGTGTTGAAGCTCTGAATGAGTGAAAGAGAGGAGGGGGGGGGGACGCCCACGACAGGGAGTTAAAGCAGAGCACCACTTGGAGCACTCTTCGCACACCCCCACATGGACACAATGTCACATGCATGTAACATAAAATTATTTGTTTTAAAAGCACGCAAATTATTTTTAACTCAGCGTAAATGAACATCATGATTGAGAACATATATATTCACATCGAAAAAATAACACATTTAAAAGGTCTTGAATGTGAAATGGCAGAACATGACTGTTACAACACAGAACTGAAGCTCAGACAACAATTGACAAGGTTTTAAGACATTTCTACAGTGATGGCAGACCAATATATATTTTTCCTCCAAAAAAAGAACACTCATGAAGGCCTTCCATTTGCCTGTCCCTCACTCTCTCACACTCACCTCACTCATGAAGGCCTTCCATTCGCCCATAGGCTTTTTGTAGGAAGGGGTTGAATGTCCATCACGGATGGCATCATGGTGGATCTCAGCTTGCAGTACTGAGAGCACTGTTGAGTCACACTTGGAGTAAGTGAGGTGTAGGACATAATAATATGCCATCGGGTAGACAAGTCCCTCTTTCAACCGATCTCTTTCGAAGGTCGCCACTGGCATGCTCCCATGGCGATCATGCAGTTTTCCTCACTGATGACCACAACTGGAGATGATAGAGGTTGTTGGCGCAGGAAACCGTTTGGGTCTTCTGAAACCTAGATGACAAAAGTCAATGTAAAAGATTAGAAAACTACCAATTAGAAAAACCATCACAGTTAAAACAATCATTATACATCAAATCGGAGAAAAAGATTTTGTATAATTTTTTTGCTGACCAGATACTGAAACCAAGTTTCAATAAAGCGACTCTTAAAACAAAAATCACAGTGTGAACACTTCTCCTTATGTCATTGTGAAAATGACAAAGTACAAAACATAATGTAGGCATGCAGTATCCAATATACTGCACAAGTCTCACCGTAAAGACATGGAACTGGGCCTCGCTGCTTAAAGCTGGAGTGCATAACATAAACAAATGTTTATGTTATGCACATATTCAGCTATTGCAAAACGACTTCACACAATGCTGATTAAGCCTATCTGCACCACATAACTCTCTCTGTGCATTTCTCAGTATACCTGAGTTTTCTACCTGTCGGGCACGACTGTGTCGGATTGAAAACTCTGGTATATTGAGAAATACAGCATTGTGGGAACTTGTTTGGCAATGCCTTGAACGTAATGGACATTTGTTTATATAAACAAATTGTAAATGTACTCACTCCAGCAATTGTAAATGTACTCACTCCAGCTTTAAAGAGAAAGCCACAGAAACACAACCCCATAAGAGACTACTTTCCTGACATTTCCTGTTTTATCAGGAAAGTAGCTCCGGCTATCTATTTGCTTCGAAAATAAAATGTACAATGTCTCATAATGTTATTACCTAGGTTATCCTACAAGTAGTCATGGCTAAGAAGCACTTTTACATTTGCAAGTGTTTTTTTATACTTTCATATTATAGACCAGAAATAGATTTTTTGCTAATAAGCATTTCCATTTTCCATGCTTCCATTTTAGAAATGGAAGCATTTTTTTCTCCTTATGCATAAAATGCGTAGTGAAACCATGACCCAAAAACAAAAGGTATGTGGACTGTGGGCTAATGTATTGTTGCAATATTGCATACAGAGTATTAAAAAATACATACATGTTTCATCACTGCTATCCTGGCGTTGCTCTGCGGTGCTCATTGCAGGTGACTGGCATTGCTGGTTTCAGATCGGCATGGCACTTGGGTGCTGGCTGCAGGTTACATCAGAAGAAAAAAGTATTGGGAAATATTAGGTTTCCAAACTCTTACAAATGAATGGAATACTAAGATCCCTGGACAGACACTAAAGCTGTTGCGTGGCCTAACGTTTTCATCCAAAGACTCACAGATGCATACAGTATATTAAATGCAATACCACATACATGTTATCACTGTGATCTTGGTGTTGCACTGGGGTGCTGGTGCTTCCTGCAGGGGGCTGGTGTTGCACTGACGTGCTCCCTGCACTGACCCTTTTGTCTCACATCACAAGGTGCCATACAGCCTCAGGAAGTTTTCAGGACCGGGAAAAAGATTGTTGATTTCATCCCGGGAGAGTGAGTGCAGCAAGTCTTCTCCAACATTAGTAGCTGGAACAGAAGTTACAGTTAGGGGCAAGAAGACACTGAGCTTATCACTGAATTAATTCAGCCTTGTGTACATAACAGTTGAGGATATTCCACTATCTTTTTTTTTTTTAATTGTGACATTTCCTCTTTCCTGTACAATTGCCAGTGTTCTGAGATTTTGCTCACTCTTGCTACAGCAGACCTGCCAACCTTGGAAAATGATTTTTAGTGCCACACAGCATGTGTTTTGGCCTTGTGCTTAGTTCACATGCTTTCGCACTACAGTGCACATAACATCACTGTCAATGTGACAGTGTTAGCCAGATGGCTAATTTCCAACTGTTGTCCCTTGGCCAGAACTTAAGTTAGCCATTACTCAGTCAAAAGTTTGAGTACACTTGCTTAAACCATTGTCGTTTCATGATATATTTCAATTTGTGTGCTTACACCAGCTCGGTGGCCTTGTGGTTTGAGTGTCCGCCCTGAGACTGGGAGGTTGTGAGTTCGATCCCCGGCCGAGTCATACCAAAGACTATAAAAATGGGACCCATTTGCCTGCCTGCTTGGCACTCAGCATCAAAGCGTTGGAATTGGGGGGTTAGATCACCATATGATTCCCGAGCTCGGTGCTGCTGCCGCTCACCGCTCCCCCAGGGGATGGGTCAAATGCGGAGAACAAATTTCGCACACTTAAGTGTGTGACAATCAGTGGGACTTTACCTTTACTTTACACAAGCGGATAACCATAAGTGAAATGCAAGTAAACGTATGTTGTGATGTCAATTCTGAATAAAGTAGTTAAGTTAGTAGTAGTTAATAGTTAACACAATTGGAGAACATAGAAAAAATACTATATTGATCATAGTTTCACTGTTATCCATCTAACCATAGCAAAAAAATCTGTTGCTCATTCTGATCTCTTGAGACTAACTAGAGCCTCCTCATTTTTTAATCATTCTGTGCTCATTTATTTCTTGCTCCTAAAGCTGTGTTCACACCGAGATATTTATTTTTCTCTCTGTCGCTTGATTCAACCCTATGGAATCACTCTGTCGCTCTGTTTAAATCGCTCGTCAACAGGCACAATAATTGACGGACATCTGGGGGCTATAACGTTACGCAATGTCATGATATTTGTCCACTACGAGCCACTGTAGTTGTTTACAAGCTAAGCCTATCAGCGTGCTCCTAACGTGAGCTAGTACAGACTTCATTTCGGCTATGTTCACACAGCAAACATTAGTGCTTGAATCTGACTTGTTGCTCACATCTGATTTTTTGTGTGGCTGTTCACACATACTTTTTAAAAGTGGCCCATATCAGACTCCAGTGTGAACAGGTCGCGGACCTGAAGTGACCCGCATGTGCAGCACACTGCTGTTCTACATAAACCCAGAAGAAGACAGCAGTAAACATGGCGGTAGCTGACGATGTTGTTTCATCTGTTGTTTACGGTTCAATTTACAAGTTATTGTGCAGTGGAAGACAGGGAATATAGGTGCAGATGATAGCGAGGAAGAGAGCTTTTAGATTTTTTTTTAATAATGGCTTTCTGTGGAGCAATAGCTGCTACTTCTTGCTAATACTTATGAGGTCTAAAACCTCACTGTTCCTCCACTGATTACCTCCCTCGCAGCTGTCCTCCATGTTTGTAATCACAATCTGGTCCTCCCTCCTCCCGCCAGTGCAGAATAGTGACGAATGTCGCTCTGGAATGACGTAAAAGTCACATTGAAGCATTAAGTCAGATATGGGCAAGATGTCTGTTCACACCGGAGTCACATTCCAAAACATCAGATTCGAATCTGATGTTTTTCCACATTTGAAAGTAGCCCAGGTCGTCTTTAAAAAAGTAACTTTCAATGTGACTTGTACTGTTCACACAGTCATAAAAAAGACTGACCTGAGTCACTTAGGTGGGAAAAGATTAGATTCAAGCACTAAGGCTGGCTGTGTGAACGTAGCCTTCATGTCAGCTGTCAATGCGGTTTGTTGCCACACAATAACCAGCGGTTTGTTCCAAGCCAGTGTGATATTTGACACACTCTCACACGGCAGCCAATCAGCGTTGAACAGGGAGCGACTGATGCCAGCGTAATTTAGCTCGAGCTGGGATATTTCATCCCGGGCGGAGAGCGTATTTTCGATGCCAGCGAAAAACTTTAATAGGTCGGTGTGAACGCAGCTTTAGGGTCCCTTAGGAGCAATAATCTTTTTAGTTTAGGGGTTAGGATCGATTTTTTTAATGACTTGGCTCTCTCAGACAGCTTCTTTGACATGTTTTTCAAAGTGAAAACCAAGTTGTCAGGTGACGTAAGGATCCCACGCGAGAACGACCCACGCCCCTCTCGAAAGACCCAAATCGAAAATGGAATAATTTCTCTAGTTTTATTTTACAAGTATGAAATAATTTAGCTTACTACAATAATGATGTCTACTTTCTAGTGATGCGCGGGTCAGGTTTTTTTAAGGCCCGCCCCAACCCAACCCGTCATCAGAGCCAGCCCGCCCCGCCCGCCCCGTTAAAATATCTGAAAATTCCGAACCCAGCCCAACCCAGCAGCCCGCAACGGCCAATTTAATGTAATATGTCTCCGGACGCAGGAGGAGCACAGCAGAGCTTCCAAGGTGTGCAAAGCAGCTAATAACTCTGTCTCTCTCCCCCCTCTCTCTCTCTCACACAGACACACACACACACACAGACACTCACATGCTGCCCTGCGCGACAACAGTTGTAGCCTAGGCCTGCTCTGGATGAGTTGCGCTGCTGCTTTCATGTCGGTCTTTCTTCAATTAATCCATGGTCTTCAGATAGCGCGACCGACTACGCTTCCCCAAAGTGCGGATGGCGTGACCGCGCAGTGTTTCAAATGGAGGTAGCAGGTATAGAGGTAGGCACTAGGCAGGATACAGAAACAGTTCTTATTCTTCCCCATTTCTTTTAATTACCTCATGCGCTCTCAATTGTTGCAGTAGTAGGCTAAACGTAGTAGTGCAGCAGGTGCGCACACGGCTTGCAGATACGGCCAGACTCGCTGTCTGATTTCTTTTAATTACCTCATGCGCACTCAATTGTTCACAGCCTACTCACGTTGCAGTAAAGTTGACAAATAGATCACAGTCGAGTCCACAACAGAAAATCTGCGGTGGCATTATATGGACACTTCAAATAATAATTACAGCGAATAATCCTTCCAAAGTGTTTGTTTTGAGAGCACATAGGCTACCTCATTGAAGCGTTTCTTTACTCCATGTAGGCTATAGAGAGTGCAGCAGGAGTCTGTCTGATTGTGTGTACCTACATGCGAGAGAGAGTTAACGTCTTTAAGGTTAATTACTCTGCGTGTTTCATTGCTCTAAATTATTTAATAATGTTGCTTTGTCACGTTCTGAGCCTGCCCCGCCCGCACCCGCGATATTTTCATAATTTGCCAACCCAGCCCGCCTGCGGGGCGGCCCAGCCCGCGGGACCCGGCGGGTTCTGGGTGACCCGCGCATCACTACCGGGCGGGCATCAAACAGCACAAGGAGGCACAGATCACCGGAAATGTCCATATCTGTGCAGATAAGCATGCAAAAGATTACTTGGATTAATGTTAATGCAAAGGCCTATGTAACTTAATTGGCTTTTCATAACTCTCATTCTAGAATATCGCTATTCACAATGTCCCATCCGCGGTTCATGGCTCATTCCTGGCGGCATGACGGCAGCGCCTTTCTCCCCGGCTGGGAAGCAGCATAGTGAGCCAGCCAGGGACTGTAAGCTGGATTTACATTATATAGAGAGCCAAAGTGAACGTCACTTCCTGCCTTTCTCTCTGTACCAGCATCTGAAAAAATATGAATGGAGTGAACGGCGAGAGACGATACTTTTTTGATCCTGTTTGAATTGTGCCACGGGGTACAAATGTAATTTTGTGTCAATTTAAAAGATAACCATGCAAGTCAAGAAAGTCACAGTTTGTGGTAAAACTGTGCAGAGGGTTAGGGTTAGGGTTAGGGTTAACCCTAACCCTGTGCCTAACCCTAACCCTAAGTTATAAATCAGAAAGACTATGCACAACCAGTCGCATAAGTGACATCTCTCCTGTCAGTCCACGTTGTTGATGGTGTGACGTATTGTGAGACACGAGAGATGTAGTTGATTGACAAAACTAAACCTTACGTTTCAGTTTCAGAACAAACTGCGACTTTCTTGACTTGCAAAGTTATCTTTTAAATTGACAAATGTACATGTGTACCCCGTGGCAGAATTCAAACGGGATCAAAAAAGTATTGTCTCTCACCATTCACCCCCATTCATATTTTTCCAGATGCTCGTACCGAGAGAAAGGCAGGAAGTGACGTTCACTTTGGCTCTCTATAATGTGCCCGGCAGTAAGTACATCATGATACAGAAGTTAGATACACACTTACAATGCCAGACTTCAAGCTGTCTATCACCGTGGAAGTAAAGAGATTGTATAACAACAATGAGCCAATCACATTCCCCTGCATCCACATTTAATCCAACAAGTTAATAATAATCCTGTAATTTGGAGTAGATTTTTTTTTTAAGTTGCTTGTACTGCATATCCAGTGTGAGATGCAGATGTTTTCTTACTTGGGTCCAGCATGGGCTGTTGTCCTCAGACTGGGCAGAAGAGGTGTGAGGAGTTGGAGTGGATGGCAGTGGAGGTGTCCATTGGCTGGACAGAGGGGGAGGCAGATGCATCACTTGGTTGGCCCTGGAAGCAGACACAAGAGACAAGATAGCAGACAAGTGTGTTACCATACAATGACGCAGTGTAATGTTATGTGTGGTTGTATGCAGTCATAATGCCTTATTATAAATGGTTTTAACTTGACAACAAAAACATTCTAAATTGAACCCCAGCTCACTTCCTGTTGCATTAAAAAAATCATTAAAGTGGAGGACTGGCCATTCTGTGAAAACCGTCTATAGTAGTGTTGTGAGATAATGCGCCTTTGTCAATAGTGGTCATCAAACTTCTGTTGGTCATCCATGTGAACATGAAATGAAACACACCACACAACAGCTCTACCTGTATCTGCTGGGCGATGTTGAGACGAGAGGCAGGTTGAAGGTCCCCAGCCTGACTGTTCTCCGTTCCTCTGTGGTCCACTCTCAACTAGCATCACACAGCGTAGCATAAGGAAATTGGGGGAGTAGAGTGTTCAAAACGCTCTCCTACCCGTCTCCGACGTCCAATCGCGGATCCAAAGATATAATAATATTTCATGAAGTTTTACTTCCCAGGTGCACTGGATAGATACTAGATAGATCAGTTTTATTTCTGTCATGCACCATATTTGTGGTGCATAGCCTGTATGTCCTTACAAGACACAAATCATTCAAGTTCAACACTTGATTTGATGATTTGATCAATGTGCTGCCGTATCCGTGTGACTGCAATGTTGTATGTTTGCTCAGACGCGTGCACCATGATAGTGAGATCAAACACCCTGCTGTAAATTCAGCACAGGCTGTGGAAAGACTGCTTTTTAAAGGTTGTTTCATGCAGGAATATCATTTTAACTGCCGCCCAAACCCAATTTCCTTATGCTATGCTGTGTGACGCGAGTTCAGAGTGGATCACAGAGGAACAGAGAACAACGGAACATATGTGGCTAGACACACTGTAGCTGTTGGCAAAGATATGCAAAGGCATGACTTACATACAGGTTTCTCTGACATTTCTATAAAAGCGTCTCAGTCACTCTCTCATACAGTGAATTATGAATCATTCAAGCAAGTTTGTACTCAGAAGTCTAATAGATTTTACCTGAAGCATAGAGGCAGAGGGAGACAGATGAAATCCAGGTGGGGGAAAGCTGTGGATGGATTTCAGGGAGGACACTGCAGCAGCAGGTGGGAAACATCTTACAGGCTCCCAGTTATTTCCTGGTCTATAGAGTACAAACATCCTTGTCCTCAATCAATTTAATCAACCAAAATCTCATACTGTTTCATCATACTGCTTTCTTAGCTAACTTAACAAGAATACATTTACACATTAATACACAGCAATGTGTGCTGCTGAAGCTACCCACTACATTCTCATTTTGCATACAAACACTTTGATAGACACTGAGCTAATGAGCACATGTTGAGAAGTAAATCAGAAGACACAACTAAGTTGTGCTATCCATTACCCTGCACCAAATAAATTGAGTTTGGCCCAGAATTTCCATTTCTGCAAGCCATGCATTGTGAAGAGAACTCCTAGCTAGCAAGCTAACTAGTAACAACACACTTTAAACTAAATTAAGTCTAAACTCATTCAAATTAGCCGGACATGGTCTGAAAGTTAACTGGCAGGCTGTGGTACATCAGCCCAGTGTGTCCTGTACCTATAATCACGTTAGTAATGTAGGCTAACAGTAACAGCTTGCTGGGGAGTTGCAATCGTAGCCCATAACATTAGCGTTAGCTCAATGCTAACGTTAATGCTAACGCCATTAGCGTCACTTTGCGCGACTTAAAAACACAGATTTGGCTGGTCTAACCTCATTTGTTACTAGTAGTGGACTTACCTTTCCTGCTTACTTTAGTTGAATATACTGCTAATCCCATGAGACCATCCGATGAGAGCCAAAAAGTGAACATCTTCATGGCTTAACCCGCGCAGGAACTTCAAACTCAGGCCAGCTTCTTCTTCTTCTAGTAGTGTTTTATGGCGGTTGGCAAACAACTTATGGTGCATTACCGCCACCTTCTGAAATGGAGTGTGGATCAGAACGGACTTCTAAAACACTATCCTGACTATATTCTTCTATTTCGTCCAGTTTCCTCTAAAAAAAAAATATATCCCTATACCCCACATTCCCTGAATTCAACTGCAATATTTATTTTAACTCCAGCTTGATTCGATTGCTCTCCAATCTGTTCTTGAGGATCTGTCGTAGTATCAGATTTTGATTTATGATTAGACCTCTGACTTCTTTTTTGTTATTAATTTTACTTATATTTGTGTTTGATCAAAATGTTGTAATTGCTCAGTCTTGATTTTGATATGACCAGAAATGACTAAATGTCAGACTTTATTATTATTATTATTGTTATTATTATTATTATTATTATTATTATTATTATACTAATAATAATAATAAGAATAATACTAATAATAATAGTAATCACAATAATAGCAATCATAACAATAATAATAACAATAATAATAACAATAACAATAATTATGTCAGTTGTTTCGGAGACTTCGCATCAACACCAGGGGCCGGCCAGCTCTCAGGGCACATTCTGGGCCTTCTGAGTCCATCACATGACATCCCTGAGTCCATCCATGACATCACAATACTGCCCTGTGACATCATGACAGATGTGATGCCCCTGCCGACGATGTATGACATCAAGTAGAATGAGCTCTTCTTAACTATGCCACGAACACCACGCCCCATGCAGAGTGATTCAGGAGACGAAGCCAATAGCAGTCCGGAACAGGACGGGATAATTAGAAGTACTCAGAGATTATTAGACCGTGTCCTGGCAGACACACCCGTGTCAACGCAAGCTTCAAGACCTGAGCCAGGCCCTTGAGAGAGACAGCTGATGGTGGGAACTGGTCCCCCACGGCTGCCTTTAAAACCTCTACAACATCAGTAGTAGTATGTGGTTACTAAAATCCTTGAAGGTATAACATTACCAGAGCCTGCTTTATAAAAAACTGGTATGATAACCCCTTATGCCATGGCCAGGAACACTGTATACACATTGCACATTTTAATTTATCTTTACTATAGCTACTGCACACTATAAATAAGTATACGTTGCCCTCAACGTACTTACACAGCGGGGAAAGGTATAGTATTATATGCTATTTATAGGTTTCAAAACAAATGAGAGTGGTCCCTTAAAGGATTACAGTATCCCCAATGAAATATAATTAAAATTATAGCTGCTGCGCAGCAATGGGTTGTGGCCGGGCACGACCCATTGCTGACTGGATGCTTGGTGGTGGTTGTTATGTCTGATAACGTTATGTTACGGCCTGGTTGGCCTTGTTAACTTAGGTACATGTTACTGTGCCTTTAAGAGTTACTGCACCCGATGTACGGCATTGTTGTAAAAGCGTGGGTTTACGGCAGGGAAGTAAAGAGCATGAAACGAGCAACATGGTGTGATTATTTAGCCTATTTAGCGAGGATGGCTGACTTGATTTTGCCGCCGCCGCCACCTTTTTTACCCGTCCCCAGTGACCCAGCTGTTCCCTGGGATCGATGGCAGAGGTCGTTTGAGGATTATTTGCTGGCTTTGGGGCACTCGGATTTGGAAGAGGATAGGAAGTGCGCGCTCCTCCGCCACTGCCTCGGCCAGGAGGGACAGCGGATCTTCGCCAGACTCACGTTAACGGATGGCTCGTATGCTACAGCTACCGCGGCCCTAAAGTCTCACTTCAGCACGGGAAGGAGCCGACGCATGCACCGCTTTGAGTTTCGTCAGAGGGCTCAGAAGCCGGGTGAGATGGTCGCGCACTTTGTGTCTGCCTTGCGCGAGCTGGCTAGGCTTTGTGACTTTGGGGTTTTAGAGAATGGACTTATAGTGGACCAACTGATAGAGAAAACGTCCTGTAACCAGCTGAGAGAGAGGCTGTTACTGGAGCCAGACTCCATGACACTGGCGGATGCGTTAGTGATTGGGAAGCAGTTGGAAACGGCTCTATCGGAGGTGCGCAAGTTGGGCCGCGCTGTGCACGAGCCTGTGACGTCATTCGCCCCGTCAGTTCAGACTGTGGCTCAGGAGACGGCGGGGACCGCTGCTGCAGACGTGGTGAGTGACAGTTGGGATGTACAGAGAGTGGACAGAGGCCCTAGAGAGGGCGGGCCCAAGTGCTGTAATAACTGTGGCTCCTCTAGACATGCAACCAGAGATCAGTCATGCCCTGCTGTGGGCAAGCGCTGTCGTAACTGCAACATGATGAATCATTTTGCACGCTGCTGTCGCTCCCCTCCTGCCCACTCAGATACAGCTGTTGTTCCAATCAACACAATACAGAGCCCACAGACCTCACTCAAGCATTGCACATGTCGTGTGGGTGGAGCAAGCGTACCGCTCCTGGTGGACACGGGGGCAAAAGTGTCAATACTGAACAAATGCACGTATGATTGACTCTTCAAACACGTGCCTTTGGAAGCAGCAGGTAACGCTCTGTCGGGTTATGGCCACTCCCCCATCTCCACTTTGGGTGTGGCCCGCCTTCCTGTCAGATATGACCAACAATGTGCCCCTGACACCAAGTTCTACATCACACAGAGGGGAGCCAACATCATGGGTCTTGATCTGTTCCTCGCCCTGGGCTTTACTATGACTGATGCGAGGGGCCTGCATGTCCTGCAGGTCGCCATTTCCTGGCCCGACCGTTTCCCACATCTGTTTAAAGGGCTGGGCTGCATGTCTGGATTTGTTCACCGGCCTACTGTTGACCTGTCTGTCCGCCCCGTTATCCAGCCTCTGCTGTGCATTCCCCTCGCCCTCCGTGATGCAGTGGAGGCGGAGCTACGCTGCCTGGTGGAGGGGGATGTCATTGAACCAATCAACGCATCACCGTGGGTGTCCAACTTGGTGATAGCCAAGAAACGGGGGGGCGGGCTGCGCCTCTGTGTCGACCTGACGGATGTAAACAAAGCCATCATCCCGGATAAGTACCCTCTACCCACGGCCGAGGAGCTTACTAGTCATTTCCACGGCTCCATTGTCTTCAGTAAGATGGATTTACATCACGGCTACCTGCAGACTCGCCTGGCACCTGCCAGCATGAGCCTCACAGCGTTTGTCACGCACGTGGGGGTTTTCAGATATAAACGCATGGCGTTTGGACTGTCATCGGCCCCAAGTTGCTTTCAGAAGATGTCACTCATCCTGGCCGGAATCCAGGGGGTCTCCATCTACCTGGACGACGTAGTGGTACACGCACCCTCCACCGCGCTGCACGATGCTAGCCTGGAGCAGGTTTTCCAACGTTTTGAACAGCAGGGGGTCACACTTAATGCTGAAAAGTGCGTGTTTGGAGTTGCGGAGGTCGAGTTCCTCGGCTTCAGGCTCTCCAAGGACGGTATTGCCCCGATCATGTCCCACACTGAAGCCATTCTGTCCCTGCCCGCAGTCGCCATCCCATCTCTCCTCTTTCCTGGGGATGGCCACCTACTATCTGCGGTTCATACCACACTACTCTGACTCAACTGCCCCCCTGCGCCAGCTGCTCAGAAAGGATGCTGTGTGGGAGTGGACCCCTGCCTGCCATGAGGCCAGGCCGTGCATGCCATCAAGCAGCAGCTTACGTCCCCACCCACATTGACGCATTTCAGTCTGAGCGCGCCCACCTTGGTCACCTGTGATGCTTCTGGGGTGGCGCTTGGTGCGGTGCTCTCCCAGGTCCAGGAGGGGGTGGAGCCCGTGAGGCTTTCGCCTCACGGGCACTCTCTCCGGCGGAGCAGAAGTACTCTGTGGGGGAGAGGGAGGCCCTGGCCTGTCTGTGGGCGTGCGAACGCTGGCAGGTCTACCTGTACGGCAGGGCTTTCACCATCCGCACGGACCATCAGGCGCTGACGGCACTGCTGGCAACCCGGGGCTCGGGGCACAGGCCCATCAGACTGCTGAGGTGGGCTGATAGGCTGAATCAGTACAACTTCAGCCTTAAGTTTGTGCCGGGGCGTGCTAATACAGCGGCTGACCTCCTATCCAGAGCGGTCTCCGTGACGAAGGAGACGGGTGGGGTGACACCCGATTTGGAGGACGACGAAGACTGGGTCAACATTCTGCATGGGCCCCTCAGCACGGTAGTCACCCTGGCAGAGCTGCAGCAGGCCTCAGCTGAAGACGAGACTCTCAGAACCCTCTGGGCTTATGTCCAAGATGGCTGGCCTGCCACGGTGGACGACAATCTGCTTCCCTACCACCGGGTCCGTGATGAGCTCTCCTGCTGGGGGGCTGTGTGCCTCGCTCACGGCCACCGCACCATTGTACCGGAGACTCTGAGGGCCGGAATACTGCACATGGCGCACGAGGGGCATCTGGGGGTGGTCAAGGTGAAGCAACGTTGCAGAGATACAGTGTGGTGGCCCCATATAGACTCTGACATAGAGGAGCTGGTGCGTAACTGCGCCTGCTGCCTTCTGAGCGGGAAGACAGGCCAGCCGGCTACAGCACCCCTCACTCCAATCCCTTGGCCATCTGCACCATGGGAACATATCCAGGTTGACCTCTGTGGGGAGCTCCATGGGGCGCCCGCACATGCGCGCTACCTGCTGGTGGTGCATGACCTGCATTTGAAGTGGCCGGAGGCTGTCGAACTGAGCTCCATCACCACACACACAGTCATCGACCGCCTCACCAACCTGTTTGGGCGATGGGGCCTACCCAGTGTCATCACAACGGACAATGGGCCCCAATTTGCATCAGCAGAGTTATCAGAGTTCCTGGCACTGCGGTCCATCAGACACATCAGGACAGCAGTGTATCACCCGGAGAGTAATGGGGGGGTGGAAAGACTAAATAAAACCCTCAAAAATGGAATCCGAGCCTGCCTGGAGGAAGGGAAAACCTTCAGTGCCACACTCAACCAAACTCTCCTGACCATCCGGGCATCCAAGCACTCCACCACGGGGGTGTCACCTGCACTGCTCATGATCGGGCGCGAGCTAAAGCAACCACTGGACTGTTTGAGAGCTGAGCCAGCTCCTGCACAAGAGAGGCCAGGGCTCCAGAAAGTCAGAGCCCGGGTCCAAGGTTCACAGGCCCAGATGAAAAGGAGGTTTGATGCCTCTCGCAGAGTACAGACCCCCACACTGTCTGCAGGGGACTGGGTCAGGATTAAACATCCCCACCGCCAGAACAAGCTGAAGTCATTCTGGTCTGAACCCCTCCAGGTGACTCAGCAGCTGGGTCCGGCCACGTACAGACTGGACAACGGGAGCCGGTGGCACGCAAACCGCCTGCACAGAGTCGCAGCTCCAACAGCACCTGCACCACCCCTGTCTGCAGCGACGGCGCTCGGCTGGCAGCCCAGACCAGGAGCAAATCGGGTGGGGGGTAACCTACCGCCACAGCCAGAGGCTGTTCCCCAGCCTGCGCGCCCTCAGAGAGTGAGGGTCCCGCCCGCCTGGCATGGAGACTATGTGACTGGGTGATAAGGGACACAGGGTGTTGTGGACTGAATGTTATGTTCTTTAAAAGGGGGGTGGGGGGAGAAAATGTTGTCTGATAACGTTATGTTACGGCCTGGTTGGCCTTGTTAACTTAGGTACATGTTACTGTGCCTTTAAGAGTTACTGCACCCGATGTACGGCATTGTTGTAAAAGCGTGGGTTTACGGCAGGGAAGTAAAGAGCATGAAACAAGCAACATGGTGTGATTATTTAGCCTCTACCTAAACATAATAGTGGTGTTTTATGGGACTGGATGCTTGCATGTAAAAACACACATTGCTTCCACTTATATAGGGTGAGCCAGGAAGGACACACTGCTTCCACTTATATAGGGTGAGCCAGGAAGGATTTATGACATCACAATTGCTCGAGTGACATCACTGATGGCATCACAATTGCTCGAGTGACTGATGACATCACAAATACAACCTAATTACCCTAGGTAATTAGGGTAATTAAGATGCTGTTTAGGCAGTGCATTTTGATGCACTGTGGGCTCAATTTTTGACCAATCGAAAAGCTGTTTGATACTTTTGTGTAGGACAGTCTAACGATGCAGATGCTGACGTTGCGTGTCGTTTGAAGAAAAAATGTGGGTTAAAAGGGCGGAGCGCTACTTTGTTCAGAATACCTTTTTTATGATTATTATTATATATTATTAAGTAGCCCAGACAGCACACACCAACACCAAGTAGCCCAAATAGCAGCAACTTATGTTTGAATGTAAATCTGACTATAGTATATATTCATAATATATGTATAGATTGGCGGTGGGGGAAGACCCACGGACATCTGTGAAAGAACGTATGACAGCTCGGAAAGACGGCACGCAACAGTGTTAGGGCTGGCACCCTGAGGCACTGCGCAAGCTAGCTACAAGTACAAGACCAAGTGCAAAGAGCAGCTACAGCAACGCAAAGCACCTGATACTATCCAGAGAGTTATCTCTGGGTTTATTAGTACTGCTTGTTAGTTGGCGGAGGACCGGGGTCAGGAGTTAAACCACAGTGCTCTGGACCTCTTTGCTCAACCTGCTCAGAGCACAAGAAGAGGGGGTGCAAGATGGGTGTGGCTGACTAGAGCTCACAGTTGGAGCCCTTCTACAGGCGAAGATTAATCTTCGCAGCCCCACTCAGGCGAGGCGTACAGGCTGGGGGGGCGAAACGCTGGTGACCCTGAGATACCTGCTGAGGATGTAGAAGGGTTTCCAACGGTGTGAGTGCTCTGGCCACACTCTCACCAAGGAATACCGCCGTGGGGGCGGCATGTCGTAGCTCCTGCGGTTTCTGCTTGTGGCAAGGCATCTTTGATGTGAAGTGAACGTCGGGGGTGCTTTGCTGCGGGCGGGGTCCGTGGGGGCCGCAGTGTGTTGTCCTGCGGTTTACTTCACCCATAGAAATGAGGTGTTATGTCAAGTTTCAAGTCGTTTCATCCATTTTTGGTTGAATGGCGGCCATTTCATTTTGGCACGACTGTGTATGTTCCAGCGCCCGCAATCTTGAAACGAGAAAAGCGATTGGCACCAAACAACACAAATCTACTCATATGGGACCCATATACAACATATTAAAAGATTGGAGTGCTACCATGTTCAGAGAACGTTTTGCTAACATTGGACTCAGCGGCATAAGGGCTGTCAGGCCCCCAGGGCAGAGGTTGATCAAAGGAACTTTTTTTCCTGAAGGACTTGGGGAGTTTATTGTTTCATAATCATGTTTAGACACCAAAGACTTGTAATATACACATGAGCGTACCATCCCTCAGTAGAGTGACAGGCATGTGGGGTCAAAGTTCCAAGGTCACCGTGTGCACGTCCCACATTACCCAATGGAAAATATGGTCCCTGCACACCGGGAGGAAACCATGTGATTGATGTGGCTGAAGATTACCCTCAATAGACTTGTAGAAAAGGGTCCATAATGGCCCACCGTTAGGCCTGTTCTTGGGGCAGTCGATGCTCGCGAACCGGCGCGCCAACAACGTAATGACGATGACACCGCCGTGACATCATCAATGATGACGTCAGAGGTCACCTGTGAGGTCATCGGCGACGTCAGGCGGTCTAGGCTGACTGTGATGGCAGACGGGACTTTACGGGGTCACCGATGATGTCATAGCATAGAGTTCACCTGTGAGGTCATCGGCGATGTCAGACATAACATATATATACAAGGTGTTCTGTGACGCTGTATCCGGTATACTTACTTCTTATATACTTCTTTTCTACTTCATAATGTCTACCCTTACCACGACCAAATCCGAACCCGAGCTGAACCCTGGCTGTCTTACAACCAGCCAGGCCCTGGTGACCGACTGCCTACAACCAGCCAGGTCACGAGTGGTATTCCTTCAACCGCGTCCGAGGACCGACATCTCTGTGGTTCTGATCGACCACTGCCCGTGAGCCCTCAACTTCGATCCAGCACACTTCACGAGGCAAGCCCACAAGCTTCGCTACAAGACTAGATGCACAAAATGAGAGCCAATCAGGGTTGCTCACAAGGTCAGGAAAGAGCTAATTTGCCATAGCATTGCAACGGATGGATAGAATGACTAAATTTTTTGCACGTGTGTTCAGGGGGAGGTCCTGAACTAGTGTAGAGAATATCGCCTCATTCCGTGCAGGCAAAGTCAGATGGTAGCCATTTAGCATCGTGTAGAAGTTCCCGAAAACAGAAACATGGCAGTGTGTCATATAAGACAATTTGGGAAAAACCAGTCATTAAAGCATGCTCTTTCAAATTTGCTGGACAGCTAGAAGACAGTCCAAACCCTCCTCTCAGCAAGTTTTAAGTAAATTGGAGCTGCGCTCAGGGAGCTGTGGCCCCGCACAGCTGAAAAGTCTCAAAAATCACACAAAAATAAGCTATATTGAGCAAAGTTTGCAACTCTTAAGTGTCAGGGACAAGGTTCCACTCAACGGGGAGCAGTAATTCTCGCTACAGTGTAATCAGAGAACCCATAGTACATTGTCAAAGAGTTGTTTTCGTGCTATCTTCAATTACTGATTTTTACAGAATTGTGGTAAATGACACAAAGGCGACTTTGACAGAAGCAGAGACAGCTTTAAGGCCATAACATTGCAGCGGATGCATAGAATGACTAAATTTTTTGCACGTGTGTTCAGCCGGAGGTCCTGAACTAGTGTAGCGAATATCGCCTCATTCCGTTAAGCCATGCCAAGATGAGAGCCAATCAGGGTCGCTCAGAAGGCTGGGGAACAGCTAATTTGCCATAACATTGCAGCGGATGGAGAGTATGACTACATTTTTTGCACGTGTGTTCAGCTGGAGGTCTTGAACTAGTGTAGCGAATATCGCCTCATTCCGTTAAGCCATGCCAAGATGAGAGCCAATCAGGGTCGCTCAGAAGGCCGGGGAACAGCTAATTTGCCATAACATTGCAGCGGATGGATAGAATGACTAAATTTTTTGCACGTGTGTTCAGCCGGAGGTCCTGAACTGGTGTAGCGAATATCGCTTCATTCCGTTAAGCCATGCCAAGATGAGAGCCAATCAGGGTCGCTCAGAAGGCCGGGGAACAGCTAATTTGCCATAACATTGCAGCGGATGGAGAGTATGACTAAATTTTTTGCACGTGTGTTCAGCCGGAGGTCCTGAACTAGTGTAGCGAATATCGCCTCATTCCGTTAAGCCATGCCAAGATGAGAGCCAATCAGGGTCGCTCAGAAGGCCGGGGAACAGCTAATTTGCCATAACATTGCAGCGGATGGATAGAATGACTAAAATTTTTGCACGTGTGTTCAGCCGGAGGTCCTGAACTGATGTAGCGAATATCGCTTCATTCCGTTAAGCCATACCAAGATGAGAGCCAATCAGGGTTGCTCAGAAGGCCGGGGAACAGCTAATTTGCCATAGCATTGCAACGGATGGATAGAATGACTAAATTCTTTGCACGTGTGTTCAGCCGGAGGTCCTGAACTACAATGATAACCTTAAATGGAAGTGGGCGAGGCCAAGGGGCGTCACCCCCCACCCTTCTGAGATCAATTTAGATAGTAAGTAGCCCTGGTGGCATGTGGGCGGGCTGTGTGTGGGCTAGAAGGCTGACACTTGGTGGTTGTAGAGTAGCAGGGGGTGCCACAAACATACCAGAAGATCAGCCTTCTAGCCCTCACCTCTCTTGAGAAACAGCTGTGTTCACCCTGCGTGTACACCGTGCATGCTTTATCATGTAATATGTAAAAGCTTATATCTCAAAAACGACTCAGGCTAGCAGGCAGTTCCACCTGTGCCTCCCGCCTCCCAAGACCAGAGGCAGGCGTGCGTCCCGGCCTCAGGGTTAGCACCCCGGAGGGCGCCACCCACTTCACCGGTGCCCGCACCCCGGCTCAACATTTCACCCGTGCCGCGCACCTCCCATGACCGGGGTCAGGTCAGCACGGCAGCTCCAGAGCCAACGACGTAATGATGATGACACCGCCGTGACATCAGCGATGATGATGTCAGAGTTCACTTGTGAGGTCATCAGCGATGGCAGACGGTCTAGGCTGACTGTGATGGCAGACGTGACTTTATGAGGTCACCGATGATGTCATACCTCCCCGGACGTTGTGACATCACCAACGGTGTCATACCCCGAATGTGGGGGGGTATAAAAAGGTGTTGTTCTGTTATGATATGCTTCTTGGTCCTATTCCCCTTTCTGCAATCTGTAAGCTCTATACGTGGCTTCTGCCTTGCTCCTATCTGCCTGATATTTCATTAAAGCCTGAAAAGACATCTCTGTGGTTCTAATCGACCACTGCCCGTGAGCCCTTACCTAAGATCCGGCAACTTCACACTTCACACAAGGCAAGCACATAAACTTTCTTACAAACTGGTCCTTCGAGCCGGCGTGCGTACCGGCCTCAGGGTTAGCACCCCGGAGGGCGCCACCCACTTTACCGGTGCCCGCACCCCGGCTCAACATTTCACCCGTGCCTCGCACCTCCCACGACCAGGGTCAGGTCAGCACGGCAGCCCCAGAGCCAATGACCCAAACTACGCAACCCCCGGTTCCACTGCCCAGACAAGGGCAACGGCCATTGCCAATGCCACCAACACCCGCACCCAGGACACGTCCACCAACAAAGGTCGCCGACCCTGAGCATGCAATAGAGTGCAACGGGCACGGCTCCGCCGAGCCCGCCACTGGGATACACCACACTCAGGTAGGCATGGCGAACGTTGGGACCAACAGCACGGGGCACAGTCAGCCGGCCGGCGTCAACCATTCCCACAAGATAGCCGGACACGACAGCTGGGACCCCCCCAGAGGGCGGGACCAGCCATCACGATTACCTATTCCCGGAATTCACCTCCTGGCCCTGCCCGGGCTCATGGAGACAACTCCAGCCAAGGCCTCTAGGGATGCCAGGAAGTCCGAGCAGAGGAAGCCAAGAACGGGCCCCAAGCCTGTTCCCCCAGAAAGAAGCGGCCACCCGGCTCCCCCTGACGGATCAAGCCACCCTGCTCCCCCAGGGGGAACCGGGGGGGGGGGGGGGGGGGGGGGCGACTACACTGGGAAACCTCCATGGGGAAACCGTCATGCCCTCCGTAAGGTCTGCAAAGTGGTGACCCAACATGGGGACCAGAGGCTGGACACATACGCCATAATGGACGACCGCTCAGAGTGGACCGTGCTCCTACACCCAGCAGCACAGCAGCTGGCCCTTACAGGCCAGCCAGAGGACATGCCTTTGCGGACGGTGAGGCAGGAGCCCCAGATGCTTCACAGGGCGGCCGTCTCCCTCATCGTCTCGCCGGCAATTTGCCCAGAGCAGACTTATCGCACGCAGAGAGCCTTTACAACACAACTTAAAATCAACTAAATATCAATGTCTAATGATATTTGAATTTAACATTGTGTGGACGTTAATGTTAAAACGTTTAACAAACGTTGGATTTTGGTTACTTAACAACACAACATAAAATCAACATAATCTCAACATCTCATGATGTTTGGATTTTACGTCATATTGACATTAACATTGGGATGTTTAGAAGACGTTGGATTTTAGTTATTTTATAACACAACTTAAAATCGACTAAATATCAACGTCCGATGATGTTAGAATTTAACGTTGTGTGGACGTTAATATTGCAATGTTTAACAGACGTAGGATTGTGGTTACTTAAAAACATATTTTAAAACCAACAAAATATAAACGTCTAATGATGTTGGGATTTTACGTTATATTGACGTTAATACTGGGACGTTTAGAAGACGTTGGATTTTAGTTTCTTTAAAACACAACTTAAAATCAACTATATATCAACGTCTAATGATGTTAGAATTTAACGTTATGTGGACGTTAATGTTAAAACATTTAACAAACGTTGGATTTTGGTTACTTAACAACACAGCTTAAAATCAACATAATCTCAACGTCTAATGATGTTTGGATTTTACGTTATATTGACATTAATATTGGGATGTTTAGAAGACGTTGGATTTTAGTTACTTTATAACACAACTTAAAATCGACTAAATATCAACGTCTGATGATGTTAGAATTTAACGTTGTGTGGACGGTAATATTACTACGTTTAACAGACGTTGGATTTCAGTTACTTTATAACACAACTTAAAATCGACTAAATATCAACGTCTGATGATGTTAGAATTTAACGTTGTGTGGATGTTAATATTGCAATGTTTAACAAACGTAGGATTTTGGTTACTTAAAAACATATCTTAAAACCAACAAAATATGAACGTCTAATGATGTTGGGATTTTACGTTATATTGACGTTAATACTGGGATGTTTAGAAGACGTTGGATTTTAGTTTCTTTAAAACACAACTTAAAACCAACTAAATATCAACGTCTAATGATGTTAGAATTTAACGTTATGTGGACGGTAATGTTAAAATGTTTAACAAACGTTGGATTTTGGTTACTTAAAAACACAACTTAAAATCAACATAATCTCAACGTCTAATGATGTTTGGATTTTACGTTATATTGACATTAATATTGGGATGTTTAGAAGACGTTGGATTTTAGTTACTTCATAACACAACTTAAAATCGACTAAATATCAACGTCTGATGATGTTCTAATTTAACGTTGTGTGGACGGTAATATTACAACGTTTAACAGACGTTGGATTTTTGGTTACTTAAAATCACAACTTAAAACCATCAGAATTTCAACGTCTAATGATGTTGGGATTTTATGTTATATTGACGTTAATATTGGGACGTTTAGAAGACGTTGGATTTTAGTTTCTTTAAAACACAACTTAAAATCGACTAAATATCAACGTCTGATGATGTTCGAATTTAACGTTGTGTGGATGTTAATATTACAATGTTTAACAGACGTTGGATTTTGGTTAATTAAAAACACAACTTAAAACCAACAAAATATCAACGTCTAATGATGTTGGGATTTTACGTTATATGGACGTTAATATTGGAACGTTTAGAAGACGTTGGATTTTAGTTTCTTTATAACACAACTTAAAATCGACTAAATGTCAACGTCTGATGATGTTAGAATTTAACGTTGTGTGGACAGTAACATTACAACGTTTACCAGACGTTGGATTTTGGTTACTTAAAAACACAACGTAAAACCAACATAATATAAACGTCTAATGATGTTGGGTTTTTACGTTATATTGATGTTAATATTGGAACGTTTAAAGACGTAGGATTTCAGTTTCTTTAAAACACAACTTAAAATCGACTAAATATCCACGTCTGATGATGTTAGAATTTAACGTTGTGGGGACGTTAATATTACAACGTTTAACAGACGTTAGATTTTTGTTATTTAAAAACACAACTTAAAACCAACATAATATCAACGTCTAATGATGTTGGGATTTTACGTTATATTGACGTTAATATTGGGATGTTTAGAAAACGTTGGATTTTAGTTACTTTATAACACAACTTAAAATCAACATAATCTCAATGTCTAATGATGTTGGAATTTTACGTTATAATGACGTTAATATTGGGATGTTTAGAAGACGTTGGATTTTAGTTACTTTATAACATAACTAAAAATCGACTAAATATCCACGTCTGATGATGTTAGAATTTAACGTTGTGGGGACGTTAATATTACAACGTTTAACAGACGTTAGATTTTTGTTATTTAAAAACACAACTTAAAACCAACATATTATCAACGTCTAATGATGTTGGGATTTTACGTTATAATGACGTTAATATTGGGATGTTTAGAAGACGTTGGATTTTAGTTACTTTATAACATAACTTAAAATCGACTAAATATCAACGTCTGATGATGTTAGAATTTGACGTTGTGTGGATGTTAATATTACAACGTTTAACAGACGTTGGATTTTGGTTATTTAAAAACACAACTTGAAACCAACATAATATCAACGTCTAATGATGTTGGGATTTTACGTTATATTGACGTTAATATTGGGATGTTTAGAAGACGTTGGATTTTAGTTACTTTATAACACAACTTAAAATCAACATAATCTCAACGTCTAATGATGTTGGGATTTTACGTTATAATGACGTTAATATTGGGATGTTTAGAAGACGTTGGATTTTAGTTACTTTATAACACAACTTAAAATCGACTAAATATCAACGTCTGATGATGTTAGAATTTAACGTTGTGTGGATGTTAATATTACAACGTTTACCAGACGTTGGATTTTGGTTATTTAAAAACACAACTTAAAACCAACATAATATCAACGTCAGATGTCGTCAGTATTAACCGTCAACCTGACGTTGACATTAGACGTTGGACTGACATTGGATTATGGTCACGGACGTCACGACCTCCATCCAACCAAAGATCAACGTCTAATGACGTTGTGTGCCAGCTGGGTAGATGATAACAAAGGAAGAACATTGTCAAAGCAACATTTTCAAAATGTTTTCAGGATGTTATGTGTTGTCATAGAATGTTTCCACAATGTTAGCTAATAACAAAGGAAGGACATTCTCAAAGGAACATTTTTAAAATGTTTTCAGGATGTTATGTGTTTTAATATAATGTTCACACAATGTTAGCTGATAACAAAGGAAGGACATTCTCAAAGGAACATTTTTAAAATGTTTTCAGGATGTTATGTGTTTTAATATAATGTTCACACAATGTTAGCTGATAACAAAGGAAGGACATTCTCAAAGGAACATTTTTTAAATGTTCCCAGGATGTTAAGTTTTTATTATAGAATGTTCCCACAACGTTGGCTGATAACAAAGGAAGGACATTCTCAAAATAACATTTTCAAAATGTTTCCAGGATGTTATGTTTTTTATAGAATGTTCCCACAACATTAGATGATAACAAAGGAGGAACATTGTCAAAGCAACATTTTCCAAATGTTTTCAGGATGTTATGTGTTGTTATAGAATGTTCCCACAATGTTAGCTGATAACAAAGGAAGGACATTCTCAAAGGTACATTTGTCAAATGTTTTCAGGATGTTACGTGTTTTAATATAATGTTCACACAATGTTAGCTGATAACAAAGGAAGGACATTCTCAAAGGAACATTTTCAAAATGTTTCCAGGATGTTATGTGTTTTTATAGAATGTTCCCACAATGTTAACTGATAACAAAGGAGGAACATTGTCAAAGCAACATTTTCAAAATGTTTTCAGGATGTTATGTGTTGTTATAGAATGTTCCCACAATGTTAGCTGATAACAAAGGAAGGACATTCTCAAAGGTACATTTGTCAAATGTTTTCAGGATGTTACGTGTTTTAATATAATGTTCACACAATGTTAGCTGATAACAAAGGAAGGACATTCTCAAAGGAACATTTTTAAAATATTTTCAGGATGTTAAGTGTTTTTATAGAATGTTCCCACAATGTTAGCTGATAACAAAGGAAGGACATTCTCAAACGAACATTTATCAAATGTTTCCAGGATGTTATTGAAGCCTCGGATTACAGAACATTTTTTCTAAAATGTTTCCACAATGTTAACTGATAACAAAGGAAGGACATTCTCAAAGCAACATTTTTAAAATGTTTTCAGGATGTTAAGTGTTTTTATAGGATGTTCCTATAATGTTAGCTGATAACAAAGGAAGGACATTCTCAAACGAACATTTATCAAATGTTTCCAGGATGTTATTGAAGCCTCGGATTACAGAACATTTTTTCTAAAATGTTTCCACAATGTTAACTGATAACAAAGGAAGGACATTCTCAAAGCAACATTTTTAAAATGTTTCCAGGATGTTATGTGTTTTTATAGAATGTTCCCACAATGTTAACTGATAACAAAGGAAGGACATTCTCAAAGCAACATTTTTAAAATGTTTCCAGGATGTTATGTGTTTTTATAGAATGTTCCCACAATGTTAACTGATAACAAAGGAAGGACATTCTCAAAGCAACATTTTCAAAATGTTTTTAGGATGTTATGTGTTTTATAACATGTTCTTACAATGTTAGCTGATAACAAAGGAAGGACATTCTCAAAGGAACATTTGTCAAATGTTTTCAGGATGTTATGTGTTTTAATATAATGTTCACACAATGTTAGCTGATAACAAAGGAAGGACATTCTCAAAGGAACATTTTCAAAATGTTTTCAGGATGTTAAGTGTTTTTATAGAATGTTCCCACAATGTTAGCTGATAACAAAGGAAGGACATTCTCAAATGAACATTTTTAAAATGTTTTCAGGATGTTATGTTTTTAAATCAAATGTTCCCACAAAGTTAGCTGATAACAAAGCAAGGACATTCTCAAAGGAACATTTTAAAAATGTTCTCATGATATTATGTGTTTTTATAGAATGTTCCCACAATGCTAGCTGATAACAAAGGAAGGACATTCTCAAAGCAACATTTTCCAAATGTTTTCAGGATGTTAAGTGTTTTTATAGGATGTTCCTATAATGTTAGCTGATAACAAAGGAAGGACATTCTCAAACGAACATTTATCAAATGTTTCCAGGATGTTATTGAAGCCTCGGATTACAGAACATTTTTTCTAAAATGTTTCCACAATGTTAGATGATAACAAAGGAAGGACATTCTCAAAGCAACATTTTTTAAATGTTTTCAGGATGTTATGTGTTTTTTATAGAATGTTCCCACAATGTTAACTGATAACAAAGGAAGGACATTCTCAAAGCAACATTTTTAAAATGTTTCCAGGATGTTATGTGTTTTTATAGAATGTTCCCACAATGTTAACTGATAACAAAGGAAGGACATTCTCAAAGCAACATTTTCAAAATGTTTTTAGGATGTTATGTGTTTTATAACATGTTCTTACAATGTTAGCTGATAACAAAGGAAGGACATTCTCAAAGCAACATTTTCCAAATGTTTTCAGGATGTTAAGTGTTTTTATAGGATGTTCCTATAATGTTAGCTGATAACAAAGGAAGGACATTCTCAAACGAACATTTATCAAATGTTTCCAGGATGTTATTGAAGCCTCGGATTACAGAACATTTTTTCTAAAATGTTTCCACAATGTTAGATGATAACAAAGGAAGGACATTCTCAAAGCAACATTTTTAAAATGTTTCCAGGATGTTATGTGTTTTTATAGAATGTTCCCACAATGTTAACTGATAACAAAGGAAGTTCAATCATGAGAGGCCAGTTGGTAGGATTAGACAAACTTTATTTAGCAATCGGCGTGCATGGCAAATACTTTGGCGCTTGACTCCATTGGCCAGTGGCGCTGCTCTTGAGGCAAGAGGAGGGCACCTGCATAGGCTAGGAGATCCCCCCCCCCGTGGGGGATCAGGAGTCGAGACTCGTTGGTGGCGGACTGGGGAGGTGGGTGGGGCAAAACAACGCTTCGGAGGACGGCTTCGAGGGAGATGGACTGCCGTGAAGCTACTGCTGCTATGATCGGCCAGAGACAGAGAGGTGACGTAGAACCCTTGCTATATATATGAGGATTAACTGACGTCATATTTGACGTCATAGCAGACGTCATACTAGGACTTTGACTGACCACGTTATGCTAGGACTTGACTGTCGTCAGGGGATGATCGGATTATGCATGAGTGGCCTTCAGCTTGAAATATGGTCTGGAGACCTCACGACATTCTCAAAGCAACATTTTTAAAATGCTTCCAGCATGTTATGTGTTTTTATAGAATGTTCCCACAATGTTAACTGATAACAAAGGAAGCACATTCTCAAAGCAACATTTTTAAAATGTTTCCAGGATGTTATGTGTTTTTATAGAATGTTCCCACAATGTTAACTGATAACAAAGGAAGTTCAATCATGAGAGGCCAGTTGGTAGGATTAGACAAACTTTATTTAGCAATCGACGTGCATGGCAAATACTTTGGCGCTTGACTCCATTGGCCAGTGGCGCTGCTCTTGAGGCAAGAGGAGGGCACCTGCATAGGCTAGGAGATCCCCCCCCCCGTGGGGGATCAGGAGTCGAGACTCGTTGGTGGCGGACTGGGGAGGTGGGTGGGGCAAAACAACGCTTCGGAGGACGGCTTCGAGGGAGATGGACTGCCGTGAAGCTACTGCTGCTATGATCGGCCAGAGACAGAGAGGTGACGTAGAACCCTTGCTATATATATGAGGATTAACTGACGTCATATTTGACGTCATAGCAGACGTCATACTAGGACTTTGACTGACCACGTTATGCTAGGACTTGACTGTCGTCAGGGGATGATCGGATTATGCATGAGTGGCCTTCAGCTTGAAATATGGTCTGGAGACCTCACGACATTCTCAAAGCAACATTTTTAAAATGCTTCCAGCATGTTATGTGTTTTTATAGAATGTTCCCACAATGTTAACTGATAACAAAGGAAGCACATTCTCAAAGCAACATTTTCAAAATGTTTTTAGGATGTTATATGTTTTTATAGAATGTTCGCACAATGTTAACTGATAACAAAGGAAGGACATTCTCAAAGCAACATTTTCAAAATGTTTTTAGGATGTTATGTGTTTTATAACATGTTCTTACAATGTTAGCTGATAACAAAGGAAGGACATTCTCAAAGCAACATTTTCCAAATGTTTTCAGGATGTTAAGTGTTTTTATAGGATGTTCCTATAATGTTAGCTGATAACAAAGGAAGGACATTCTCAAACGAACATTTATCAAATGTTTCCAGGGTGTTATTGAAGCCTCGGGTTACAGAACATTTTTTCTAAAATGTTTCCACAATGTTAACTGATAACAAAGGAAGGACATTCTCAAAGCAACATTTTTAAAATGTTTCCAGGATGTTATGTGTTTTTATAGAATGTTCCCACAATGTTAACTGATAACAAAGGAAGGACATTCTCAAAGCAACATTTTTAAAATGTTTCCAGGATGTTATGTGTTTTTATAGAATGTTCCCACAATGTTAACTGATAACAAAGGAAGGACATTCTCAAAGCAACATTTTCAAAATGTTTTTAGGATGTTATGTGTTTTATAACATGTTCTTACAATGTTAGCTGATAACAAAGAAAGAACATTCCCAAAGCAACATTTTCAAAATGTGTTCCAGATTTTATTAAAGCAGCCTCAGATTACAGATTTGTTTTCAATAAAACGTTTCCACAATGTTAGATGATACCAAAAGAGCAACATTCTCAAAGCAACCTTTTGAAAATGTCTTCAGGATGTTATTGGAGCCTCGGATTACAGAATTATTTTTTAATAACATGTTCCCACAATGTTAGATAATAAAGGAGGAACATTCTCAAAGCAACATTTTGAAAATGCTTTCATACAAGCTGTCCATGGCTGAAGACAGGGGGTCTGAAGCCAGACTCCCACTTCTTTTCAGTGTCTGCCCCTGGGACTTGCTTTTGCTCTTATGACATCACTGATGACATCATCAGTGGGACTCTTATGTCATCACTGATGACATCATCACTGGGACAGCGGAAAGACATAAAGACAGACAGACAGAGCTTCCCAGAATGTGTTGTGTTATCAAAGAAATAACATTCTCATTGCAACATTTGGAAAATGTGTTGAGCATGTCATTCAGGCCTGAGATTATCATCATCATCATCGACTTAAGGCAGAAAAAAAAAACTAGCCTAAACGCCACCCACTATGCATCAACTTTGGAGGTGCTTAAATCCACGAAGTTCCTAGGGTGTACAGAGGACCTGGTCTCATATGGTCAGACACAGCAACGCTTCCAGCGAGGGTCTGAATAGCTTGCGCTATTATCTAGGAGTGCTATTATCCCGAATTTATTTTACCATGTGAACAGATATTCATGCAAATCAAAAATCTGTCTGGAGAGATTTTCACAAGCAGAAATCTAGGAGGAGGAATTTACTTTCTTAGGAGAAATTTGCTCAGAGGAACCGATTGGATTGAACTGTTGCACATGAATGGGGAAGGGTCTTCAAACTGGACACCGAGGCAGTAGTAACTGGAATTCCAAGCAGCACTTTTTCCTTCAAAGAGCATGGGACACTCCAGCTGCCACATAAGGTGCTATATCGGCCAGAAAATCACAGACTGGATGTTAAAGGATGCTTACGGGGAAGCTGAACATGAAAAAGACGACAATTGAACAAGATGTTTATGTTGTTGGCCTGTGTAAGGCCCTGGGTCTCCCTGTGATAGAAGCACTTACATTGATACGCCATCTCAAGACAGTCCAAGCCCAGCAAGATATGAAAGTCAAATATCAACCCCACAGTATTTTCTGGCTTTGGTAAATTAATGGAGCCCTACAAAATTGAGTTGGACCCGGACACTATCCCTTTATGTTCTCTCATCTCCATGCTATGTGCCCCTGCCATTGTGGACGAAGGACAGGCATGATTTCTAGAGTGACACAATCCACACCTGTGTTGGCATGGTTATAGTGCCGAAAGCCAGGATACTGTTATGGATGTGCATGGACCTGACACACTTCAACAAGTGAGTTTGGAGAGAGAGACACATCCTCCCAGCATTAGACCAACTTGCCATGCTGCAGGCCGAAGGTGTTTACAAAGCTGGATGCAAGCTGGTCGGGCTTCTGGCAAATCCCGAGCTCACTCCTGACATTTGGATCATCCTGTTTGGGCGATATGTCTTCAATTGCCTACCGTTTGGGATTTCATCCACCCTTGAACATTTCTAACGCTGCATGTCACAGATGTTGGACTAACATTAAATGGCGAAAATGCCTCTGCCTATTGTTTGTATGAGTTGTTTTATCATTTTGATCGTTTATTCTCTGTACCACTGAAATGAGCTGCACTCAAATTTTGTTGTAAAGCTGTTCAATGACAATAAAGGTATTTGATTTGATAACCCTGCACAACTCCTCATGATAGAAACGCACCACCATACCACAGCATCCGTCTGATGGATGCCCTGCTCAGTCATTTCTCGGCTTTCTGACTGTCAGAGTGTGCATGCCCTCGTTGCCCAAGAACTGGGTCAACTTAGGCATGCCCACTTCGGGGAGTTTACTGTTTCCCGTCGACAGGGAGGCTTACCTCACCCATCTGTATAACCAGAGGGCCCATGTCTCAATTTTAGTGTACTTTGCAGTGGAGAACGGCAATACTACAGTTAGCTATACTACACAAAATTACCGAAGTCACATGTGCAGTTCTCATGATAGGCTCAGCTCAATGTTCCCAGGGTTTATGGCATCTAATGGGGGCACGGTTGCTCAGTGGTAGAGCTGTCGCCTCACAGTCAGAAGGTCCTGAGTTCGATTCTCGTCTGGGACACTGTGGGCGCTGTGGTTGTGTTCCCCCCCATATCTTCAGTGCCTACTGCACAGGTGGGGTATCTCGTCGTAAGGGCCTTTCTGTCTGTGTGGAGTTTGCATGTTCTCCCCGTGCTCCCCCAGGGGGGTTCCTCCGTATATAACCCCCCCCCCCCCCCCACTAAAAACATGCAGAAGATCAGATCGTCATCGTCATCCGACCACTGACGACAACATCCGAAGTCGGTCCCCGGGCGCTGTACGAGAAAGCGACCACTGCTCCTGGCCTGCCCCAGGAGGAAAAGGACAAAGCCAGGATGTGTTAAATGCAGAGGACAAATTTCACCGGCCACCGTCAGCATGTGCGTGTTGTGGCCCTCCGTGCATGTGTTGTAGTGTGTTGTGTGACAATAAAGACGGGCTGCCGTCTGAAATCGTTTTAATGGGAACATGAAAAAGGGTTCAATCCATGTATATCCACTTAGACAACTAGCATCACATGGATCTCTGTGAGCTGTGACAGGGATGCCTCTGCCTGGGCCTTAATTATGGTTATCTTTTCAAAAAGAAAGGAACATGTGCCCTGGGAACATTGAGCCTTGGGGAATATTGAGCCCTGGGAACATTGATACGCTACCCTCATGGTGGTCTGTAGCTTTTGCCGAGACACAGCGGGCCTCTTTACAGCCCCACAAGGGCGGGTCCTCAGCCCTCTGCTCTGCACTGTACACTCATGACTGTCTGGCATGCGTCTTCCACCAATTATAGCCTCAGCCAGGTAGGATTTATGACATCACAATTGCTCGAGTGACATCACTGATGACATCAAATTATGATGATGATTGATTTCCAACCCGCCCACATCCTTCCCCGGACGATAACCCACCTCCATGCAAATTTTGAACAAGCTGAACCAGCATTAGTGTCTTGCTTACACCTGTGTTCAGTGTGCACTTTTGACACACAATGGCCACTGTGCAAAGGGCTAATACTGTGAGTCAGTTTGCTTTGGTGGTTGGTAGCACACCTGTGCTGCCTTCCATGGCTATGGGAAATCCACCTAAATGGGAAATAACAAAAAATCGACCTCCCTGACTGAACATATTTTAGTCAGTTAGTTAGAGCTATATTATTTTAATAGATAACTGCTGAAGCTATGATATTATGTGTTAATTTGCCCATACCAAACAACAATTTTAGCTATTCCTGAGTAAATCAAACCATTTCATGAATGACAGAAAATACAAATGTTTTATGTTATTATTCATTATGTTTTCTATTATAATTTTCTACACTGTATTAAGAGTAAAGTGAACTCTCCCTAAAACTGTAGTTTGCATTAGGCTACATTTTAACGCTTCTCGCCGCTGGTAAAAACAAACAATTTTGCTGTCAGTATTTGTCCCATGTTTCCTGTTGCCTTGAAGGCAACACCAGATCATCGCACTACGAGATTGAAGGCAGTCACAACTCAAGCGGGCTGGCTGGAGACGTGCAGTCTTTTGTCGAACATAAGTCGCAGTAATGCAGGTAAGACATTTAATTTCAATTAAATTGGTTCTACTAGACATAATGTTACTGTATTGTCTGTGGTCGACATGTCTGGGAGCAGTGCTAAAGCACAAGCTCTCGTCTACCGAGCTCGCGCCCTTTTTCAAAATGTGAAAACAGACAGTCGGTAGAATACACACGTTAACGTTTACTTAGGTTACTATGAGTGCAGGGTAGCCTTTTCAGTAAACTCCATTGTAGATATCGATTTGGTTCATATGCGTCAATTTGGTAGGACAAGATACCTTGCTTCTAGCCAAATCTGAGGGGGGAGAGCATGGAGGAATTACTAAAGTCGCTGCGTGCATTCCGAGCATTCCGATCAATTAAGCGCCGAGCACATGTTCCTACCGAAGTGCATGGTGATTAATTCTGCCTTAACAGAGCTTGCTGATATATTCTACCAAGTGTTTGTTAGCATAGGCTACCTTGCAGAATGCAGATGGTCTTTCTGGCAATTTAACTATAAAAAAGAACCAGTGATGGGCAAGCTACTTGGAAAATGTAGTAAGCTAAGCTATCAGTTACTCTCGATTAAATATAGCCCCTATCTGTACTGCTAACCTAGCTGACGCTACGCATAGCACAGGTGTGCTACCACCAAGCTACTGAGAAATGTAGTTAAGCTATGTAGCTTCGCTACTTGTAGCAAGCTACTGCCCAACACTGAAAAGAACACAGCAATAATTCTGCCTACTGAGCTGTTCCCTATGACTTGCCATCCATTAAAGATTCACTCAGATCACTATCTGATGTTTTTATTCATTTGTGATTTATTGTCAGCCAGACAAAGTAGATAATACTTTGCATGTCTTGTGACAGCTATAAAATGCACATTGTCAGAAATGTTTGGGTAACTACTGTTATTTCACTTACCATGATTAGTAATACTGTCATTTTTGTGTGTTCCTTTACAGTGAAACAAGTGCAACCAAACCAAACCAGTATGGATGTATGTATGGGTCTATCTCTATATTTATTTTTTTCCCTCCCCTGGGGTGTGTTCAGGATTTAGTAAAGTTGTGATGTCGGATCTAAAATACACAGCCCGCTGGAAGAGGGCAAAACGATTGGAAGAAAAATGTGCACGTGACGAAATGGCTGCATCAGATATTTTACTGTCAAACATTCCTCTTCAGTGTCCTTCAGTGCTTTCTCAACACCAAGAACATACAGGAGATGGGGCTTCTGTGGAACAGAATTGTGCAGATGAGAGAGATTTTGAAGTTTCACATAGCAGCATTATGGAAACTAACCCCTCACTCAGACATTCCATTGCAAAGTGGGCAACTGGATATCAAGTCAAACACAATGCAGTTGATGCTTTGTTACATATTTTGAGAGGAAATGGGCACTCAGAGCTGCCAAAGACAGCAAAAACACTGCTTGACACCTGTGAAAGTGTTGAGTTTGAGTTGAAATCAGGAATGCAGTATATTTACCTTGGCTGCAAAGACCAGCTCCTGAAACATTTAAAAATGTATCCGCAACAGGACATCGCTAAATTAGATTTAATTGACATCTCCCTCAATATTGATGGGTTGCCGCTTTTCAAAAGCAGCAGGGTAGCACTGTGGCCAATATTGTGCCAATTGAATTTATCTCCTCCCACAGTTTTTCCACTTGCTATGTGTTGTGGAGTTGGTAAGCCAAGTAACCTAGACTTTCTTGATGATGTTGTTGGTGACCTTCGCAGTATTATGGAAAATGGACTGGAGACAGAGAGTGGTTTGATTAGGGTGAGGCTGCGTTGTGTTACATGTGATGCCCCAGCCAAGGCTCAGGTGAAGTCCACAAAGCTGTGTTCAGGTTATTATGGGTGTGACAAATGTACACAAAAAGGGTGGTGGGATGGCACTCGGGTGACCTATCCTGAAATCACCAATCTCACATTAAGAACTGATCAAGCGTTCCGAGATCAGTCTCAGCAGGAGCACCACCTGCCTTCAGTTGTGTCGCCATTTTGCCAGCTCCCAATAAACATGATTGAGCGCTTCCCTGGAGATTATATGCACCAGTGTTGTATTGGGGTCATGCGCAAACTGATCCGTGAGTGGGTGACGGGACCACGGGGAGTTCGATTGTCATCTGGGCATGTGAAGCAGGTCAGTTTAGAGCTTCTGAAGCTCAGAACATGCATTCCTAATGTGTTTGCAAGGAAGCCAAGAGGCTTGGAAGACATAGACAGATGGAAGGCCACGGAACTGAGACAATTTGCCATCTATACTGGAAAAATTGTGCTTAAGGGCATTATTTCAAAGGAGCTCTATGAACACTTCCTGGCTTTTAGTGTGGCATTATCTATCCTTGTTTGTCCAAGACTGGCAGAACGGTACAATCACAATGCTGAGGAGTTGTTGGTATTCTTCATTACACAGGGAAGGCATTTGTATGGGGATGGGTTCCTTGTCTACAATGTCCACAGTTTGGTGCACCTGGCATCGGAGGCAAAACTTTATGGCAGTCTTGATGAGTGCAGTGCTTTCTCTTTTGAGAATTACTTGCAGCAGCTGAAAAGATTAGTTCGTTCTGGACGAAATCCTCTCTCACAAATTGTGAGGCGACTTCGGGAAGCAGACAAAGTGAGAAAGATACATCCTCAGCCAAACAGGAAAATAGAAATTAAACGACCCAACAATGTATTCACTCTTAGTGCACTAGAGTGCTGTGAAGTTGTTGCAGTCTCTGGTGAGACAGAGCATGGGGAAAAGATGTTCCTCTGTCGTGTCTATGATCGACTTGAGCCATACTTCATGCGGCCTTGTGACTCTAGATTGATTGGTGTTTACACAGCCAAAGACAGTCACACTCAGATGAAAACACTATCTGAAAGGCATTTGGGCAGACAGGCATTTATGACAGAGGCAGACAATGGTTTGAGGATTGTAGTTACCATACTCCATTCATTCTAAAGAGTTCATGACTTCATATAACTGTAAATAATAATAGTTTTTTTTAACCCTTTGCAATGGCTTTGAAATATTGATGGGTAGTGTGGTTTCAGCACATTCAGACACATTAGTTACAACTTCCAGTTGCCCCTCTTCCTTCCCCCTTCTTTTTTCTTTTTTTTGGTGGGTGGGTGGAACGGGGCACCTTCTCTTTCTTGGATATAATGTGAGTATGTACACATCTCTTATATATTAATACAGAAGTATAACATGTTATCACAGTATAATACTGTCATAAAAAGCCTATAGATATAAAACAAGGGGTAGGACTTGATAAGTATTAACTTCTTCCTACTCCTTTTCGAGCATGATAAACAAATGTAAATTGATTGTGAATTTGCTGTCTATTGTATGCTGTGAATTCCAATTGACTATGATTGTTTGGCACTTGTTGCCTATATTTATTTTATTTTTGTTTTGTTTTTACCATGTTCGAAATAAATCTAATCTAATCTAATCTTCTACCAGAAAAGAACGCAGTATGCGGTTGTGCACTTCGTGAGCTCGAACACGGTGGAGGCTGTGCCAAAGAACTGGCTTGAGGAGACTGACAAGGTATTTCCTCATTCAAATTAATTAATTTATGCTACATAGTAGGGTTGTGCGATGTCATCAAAATACCCATCGTGATTGTTTTACAGTGAAACATCGTTTTGTACGAGGCGGTTGGGGGAATAATGGGGTGGGGGTTGGGGGAATAATTAATTATTTATTAAGTCGCTGCATTGCTGTAATGCCATTTCGCTAGCCGCTGCAATGCGTTCACGTTAACAACAGGACAGCTGAGCCTGAGCTCTACATGATACCAGCGGGCTTTGATAGCCTCTGCTCTGTGCTACAGCACAGAGCCAGGCGACTGAAGTGGGCAGTGGCTGTCACTACCAGCAATTTGAACGGCGCAAAACAAATAACGTTAACGTTACAGAAACTCACCAACAACGTGTGTGTGTTGAATTTAACTAGCTGGCAGAAAACCGACTGAATTACTGGCTGATGTAACGTTAGATTCGCGTGGGCTTTTGAACCTAATGTAATGAGAGAGAGTTTAGGAGGAATGGCTAGAGAAACACAGCTGCTATGGAGCGATTCCAACTTTCACTTTGGAAACAGGCGAGTTAAATTCACAGTTGAAGACTTGTACTCACTTTTGTATTCTTCCAGAAATGGCCGGAATGGCCCTCTAGTCCCACCTGGTATAGGCTAGGGTTAGGTTAGGTTAGGGCTTGGTCGATTATTCTGGGAGTGAGGGGGGCTGTGGTCCGCCTGGCCACCGGCCGCACGCCGTTGTCCAGTCCCGTACATCACAAGAGCCAAGATTTGGTGACTGTCCTCGTTGGCCAGGATGTGTGTGGGATCCTACTGCAGTAGCGAGCTGTAATGGCCTCTGGGGGCTGGAGCTTCCAGTTGACGAAACTCAGCGGCATGAGGTCAGCGCGGGAGCCGCTCAGGAGCCAGGGGTCTATCCATCCTACCCATCCTACCCAGCTACTGCGGTAGTGAGGAGCCTCTGGTTCTGGTGGCTTGAGTTTCCAGTCGAGGAACCTCAGCGGCATAGGGTCGGTGAGGAAGCAGTTTGTCTGCCCTCGTTGGAGGGAGGCCTCTGCCCCTAGTGTCCCGTTGGCCGCCCCGTGGAGCGCCGGTGTGGCATCCTCACTGGGGGCACCGAAGGTCGTACACTCCTCCGGCATGGGGGGAGCCGATCTGAGGCCACCGTAACTCGGCTTCAACTCCTCGCTCTTATCCGCAGTCGTGTGGAGTCGGGGTGTCTTTGGCCAGCTGTCTGGGTTGAGAAGAGGGAAGGGGGATCCGCAACCCCGCCTGCTGGTGGTGAGTGCGGGAAGAGGCCTTCCCCACGCAGTGTCGACCACAACAGCTACCTGTGATTGCGGTGGGTCGTCCTCCCACTCTTCCCAGGCCTGCAGCAGCGTCTCAGGTAGGACTGGATCATCCCAGCCTGGCTCCCATTTCCATCGGTGCTGTATGAGCAGGATAAGATGGATCCTCCCGAACTGATGGAGGGGCAAATTCCTCGGGCGGGATTCCTGCTGCAGGGCGGTGATGGGGTAAGGTTGCTCGCCTAGACCAAGGTTGGGTTCCGTAAGGGCTCTCTTGGTGCAATAGGTCTGCTCTGGGCAACTTGCCGGCGAGACGATGAGGGAGACGGCCGCCCCGTGGAGCATCTGGGGCTCCTGCCTCGCCGTCCGCCAAGGCATGTCCACTTGCTCCACTTGCTCGGACTTCTTGGCCTCCCTGGGGGTCTTGGCTGGAGTCGTCTCCGTGAGCCCGGGCAGGGCCAGGAGGTGAATTCTGGGAATAGGTAGTTGAGATGGCTGGTCCCGTCCTCTGGGGGGGTCCCAGCTCTCGACCTCGGCTATCCTGGGGTGGTTGATGCCGTCCGGCTGACTGTGCCCTGTGCTGTTGGTCTCAACGTTCGCCGTGCCTCCCTGAGTCTGGTGTATCCCGGTGGCAGGCTTGGCCGCCCCGTTGCACTCTATGGTATGCTCAAGGTCGGCGACCTTTGTCGGTGGACATGTCCTAAGGTTCGGCTCACTGGAACATGGATACGGCCATCTTGGACTGCAGGCATCAAAGTGTGACAGGCCAAGATGACCTCAGTTTGACCTGGGAGCGTTGCTGCCTCCGTGCAGAGACTGTCTACCAGCCTCACTGTGCTCCGTGCAGAGGCTGTCTACCAGCCTCACTGAGCTCCGTGCAGAGGCTGTCTACCAGCCTCTCTGTGCTCCGTGAAGAGGCTGTCTACCAGCCTCACTGAGCTCCCTGCAGAGGCTGTCTACCAGCCTCACTGAGCTCCCTGCAGAGGCTGTCTACCAGCCTCACTGTGCTCCGTGCAGAGGCTGTCTACCAGCCTCACTGTGCTCCCTGCAGAGGCTGTCTACCAGCCTCACTGTGCTCCCTGCAGAGGCTGTCTACCAGCCTCACTGTGCTCCCTGCAGAGGCTGTCTACCAGCCTCACTGTGCTCCCTGCAGAGGCTGTCTACAAGCCTCACTGAGCTCCTGGTTGGTCTCCCTTTGGCGCACGATCGTAGCATCGAACTTAGCCTTTTCTCGAGCTAGGAGATCGGCCCTTTCGTGGTCTGCCTGAGCAGGGAGTCTGTTTTCCTGGTGGCTGCGGATGAGTTCCTGCCCCTGGTGGATCGTCTGGTCAGAGTGTAGGGGGTCTCGCCCTTTAGTACTACTCCGAACGCTGGATACTTGGCTGTATGCAGATTCGATCTGGTGGGGGAAGGGTTGCTCCTCTGGTCGACGAGATGTCGTGACCAGGGCGAGCTCACCTGACTCCTGCTCCATCTCTGAGCGTCGCAAGTCTTCGATCCGGCTCGAAGGACCAAATTGTAGCGAAGCTTGTTGGCTCGCTGGAGGCAAAGCGTTTGGGCTTGCCTCGTGAAGTGTGCTGGATCGTGGATGAGGGCTCACGCGCTCTGATCGGTCAGAATCACGGAGATGGAGGTAGGGACCGACTTGTCGGTCCTGGGACTCGGTTGAAATACCACTGGGATGACTGGGTGTAAGGCAATCAGGCACCAGGGCCTGGCCGGTTGGAAGATGGCCAGGATTCAGTTCGGGTCCGGGTTTGGTCGCGGTGAAGGTAAACATGGAATCCCTTGGATGAGGTTAGTCAAGCTGGAATCTCTTGGATGAGGTTAGTCAAGCATAGCGTCATAGGACACCTGGCTTATATGCTCGCGTTTCGGTGTATGACATCACGTCATTGGTGATGTCACAACGTTCTAGGGAGCTATGACATCATCGATGTTATGTCTGACATTGCCGATGACCTCACAGGTGAGCTCTATGCTAT